>NC_091473.1:1491743-1814243 GCF_036971445.1 Narcine bancroftii
TTGAACTGGAGGTGAATCCATAGGCACTCAGTAACTCTTTTGTTTCTTTTTTTGACTGTAAGGGGTGCTGGGCAATTTATACTACTGATGAATCTTTGCCTTATGCAGACTTAAATGTAATTTTATGTAATATTACATCTGTTTCATATTACACGACAATACAAGAGTATTTTACCACTCACACTAGTCACTAAGCTGAGGGCAATTTACAGTGGCAGCTAACCTACAAACCTAGAAATCGTTGGGAGGATGAGGGAAACTAGAGCTTCCAGAGGAGATCCATGGAGGAATGTGCAAACACCGCACAGACATAATTAACCTGGACCATGCGCTTTGAGGCACCCTCCATGTGACAATATCTTAAAATGCATAAGTTGGTTGGTTGTATTAATAAAAGCCTCTGTAATTCTTTGATTCTCATACACAAATAAGCGTTTTCCCTCTGTGTACTTTAATAAAATGTTGTAACATCCTCAACTTCTCCAGTACCCTCAATGACTGCCTTCCTAACTTCCAGGCCACATAGCTCTGCTGACTCAATTAACTTCTTCCATTATTCACTGTCCTGATACATTTACTATTCTAAGGGTATAAACAGAAGTTGTTGTGGTCTCCAGACGTAAAATTCAAAATCCTAATTAGCAAATCCTGTGACTCTGGGACTTCACCCGAATTGTCATGGCCTCGGCCCCTTCTTTCCACAGTTGGTAGCATGCCTTCGGCTGTCTCAGCCTCATTTCTGGAAGTTATTTGTCTTCTTCCCACTTCCATCCATTTGTTGAAACCACTGACTGACCAATACCCTTAGATCATCCCGTTGTTCATTTAAATTTACTGCATGAAATTATGATATAAATTTGTCATTATTGCTGAAAATGGTCCACTATATTTGGGAAGATTAAAGAATGAATGTGACTGTGTAATCTCACATGCTGATCATGCCCTGTATCGTTGGAAAGGTTTTGTCTCATGGAGACAGGTTGATGAGCAGTGCTTTTGTTTGGCCCTTTGACAACAGTCGCCTTAGTAAGCAGGTTACTTCATCTTATGAACTGAAACTTTGAATCTCTGATGCTTTGAATTGGGACTCCCTGAGTCTTAACAACTAGTTGCTGGAGAATATTTTGGAATCTGAAGAACCTTCGAGTCCAGGGAATTGAAAATATTCACAACATTGGACGCAATCCTGAACATATGCTCGTGCTCAAGTCATTTACAAGAATGAATACCACCATAGTTACTGTCAAAGGAATATCCAAGGCAGGTCAGAACCTGAATAAGCAAAGATGCTGAGCCATTTAAATTGCTCCAAGGAAACCAGGCAGAATAAGGCTGGCACATTTATTGACAGTGAATAACAGTTTAGAAAGAAGAGACCTGACCTAGAGATGTTTCGTATTTTTAGTTAAATGTGGTAATGGCATTTTGGCCCATGAGCCCATGCTACCCAATTAACTTACAAACCCCAGTACATTTCAAACTGGGAGGAAACTGGAACCCCTGGGGAAAACCCACGCAGGGAGAACATACCAACTCCTTACAGTCAGAGCAGGATTCGACCCCAGTCCTGATTGCTGGCGTTGCAACAAAGCTGTGCAATTATTTTGTGTTTCATTTGTAAGAGTTTGATGAAAAATCTAAAGAGTTCAGCTCTGAATTCTAGATTCACAGGAATTGCTTAGCTTTTTGCAAAGAGACCGTTGCATATCTACATTGGTGTCTAAAAGATCTTTGGACACTAATAGAAAAACTAATTGGAGCATGTCTGCTCTGGAACATTATATGTCACTCGTCAAAAGGCCTACTTTTACAATGCTCATCAGGCCTGCTTTAACACATCTTGAAGGGGACTTTCCTTAATGTTTGAGGTCTTAGAATCCAATTATTCGCACCACCTGTAACTTTTCAGTCCCCTGCCCCTGCAGGTCTCCTTTAGGCCTCTCATCATTGAATGCTGAACTATCACCACCCCATCAACACCCAGCTATCCTATCACATCTAACTATTGATAGCCCTGCACCCCAGTCCCATATTTTTCTGAAAAGGCCATTTCTACAACACATAGTTAATGAGGCCTTGTGCAATAGGATTTTGCTCTGGGGGGCTCCAAACAGAAAAAAAAATATTGGTCCATTGTGCATCACCAACTTAATATACCTTTTGTGTTGCAAAACAAATTTGTGGCTCTTGTTGAATCTTTTTTCGTGGCCCAAAGTACTTCCTTTAATAGAAGAAAAATTTTAATGTCTTCACAAGTGTAATGTATAAAGCTTGATGCTGAGCCAGAAGATTGTTGTTTATACCCTTTGATGTAATGCAGACCCATGGTGAGGGTGCAATAGATCTTTATGGGATTGTGGTGATATGGCTGTATGTACTGGCTGGCCTGCCCTCCAGGGGTCTTCCTACCTTAGCTCCTCCCTTGATCCTTCCCATGTGACCCCCTGGCCATAAAGGTTCGAGTTCCCACTACCTTCCCACTCATTTTCCTAGCCTAGACTTGGGCCAGCAGTCTCTTGCTTAATAAAGCCTATCATTCCCCTCAGTCTTCTGTCTGCATCATTATTGGGCTACCGATAGCGGCCAACAGGCATCAAGGAGCAAACAACAATAGATGTCTCCTCCTCGTAAATAAAGAATTGAATATCAACTCAGATTTTTCAGATTTATTGTCAGAATACATACATGACATCACATACAACCCTGAGATTCCACCTGATTAACAATTCTTAACCACCCAGCTGCAATCTTGAGCTGAAGACAAAATTCAGCCTCACAAACTCGCACATTAATTTGTAACCAGTTGATTCCAAGTTTGAAACACCTCCGATCTTGTAATGGTACAATTAGCGGAACAAATTATTTTCCACCAATCTTAAAATTCATGTATTAATTTTCTCTGAGAAAAAATTTCTTTGAAGATTGTGTTCAGCAATCAAGTTCAAGAAAACTTTAAATCCTGTAAATTGGCAGGTTCCTTGCTGAACGTGCGGACATCTCGTCCAGGAGGTGACATTACAACATTCTATTGCATACATAAAGTGCCTTTTAAATGTTGGGGAAAAAAATAGTAAGGTGTTTCACAGTTGCATTACAGAAAAACAATTTTAGTTGGAGTCAGTATCTCCATCTGCTGTTACATTTTTTGTAAAGTGACAGAGGTTTAACACATCAAGCACTTCTTAGTTTTAAAATTTATTGGTGAGAAATTTGGGGAAAAAAAAATCATATGTTGCTTAATTTTTCATCCTCCTCGCTGAAACACGGATCATTTGTCTCATGCCTCCACTCTCCTCCTTCCCCACCCCACCCCCAAATTCTTTCTTTGGCTTGGCT
This sequence comes from Narcine bancroftii, assembly GCF_036971445.1. Lineage (NCBI taxonomy): Eukaryota > Metazoa > Chordata > Chondrichthyes > Torpediniformes > Narcinidae > Narcine > Narcine bancroftii. The sequence continues at coordinate 1,495,080 of NC_091473.1, forward strand.
TCGTGGACGAAGATTTATGGAGGGGGTAAAAGTCCACGTCAGCTGCAGGCTCGATTGTGGCTGACAAGTCCAATGCAGGACAGGCAGACACGGTTGCAGCGGTTGCAGAATTCATAGCTTTCAAACGTAGCAACGGTTTTCTTCGCAACACTGCTATCTCTTAGGCAGCATGTACCAGACTAAATCCAAAGACTTGAATGTAAAAAATTTAGACTCAAACTCCTGTGCAGTGTTGCTGGAACGCTGCGTTGGATAAAATCAGAAAACTCTTTTTAAAAATCCATGGTACTATTTTCTTGAAGAGAAAGTGAAATATTTTTTTTTAAATGTCTCGGCCAATAGTTATTCTTCAATAAACATTTCCAAAAAAATAGATCATTCAATCATTGTCACATTTCTGCCTCAGGGGAGTTCAAGTCGGCTGCCACGTTTCCTCCATCAGTCCTTATAGGGCTTAAATAACATTATCAAATATAGGCCTTTGTTCCTTTTGATATTACAGGTCATCAATAAAAGGAAGGAGGAATAAAATCCAATATATACCTTTGGTTGGAAGGAAGTTATTATTTAAAAATGTGATTATCTGGCTATGAGGCAAACTTATGATTGTCAGCTCAGCATTCCACATCCTCCAAAGAGATTCTTCTGCCCTCTGTTTTAAATCTTTTACAGTGAATCTGGCACATAGGAACCTTTGTTCTAGACCTTTCAACCACTGGAAACAATCTGCTTCTATCTATTGCTTTATTTTATTTTAAATGGAGACATACAGCACGATAGCAGGCCATTTCGGCCCATGAGTCTGTGCAGTCCACTTACAACCCATTTATCCTACACCTGCGGTATGTTTTGAACGGTGGGAGGAAACCAGTGGCTCTGTGGAAAACCCATGCAGTCATGGGGAGAGCGACACAACTCCTTGCAGACAACATGGGATTTGAACCCTGGTCGCGATTGCTAGCGCTGTAACAGGTTGTACTAACCGTTATGCCCATCTTCTTTGCATTGCCCCTTATCATTTTTAACTATCAATAAATCATTCCAGAGTGTTCTTTGTTTCAGAGTCTTCCTGTACATTTGTATGACTTCCAGATATTCTTAGTGAATCTACACAATATTCTCTCCAGCACCACAACATTCCTCCTGCAGAGTCAATCATAAAATATTACAGAACAGAAACAGACCCCTTTGGCCCTTCTAGTCTGTGCCACACCATTTCTTTGCCTAGTCCCACTGACATGTATCCAGTCCACAGCCCTCCATACCTCTCCCATCCTTGTACCTGTCTAAGTTCTTCTTAAATGTTAAAACTGAGCCCAGATTGGCCACTTCAGCTGGAAGCTCATTCCATACTCCCATCACTCTCTGTATGAAGTTCCCCCAGTGTTTTCCCTAAACTTTTCCCCTTTCACCCTTAACCCATATCCTCGGTATCTCACCTACCCTCAGTAGAAAAAGCCTACCTTCATTTACTCTTTCTGTCCCCCTCATAATTTTAAATACCTCTATCAAATCTCCCCTCATTCTTCTACAGACCAGGGAATAAAGTCCTCACCTGTTTTACCCTTCCCTGCAACTCAGTTCCTGAAGTCTGGATAACATCCCAGTAAATCTTCTCTGCACTCTTTCCTTCTTATTAATATTTTTTCCTGTAGTTTGGTGACCTCATTAATGACCTACACTCATTACTCCATATTTGGCCTCACCAATGTCTTATACAACTTTACCATAACATCCCAACTCCTGTACTTAATACAGGAGTTGGCATATCCATCTGTAATGCCACTTTCAGGGAATTATGTATCTGTATTCCCAGATGCCTCTGCTCTATCACACTCCTCAGGGTCCTACTATTTACCGTGTATGTCCTTTCTTGGTTTGTCCTTCCAAAATGCAGCACCTCACACTTGTCTGCATTAAATTCCATCTGCCATTTTTCAGCCCATTGAAAAACCTTCTTCAAGGGCCACAACACCTCCAATCTTCGTGTCATCTGCAAACTTGCTGATCCAATTTACCAGATTTTCATCGAGATCATTGATATGGGTGACAAGCAACAATGGTTCCAGCACCGATCCCTACGGCACACCATTAGTCACAGACCTCCAATCTGAGAAAGCAACCAATCCACCACCTCTCTCTGGCTTCTCCCGTCAGCCATTGTCAAATCCCACAGTTCACAACTTCACCATGAATACTGAGTGTCTGAACCTTCCTGACTAACCTTCCTGATATATTTTGTAAAATTATGAGAGACATAAATAGGGTAGACAGTCAGATCTTTCACCCAAGATTTTTAAAAATGTCATATACTAGATGACATGCATTTAAAGAAGGGAAATGTTTAAAGGAGAAGTGCAGAGCAAGTATTTCACACAGAGATTAGTACATGCCTGGAATGGGCTGCCAGGAGTGGCGAAAGCAAACATGGTAGTAGCATTTAAGGGGCATTCAGATAGACACATTAATGTGAGGGCAATGGAAGCATGTAGATCATGTATAGGCAGAAGATACTTGGTTTAATTTGGCATCAGGTTCAGAGCAGACACAGTTAAGTCAGGTTTATTGTCATCTGATTGTACAAGTACAACCCGACGAAACAGCGTTTCTGGTCCTCAGTGCAAAACACTCAGACATAAAACCAGACAAAAACATGGATACCGACAAATAGTACATATGCAGGACAAATATTTCATCTATACAAATAAGTAAATAATTATTGCTTCATGAATTTGAGAGTCTCAGATGGTTAGTCGTTCACCATTCTCACTGCCCGTGGGAAGAAGCTGTTCCTCAGCCTGGTGGTGCTGGCTCTGATGTCCCTTTCATCTATTGCCTTTGGTAAATAACAATCCATTAGTGAAGTCTCTTGAGCACTCTTCAAAGCTCTTGCAAAAGCTGTTGGCCCCGATATGTCTAGCATGGGGCAGAGCTCCAGTATTTCAAACAAGATCTGTTTTAAAATGTTTGTATGTAACCTACTCCAACAAACCTTTCCCAATTTATCTCCCAAAAACATATCTATATACTCTGTATACTCTGTCCCACTACACTAATTATGTTGCCTGAGAGAGAGAATTTTTTTTTTGTTTGCTGTTGAAATAGTTTAGGGTTCAAAGGTTCCTTTTATTGTTACGTAATAATACATTAAAAATGTAATATACAATGATATACATCAGCTTTTACCTGCTGTAAGGAAGACGAAGAGTTGCCCTGAACATTGCCCGGTGCCCCCAACATTAGGAGAAAGAGAAGCAAAAGAGAGTCCCTCCAGAATCACTGAATGTCCATGGATGGCCACCCAGACTCCAGTTTAAACCGTTGGCAACCTGAGGTCCGGTTCCAAACCTTCAAAACAATCAGGATGCCTTCAGAGCCTGAAGCCCCTCGGGAGCCCTTCTTGCCCTCAGCACCCTCTCAAATCCTAGTTTTGAAACTTGACTCCCATGAACCAGTCGCCTGCAGCCTGTGTAAGTCCTTCAACTGCAAGTTGCCAACTTGTGATGATACACCACTAGCCTAGTGCAGGGGGGCGACCTGTGTACCTGCAGGAAGATCACCAGAGGACAGACCACACCTGGCCGGCTGTCAATCAGCCAACCTGAAAGGACCAAGCCCCACCCAGTCAGCTGCCAATCATCCGCCAGGATATAAGCCACATCCGGTCCCTTGAGGTCAGTCACACGGAGTTGCAGCTAACTACAGCAGAGACTTTATATAGAATAAAGTCTGTTGTTCAGTTTTTCAATCTTGTGACTGCTTACTGTCACTACAGAGCATCACAATTTATTCTACTTAAAATTTAAGCTGCTATGGAGAAGCTCCTAAGCACCGGGAGCCTCGAAGTCGACCCACATCACCTGAAAGTGCAAGCACGCTTTGAAATCTGGAGGCACACAGTTGAAGCAATCATCGAGGCACATGCTGACGTCCTAGACTCTGACAGGAAAAAGCTCGCCCTGCTTCGCTTGAAGCTGGGTCCCTGAGCCTTCCAGGGCCTCAAAGAGTGCACCAAGTACCCGGAGGTGATGAACACCCTGGAAACTATGTATAAACCACCAACGAACATGGTCTTCGCCAGGTACCTCCTAAGCATTCATACCCAGCAGCCCGGAGAGATAGCTGAGTCCTACCTGGGAGCCCTGTGTGAGTTGGCCCAACGGTGCATGACTGATCCCGGGGTGACCGAAAAGGAAGCAGAAAGGCTGATCAGGGATGCCTGCGTCCGAGGTCTGCACTCGAGAGATGTCAGGCAGAAGCTACTGAAGGACAATATTTACTCCCTGGCTAAAACTGCGGAGGTAATCCGAGCCCTGGAGACAGCAGTCCTACACACCGAAGCCTTCGACTCCAGACTCCCCCAGGTCTCCTCGTGGACAGCACAGACCGCAGCCATGGCCCAAAACCAGCTGGTGGATGAGAGCATTGCTGGAGCGGGCGCCTCACGCCCTAGTAAGTACTGTGGGTCTCAACATGGGTTGTATTGGTGATCGTGACGAAATTGCCCGACCAGGAACCAATTCTGCTCGAAATGTGGCAAGAAAGGCCATTTAAGGTTTGCCTTTCTAAGCCTGCCAGCAGCTCAGCAGCCCTCTACAACCAATACTCATCCCTTCCGGTCCTGGCCACGTGCGAATGTCAGGCGACACTATTACCCCCGCCGCGACCTTCAGCCTCCCCAGCCTCGGCAGCCCCACTTCCGGCCTCGCCGCGTGCTCACCATGCATCCAGACCTGCTCTGGGCCATGCCAGCATCGCCCCACTAAGACACCACATCTGCGGACTACAATGGTGTCACTTCCGCTTCACAGAATGATGTCACTTCTGCTACCCATGACGGCGTCACTTCCTCTGGCACGACCAGTGCAGCCGAAGAAGAAAAGCCATGCCACTGCCACGCAACCCCATGTGGCGGCGCCATCTTGGGCTGGGCGGGCGCAGGCTCCACATCCACTCGAGGCCTCCTAGGCCTACACTGTGCACACTGCCAACTTCACCAGCACTGACGACAATGATGCCGACGTGGTCAACACAAACACTGACCAGGCCGCCCTCCCGACGCAGCTCATGTATGCGGAGAACGCCACCAGCCAACACTCACCACTCTCGATGCACCCCACACCTGCAGGGGACGACACCGGCCGCAACTCACCTCCACTGTCAGGGAACTGCGACCCGGATTCTGAGATGGTCCTAGCAGCTACCACACTGTCCAGAGACATCCCTCACAGCCTCGGGCACCCCATGATGGACATTGAGATCAACAGGCAGGTAACAAAATACCTACTCGATAGTGGCAGCATCGAGAGCTTCATTCACCTGAACGTGGCCCGCTCTCTGAAACTCAAAATCCACCCCATCACCTTATCTGTTGTCTTCGCTGCCCAGGACTGAACTATTAACACCCTCAGGCACTGCTCCGCTGATCTGACTGTGGGTTGGTGGCGGGGGGGGGGGGGAGGGGTGGAGACATACACTGGGTTCAGGCTCCTGGTCATGCCCAAACACTGCGCCCCAGTCCTCCTGCAATTGCGCAGCTGACAGAGACTTTATCAAGGCAGAGGTGCAACAGCTTCTGGCGGAAGGTATTGTAGAACCCAGCAGCAGCTCGTGAAGGGCCCAAGTCTTGGTGGTCAAAGGGCGCAGTAAGCTGAGGATGGTCAAAGACCATCATCCGGTACACCCAGCTGGACGCCTACCCCTTACCGAGGATAGCCAACATAGTCAACGAGATAGCCCATTACAGTGTCTTCTCCACTATTGACCCGAAGTCAGCCCATCACCAACTCCCCATCCACCCGCAGATCAAGCCTGACACTGTCTTCGAGGTGGATGGGCACCTCTATCAGTTCCGCCGAGTTCCATTGGGGTCACTAACGGGGTCTCCATTTTCCAGAAGGAGATGGATCACATGGTAGAATGGCATAAATTAAAGGCGACCTTCCCGTGCCTGCATAATGTCACCCCCTGCAGCCATGACTAGCAGGACCACGATGCTAACCTGGAGAAATATCTCCGGACGGCCAAGGAGCTGAACCTCACATACAACAAAGAAAAGTCCTTGTTCAGCACCACTCACCTCGCCATCCTGGAGTATATCATGGCACATGGTGTCATCGGCCCAGATCCAGAACAGATGCACCCATTAATGGAGCTACTCCTCCCCCACATGCACAAGGCCCTCCGCAGGTGCCTTGGTCTTTTCTCGTACTTCTCACAGTGGTTTTTCAGACAAGGTCTGCCCACTGGCCCAGGCCACCATCTTTCTTCTCCCACCTGAGGCACAGGCAGCCTTCATGCGCATCAGGCAGGACATGGCGGATGCCATGATGAATGCCGTGGACGATGGCTCCCCCTTCCAGGTGGAGAGCGATGCCTCTGATGTGGCCCTCGCTGCTACCCTTATCCTGGGGGGGGGGGGGGGGGGTGACCCATTGCCTTCTTCTCCAGGATCCTCCACGGTTCCAAGCTAGGGAATTCTGCTATTGAAAAGGAGGCCCAGGCAATCGTGGAAGCGGTCCGTCACTGGCACCACCACCTGGCTGGCAGTTGATTCACCCTCCTCACCGACCAGTGTGCAGTGGTGTTCATATTCAACACCACCCACAAAGGCAAGATCAAGAACGATAAGATCTTGCACTGGAGAGTCAAGCTAGCAACATACAGCTACTACATCCAGTATTGACTGGGGATGTTTAACGACTCCCCCGACGCCCTCTCCCAGACCTGCGAGTCACTTCATGATGACTAGCTGCAGGCCCTGCATGAATCCCTCTGCCACCCAGGCGTCACTCGCCTTTATCATTTCATCTAGTCCCGACACCTCCCGTACACCATCCAGGACGTCAGGACCATGACTGAGGCATGCCAGGTCTGCGTAGAATGCAAGCCCCGCTTATTCTTCCCACCCCACGTCATAAAGGCCACCTAGCCCTTCAAATGCCTCAGCATAGACTTTAAGGGCCCCTTGCCTTCCATGAACTGGAATGTCTACTTCCTCGCAGTGATAAATGAGTACTCCTGTTTTCCCTTCGCCATCCCGTGCCCAGACATCTCCACGGCCACTGTCAGCAAGGCGCTGACGCAGATCTTCACCATGTTCAGCTACCCCGCGTTCATCCACAGCGACCAGGGGTCCAGCTTCATGAGCGAGGAGCTGCACCAGTACCTGACTGCAAGGGGCATCGCAACTAGTCGCACGATTAGTTACAACTCGAGGGGTAATGGTCAGGTAGAGCGCGAAAATGGGGTAATCTGGAAGGCAGTCCTCCTGGCCCTTAAGTCCAAGGGCTGGTCCGTAGAATACTGGCAGGACATCCTCCCTGAGGCACTCCATGCCATCAGGTCGCTCCTGTGCATGGCTACCAACGAGACCTCTCACGAATGCCTGTTTGCGATCCCCAGGAAATCAGCAACTGGAATCTCATTCCCAGCATGGCTCATGTCCCCGGGACCGCAAGGCCAACCCTCTGGTCAAGCAGGTGTTCCTCCTACACGCCAACCACAATTACGCCCATGTTAGGTACCCCAGCGGCAGGGAGGACACCGTCTCAACCAGGGATCTGGCATTAGTGGGAGCACCCACCGCAGCACCACAGCCTCCATCACCCAAGAACCACACCGGCATGACGCACCTCCCCTGCCCCAGACAGCTGTGGGGCACCAAGGACCACATCGGCCTGCCGCACCTTCCCCATCCCGGACACACTCAAACCGTGGGGGACGACCCCACCTCCCCACCATCCTAAGCCTCAGACCTGCTCCAACTCCAGCTGCTCCAGCTCATCCCTCAGCCCCCCCTGACTAGCCCCTGCTTACCCCCGCTGACCCTTGACCAGTAGCTGCTGGACCGTCTAAATTTGTAAATAATGTATATATGTTTGGGGCTTGCGGAACATTGGATGTAACTTCTCCCAACCCTGGGACAATTTTAAAGGGGGTGAATGTGGTGATACACCACTAGCCTACTGCAGGGTCCGACCTGTGTACCTGCAGGAAGATCACCGGAGGACAGACCACACCTGGCCGGCTGTCAATCAGCCGACCTGAATGGACCAAGCCCCTCCCAGTCGGTTGCCAATCATCCGCCGGGATATAAGCCACATGCGGCCCCTCGAGGTCAGTCACATGGAGTTGCAGTTAACTACAGCAGAAGTCTTTAAGTAGAATAAAGCCTGTTGTTTAGTTTTTCGAATCTTGTGTCTGTTTCCTGTCACTACAGTGCATCACACAACTGCCAGCAGCCTGTGTGGGCCCTTCAACCACTGAGCTCTACGCTGATCCACTGCCTTGGTCACTGTCCAGTAGGTTCATCTTCTATGCTTCTCCTTCTCAATGGAGAGGTGCTCTGCCCGTTTCTGGTGCCTTGAACCAGCTCCCCCAAAATCTGCAGTCCCTTGTGGTATGCTGCCTTGCGCAGGAACCACTGTCATGTTCACAGACACCATGCTTACAGGATTTTAAAAACCATCATCGGCTCCCTTAAAGCCAGTATGGAGCCAGTTTCATAAGAACCAGGAGGTTGGAGCCTGTGGAGCACCACAGAAGCTGTCTAGTATATTGTAGTTAGGCAGTAAAATAGTAGTTTAGCTATAACAATTAATCTTGGAGTTACAGTTAATTAGAGTATTTCTAGAGGAAAAAAAATAGTCAAAGTTCATACTATAAACTAAAATGGGAATAAGATTTGTCCATATCTATTTCTCAAGATGATTGGACGACTTTATGCGAGGACAGTATGACTAAAGTTGTAAATGCAAAGTATAGATTGGTTCATTATAGTTTTCTTCGTCAGTTATACTAAACTCCAGAGAAATGAAGGAAATATAAGTTTTTTTCTTCTGATTTATGTTTTAGATGTCATAAGGAAGTTTGGTTCTTTCTTGCAGTCTACTTGGTTATGCAAGACGGTGAGACCTTTTTGGTATAGAATTAAAGAACTTTTAGTAGCTATTAATTTTAAATTTCCCTTGATCCTTTGGCATTTTTATTGAGCTATATTAAGAAATGGAACTGGGAGTTAAAATGGAATAAGTTCCAAATTGCTTTCTTGTGATTGGCTTTAGCAGTGGCTAGGAAATGTTTGGCAATGATTTGGAAAAATGAGACTAATTTGAGTATTCAACGATGGCATTTGGAAATGAGATCTTGTATTCCGTTGGAAAAGATAACATACAATCCATGTAATAATTATTCTTTTTTTTGTTAAAACCTGGAGCCCTTATATGGAATATATACGGCCGAATCATTAATTTTTTTTCCCCACGCGTTGGTGGTGGTGGTGCCCCAAACCATGGCAAATAATTGAGGGGTGTTATGTTAATTGATTTCCTCTTCTTGCTTTCTCTTTCTTTCTTCTTGGGGGGGGGGGCGGTTGGGAGGATGGGGTGGGTTCGGGTGTGGGGTGGGGTGGTAAAATGTTATGTTTTTGCTTGTATCTTTATTGTATGATTTATTATGATTATTAAATAACATTTTCCGCCAAAAAAGTTCATACTATGATGTACACTGTTGGTGTAAGTAAGCAGGGCAGAATTTCTGCAGGTCCAGTTGCAAAGGTTCCCTGTATTCCCAGGCAAAATGAACCACAGGATGCGTTTTAAATATTTTCAGTGAGTTTCCTTTTTGGTGGTGAATGCGATTGCTGGACTGTTGCAGTGTGCTCTCATTCTGTGCATCATGCAGAAAGTAGGGCATTGCATTATTAGGGGATTGAACACTACAAGGAGGTCAGAACTTGTGGGGAAGTTTTGAATGCCGGTCCTCAGGCATTGCCAGAAGATTGTGACATGGAATCATTGAAATTTACAGCACAGAAAGAGGCGACGTCCTTATGATGTCCACGCTGGCCAAAAATATAGCTTTGCAGGTCACTCTCGTTTGGCAGTTGTTGGTCTATAGACTGTTAGTGCTTCACTATCAGCCAACTCCACTGTATGTTGGGTAAAAAGATTTTAACTCAACTCTCCTATAACTTTTCAATTAATAACACCTTTTTGTGTTGTTGTGAACCTTTCACAAAGGCAAATGGTTCCTTCTTATTCTGGCCTTGGAATTTTATTGTACACAACAGTTACACTCCTGCCATGTACAAATCTGCAGTTGCTTTACTTCCAGCATAATTCTGCAGCCAATGCTTGTATCTCTTCTTGGACCTTCTCTCATGTGATCTTTGGTTGCCTGGACACTGGAAAGAGTTATCTAATATTATGGGGGAGGTTCTGGCATCCAGGGTGGGGAATCACACATTGCAAAGAGGTGGTAAATGTGGTGAGGTCTTGTGGGGTCATTTGTAATATTTGGGCATTGTGGGGAATTGGATTCCATACATCAGAGGGATTGGGCAACTTGAAGCTGGGAGTTGGGTGATTGCCAGAGTCCAATCGACTGATACAAACCTTGTTGAAACTGAAGGAAACACTCCTCTTTACAATTTGTGATGAAAGGGTGACAACCTGAAACATTAATTTGATTCTTCTCTTGACGGTGCTACCTGATCTGTTGAATGTTTCTGTTTTTATTACTGCTTGTGAGGTCATTGTTGTCAAGTGCCAATTCTCATACTCATTGTGAAAAGATTCAAGTATGATGCACCCCACAATGAAATCCATATCATTATTTATTTGTTGTTCTTGAAACTGGAGAATAGTTATTTGGATGAGATACTGGAAATCTGCCAGTTGTTGTGGAGCCGTAAATCAGCCACAGTCACAGCCTTCAAGCAAAGTGGAGAAAAGCCTGGATATAGGCACATTAAAATAGGTGCCTCAGACGTAGACACTCAGCTGCAGGACAGCACTCTGTTCTCTATCATGCTCTGGAAACCTATTTTTGTTCAGCTAATTCACCATCCCTGTAAATCACTTTTTTCCTTAATCTGTAGACAGTAACTCTTCCTTTTGTAGAATCTTAAATTGCATGCTCCCTCACACATTCAAGCTTGATTTTATTCATCTGCCCTGGATCAGTAATTCACATTAAAAACCCTGAGTCAGAAGGTTAGGATATCAAGCCTTGGTGTGTTGTACTATGTGCATAATGCAGCCTGACAGTCCAGTACAGCACTGATGCACTGTCAGACATCCAGAGATATTAAATGGAGACCCTACCTGCCCTGTCAACTGAATGTAAAAGAATTAGTCTTCTTATGCAAGGACAGATATAATGCATTGAAAACTTGACTAATATCTCAAATAGGCAGGTGGTTTATGTAAAAAGATTGGACAAGTTAGGTTTATATCTTCTGCCGTTTCTAAGTGCAAGAAGGAATTGCTTGAAACATAAGGGATCCTGAGAGGCCTTTTAGTAGGATAGATATCAGGAGGATATTTAACTCTTTGGGAAAATCTGGAACTGGGAGGGTAATTATTTTGAAAGCCGACGTGAACCAATCTCTCTGGATTGTGAGTCTTTGGAATTCTCTTCCACAAAGGGTGGTATGAACAGAGTCTGGGAGTACCTTTTAAAACGCGGATAGATAGATAAGCAAGATGAAAAAAGACTACTTCGGATGGACAGGAATGTGGAGCAGAGGTCACAATCAGATTAGCCATTTTATTTTAATGACAGACACAAGGGACTGAGAGGCCAACACCAACTCCTAATTTATGTGTTCAGCAAAAACTCCTGGATAATTAATTGCCTTGAAGTATAATCGTAATCTTATGTCACAAATACAGCAATGAAATTGTACTCAAAAGGATCTCACAAATACTAAATGAGATGGCTGGTCTGTTCTGCTGATGTTGATCAAAGAATGAATGTTAATTGGGACAATGGGAGAATTCCTTTATCTTCCTTTCAATTGGACAGTGGGATTTCTAACAATGACCAGAGCCGACAAAACTTACCTCAACTTAATACTAAAAAATGGCACCTCCAAAAATGCAGAACTGACTAAACTTAAATTATATACCTTCTTGAAGTCGCATTTGAAGTTGAAGCCTTCAGACTTAGAGGTAGGGCCAAGATGTTGCACTCGCTGTAATTTCGTAGTACGGTGTTATAGTTGCAATTCCTCCACTGACAGAATTACATTATTTCTTTCTTCAGAAATAATACTAACTGCTAAAAAGCTTTAGCTGATGCTGTTTACAGTAATAAAAAAGATGAGAAAATCTAATTAACACAAGATTAGGGAATAATGAGGTCTATTAAACACTGTTTGATGGCTCTGCAGAATTTTCACCAACTGAGTTATCAAAGGAATAGAATACTAAAGAAGGTTAAATGATAACGTTTGCTACCATGACAATAATAAAGATTAAATCAGTGAGAGTGTGCAGCAGTAAGATCCATGCGTGGCAAATACCACTGGCTATTCAAATAAATTTTGCATAGCACTGTGGAAATACAAACAAACTTATCTGGCAAACAATGGCTTCAGTCCATCAGAGAGGGAATAGAAACAACCTTCAATGGGGAAACACCTTAGCTTAGGTTAAATTTGGTTTTCCATATTTAGTCTGATAATGTTGGGTGATACAGTCCTAATTAATAGAAGAGAATAGAAATGGACTACCACCTAATAGCCTGAATACGCCTGAGATTGTCTGATCTCGGAAGCTAAGCAGGCACAGGACTGGACAGTACTTGGAGGGGAGACCGCCGAGGAACACCAGGTGCTGTAGATTTCTTTGAGGGGCACTGGATAAAGTGGCAGACACCTTTACAGTAGACAAAAGTTAAAGAATTTCATGTACATTACATTCTAAAATTAGTATTAGGTGACAGTAATGGAACCGATGTAGTGGGCGAACAGCACGGTATTGCGAACTGCCACCGTCAGTTCACAGACTTACCTGACACGTTGTGGATGTCAGAGTACAGCGAGTGGATCAGATGAAGCCCCTGTCAAAAGGCGCGGCTTTAGACATTAAACATTAGACATTAAAGCTAATGTCTCATAGCTTTAACCTACTGCTCACTAATGAGCTCATTAACAGGCAGGGAATAAAAGGTCTGTGTATGTCTGCAATAAACCAGTCTTGAGTTGACTACCTTTGTGTGTGTTTGCCTTTATTTAGTAGCATCTACCGTAGAAGCAAATTCAGCGAATTTGAATCATTATGGGAAATTTCTTCAACAGCACCAACAACTGCCGTCGCCGCCATGACAGTTAATGCAGTTGGGGCTTCATTTGCCTCCTTTCTGGACACATCAGCCTCGAATTTGGTTTCTTCAAGCTGAAACCCAGTTTTGTCTTTGGGATATAACGGAGGAAGACACAAAATTTTGACATGTCGTGAGTACATTGGACGCGGCCACTGCATCGCGAGTAAGCGAATTTATTGCTCATCCTCCGGCAGAAGACCAGTACACCAGGTTCCGCCAGTTTCTTCTTGACACATTGTAACTTACTAGGCATGAGCGTGGCATGCGTCTTTTGAACATGGAAGGCCTAGGTGACAAGAATCCATCAGACCTGATGAATGAGAGTCTGGCATTGTCAGGTGGTCATTCCCATTGTCTGCTTTTCTAAACCTTATTTCTGTCTTAATTTCCAGCTCACGTTGCCATACCCATTGGTAATATGGATTTCCGCCGTCCCCATGATGTGGCTCGAGAGGCTGACAGGCTCTATCATATCCTACACAAGAGTCTGCCCGAAAACCTCCAGGTTTTGCAGCACAAGCATCTCCCGCATCCTACCAGCCTCCTGTACTTGCACTCCAATCCAAGCAAGAGGAACGTGCTGATGTACATCGAGAGTGGTGTTTTTACCATCGCCGCTGGGGGAAAAATGCCCATAAGTGTGTCCAGCCATGTACCTACTACAAAATGAAGTCGGGAAACGAGAGAGCCGGCTGCCAGTAGTGGCCTTGGCAGCTGCATACATACAGGCCTATTGTATCTTCAGGATGATGCGGGTAAGCGCAAATTCCTTGTAGACACAGGTGCTGAACTCAGTTTGCTCCCGCCGACCTATTTTGAAAGGACACATAAACAACGCCACTTGACCCTGCGAACGGCAAATGGAACTGTCATTCCAAGTTTCGGCACCAGATGAGTCGCAATCAGAATAGGTGAAACCACGTTTCATTGGAATTGTGTCCTCACTCTGTCGCTCAACCCATTTTGGGTGCGGATTTTTTTCATTCCCATGATTTATTGGTAGTTATAAAATGCCGATAAATAGTTCACACCACCCCTTTCAGACATATCCACTGGTGTGCATCAAGGAGAGAGTTTCACAGCTCGGAGTACATACGTTACACAAGGACACATATACCGCTCTACTCAACTAATTTCCCCATATTCTCACCCCTAACTTCAATGCCTCAAGAACCGCCTGTGGTGTGTCTCATTACATAGACACATCAGGCCCACCGGTCCATGCCAGGGCTGTCGTTGTCCGGCGCCTGATAAATTGCGGCAAGCAAAGGCAGAATTTAAAGCAATGGAAGAACTGGGTGTCATCCGATGCTCAAACAGCCCTTGGGCCTCACCTTTGCATATGATACCCAAGAAGACAGGCGGATGGAGACCCTGCGGCGACTACCGTAGGCTTAATGATGTCACTACACCTGACAGATGCACAATTCCACACATACAGGATTTCACTGCCCATCTGCATTATTGCCGCATATTTTCAAAGATTGATTTGGTTAAAGGATATCATCAGATACCAATTCATGAGAATGATATTCCCAAGACAGCAATTATTATGCTGTTTGATCTTTTTGAATTCTTCAGAATGCCATTTGGCTTAAAGAATGCCGCACAAACTTTTCAGCGGCTTATGGACCCTCTAGGCAGAGATTTAGACTTTGCGTATATTTACTTGGATGACATCCTTGTAGCAAGTCAAAATGAGCAAGATCACTGCCTGCATTTGCGCCACCTTTTCCAAAGGCTCCAAGACTTTGGTCTGACAATTAACCTTGACAACTGTCAATTTGGTAAGTCAACCATAGAACTATTGGAGCATAAAATTACAGCAGATGGCATATCTCTGTTATCAGGCAAGGTAGCCGACATCCATACATTCTCCAGACCCGTCACCGTCAAAGGGCTACAGAAGTTTTTGGGAATGATAAATTTTTTAATCACAGATTTATTCCCAGGATTGCTGATATCCTGCGACCCGTTTGACATAATCTCTGCTCCAAAAAATATTACCTGGACCACAGAGGCAGAGGCCATATTTATGTCCGCCAAAGAGGCATTAGCCAAAGCAGCATTGCTTGTGCATCCAAGTCCTGAAGCTGCTTTGACATTGAGCACAGATGCCTCAGGAACAGCTGTGGGTGCAGTTCTGGAACAATACGTCAATGACCATTATCAGCCCCTTGCCTCCTTTAGTCGTCATCCAAGACCAGTGGAAATGAAGAACACCACCTTTAATCAAGAACTATTAGCCCTTTAAGGCTATAGGCACTTTCGTTATATCTTGGAAGGTCGACATTTCACCATATTCACAGACCAAAAACCGCTCATTTTTGCCTTTAGCAAAGTTGCAGATCCTTGGTCGGCAAGACAATAACAACATTTGTCCTACATTTCGGAGTTTACTACAGACATGCGTCATATTTCGGGAAAGGACAATCTGGTCGCAGATATGCTCTCTCGATCAAGTGTCTGCCATATTCAAGGTGGAGTCAACATTGCTGAACTGGCTGCGGCACAATCCACGGATCCGGATATACAGATATACAGTACAGCTATTACTGGACTTGACATTCAACAGATGGCACCACAAGGTAGTCCAGAACTCCTTTGTGATGTATCGTTGGGCTATCCTCAACCATTGGTCCCATTATCTTGGAGACTGTGAATTTTGATGACATTCACAATCTATCACACCCATCCATCAGGACTTCAGTCAAAATAATGTCAAACAAGTACATGTGGCATGAGCTGAAAAAGACATTGCGCAATGGGCATGAACATGTATATCCTGCCAATCTGCAAAAATTCAACACCACACCAAGGCACCCCTGCAGCCTTTCTCGACAATACGCAGAAGATTTGAGCATGTACACATGGATCTAGTTGGACCATTACCAGTATCACAGGACATGAGGTATATTCTCACAGTAGTAGACCACTTCACACACTGGCCAGAGGCCATTCCATTACCAGTCAGTGATACTGAGGCATGTGCTAGAGCGTTCATCTTAAATTGGATTGCTAGATTTGGAGTTCCTACACATGTTACTTCGGACCATGGACCGCAGTTCACTTCGGCGTTATGGGCTTCCTTGGCTCATTTTTGTGGTACACAGTTGCACCACACTACTGCATACCATCCACAATCCAACGGCCTGGTGGAACATTTCCAACGATAACTTAAATCTTCACTGAAGGCCCAACTCACTGGCCCCAACTGGGTCGATGAACTACCTTGGGTTCTACTAGGAGTATGAACAGCTCCAAAAGAAGATCTATCTGCATCGTCTGCAGAATTGATGTATGGTTCCAGGAGATATTTACTTCAAAAGCAATTCAGACATGGACGTCCTGCAACAACTCTGCAAGGGTATTGCTAACAGCAAACCATCCTCTACCAACTAGCATGGCAAACCTAGGCAACAAGTGCCCCAATCACTATTAAATACTGAATTTGTATTCTTACGAAGACAGGTTCCAGGGGCACCATTACTAAAACCATATGAAGGACCATTTCGTGTGATTAAGAGAGATGGAGTGGCATATACATTAGAGATTGGAGGGAATCCACAGCTACTCAGCATGGACAGACTTAAACCTGCCCACACAGACCAGTTCAGTGCCCTCAACCCAAGTGTATCTGGCATCTTAAGTTACGGTGACTATTCTGGGGGGGGGGGGGGGTGATGTAGCAGTCGCACAGCGCGGTATTGTGAACCGCCACTGTTAGTTCACAGACTTACCTGACACATCGCGGGCTAGCAGTGCTGGGTGCCTAAGTACAGTGAGTGGATCAGATGAAGCCCCTGCCTAAAGGTGCGGGGTGCTAATAGCTCATAGCTTTAACCTGCTGGTTCTGTGGACCAGCAGCTGTTCACTAATGAGCTCATTAACAGACAGGGAATAAAAGGTCTGTGTATGTCTGCAATAAACCAGTCTTGAGTTGACTACCTTCGTGTGTGTTTGCCTTTATTTAGAAGCATCTACCGTAGTAGCCGCTACACCTTTACCTTTTACTATTTTCAGGGCAGGAAGAGTTACAAAATAGGGATTGGGCCAAATTTGGTGAAAATCAGTTAAGGTATCCCTTTTGAATTGTGTTGAAGTATCTTGTTAGAGAATGAAAAAAGTGTTTAATTCTCTCTCCAATAGATGGTGTAGGGAGGTTTAAGTAGAGTTGTGAGAGAGTTTAAATATATCTGAACTTTGGCATGTCTTAATTGGAAAAGCTCATTACGAACTCGTTGGAGTAAAAATTGAAAGTATTTCATTCCTTTAAAGAATTTACTTCCCTTCCTCATACATTATACTTTGTTTTAAAAACTAAATAAAAATGGATGCTTGTGGGATCATTTTTCCTAGATCATTAAAAGGGCCAGTTTATTTTTCAAACATTTTTTGGAATATTTAAATGCTTGTAGCTGGTATACAGCACCTATGGGGATTTGTAGATGCTGGATGAGCAAGTTTTCCAGTTGCTTGACTCTTACAATGCCTAACTAATACAACTGTATAAGAAGAAACAGTTTAAAAGACAAAAATATTATACTGTACTTCCATGAATATATAAACCTTGGAACATGTTACTTTATTTTCAGTCACATTCTTTGAAAATATTTAACCGCAGCTGTATCTGCAGTTCCTCCCCCTCCCCATGGCTGGCCGAAAGATGAACAATAACATTCTAGATAATTAACCCTCACCTCCCCCAAGTTTACAGATAAAGCCTAACTAATATACTTAATTATTATACGAATAAAAATAAAAACTCTTACAAAACAGAGATAATGAAAAACTTTAAGAGAGTCACCCCACAAAGAGTGCATCAACCAGCTCTCCATCCTGGGGAGTAGGAGGGGAGAAAAGAGGGAAAATATCATTGTGTATATTTAATGAAAAACATTTGTGCATATTGTTGTTGATATGGTTCATAGTGCGATAAATAAATAGTTACAAAAAAAACAAATCATGATCACAGAAATTTTGGAGAATAAGAGATAGAATTAACTCACTAAGAATTTTGCCATTGCATTGGATCACATGCTTTTGTGTAATCTATATGATACACACAGAAGAAAATCTTGTAACAATTCAGTTAATTACTTGGTTAAAATTGCTCACTGGTTTGTATAATTTTAAAAAAATCTAAATTAAAACGTACATTATATGGAAGGATTTTACAAGTTGAATTGTTGGTATTGTTATGGCTAATATTATAGATTACATAATATATAAGAGATAGATTGTGGCGGATTTAGTATAGGTCATTTCATAAACAGATACTTACATTTCACATCTCATTTAAAATGCAAGAGCTTTGCTGAAGCCAGACATTCAGGCTCCGTGACTTTGCAGAGACAAGGGAACTGCTTTGGAAAAGTTGGGGCTCAATTACTGATAAAGATCTTTCAAGGATTGGGTTTGGAGCCTTGAGAGGGGTTCTAGTTTTTTTTACATGCAGAGAGGGGAAAGAAAAAACAGGATTCGAGAGAGCGAGAGCGAGCGAAATCAGTTCCACAGTAGCAGTTGAGATTGCAACATGACAAGCTGACAGCTTGTTGAAAACCCCATTTTGAAGATGGATTGTGAGTTCTCAGTTTAGCCTTGTAGTCCTTACAAGAGGAAATGACTGGCTAGACTGTTTCTCCTGAAATAAGGGAGGAAAGAGGAATTCTGTGGTGACCTGCAGAAGAAGAGGTTATCATTTGAAAACCCATGATGGGGCAAGTTTCTTCGGCAAGACATTGAAGTGACGGATTGGAGGAAATCAGTTTGTCTATGTCCAACGAGCAACAAATATCTCTCTGAAACCATCAAGAACCTTCCTGAGCAGTAACCACTTACCTTTAAGCTCCAGAGCCTGGTAGAGATACACAAATGTTGAATTCTGAGCACAGTATGAGAATTGCCTGATACCCATGAACTTGGAGGAGTGAGAAGTGAATGATTGAACTGTGAATTAAAGAACTTTCCTGAACATATACACATTATGTACACATGCATTTAAAATTAGAAGGCGATTAAGTTAGGTTAAGTTAATACAATAAGCGATCCTTTATCCAGAAGCCTTGGGGGACATTGTTCCGAATTTCAGATTTTTCTGGATTTCAGAAAGCCCACCTGAATTGTGCTGCTGTATCCACCCCCACCCCCCTTCCAGTCGCCCGGCCATCTCCCCCAACCACCGGTCCCTCAGCTGCCTCCCCCAAGTGCCAATTCTTCAGCTGCCAGGCCACCTCCCCCAAGTGCTGGGCGCCTCTCTCCCCACTTACCGGATTTTGGAGCTTTCCGGATTTTAGAAGACCAGATAAAGGATTATGTACCTGTAGCAATAAGTTAAAGTTTGATCCTGTTTTTATGTTTAAAGAAAATTAAAAGCAACTTTTGTTTAAGTAACTATTTGTCTTGGTTAATTTCTATTGCTGCTGGGTCTTGGAGTCCTCTGGGCCTGTAACAGTAGGACTATTTCTGCTTTAGAAATAATGTGTTTCTCATCATTCATAATGACTATTCTTTTCATTGAAATTCGAGCTATCTGGATACCATTGCTTAAACATTAACAAATTCATTTCGAATGTTGTCTAATACTTTTAGAAATTTGAAAGGTAGTGTTACGAGACTGAAGATTTGTTTTACTTGAGGAACATTCTCAGTTTTAGAATAGATTGCATTATTTTGCTTTGAGATTTTGGCTCAAAACCCGGAGGGCTGGCCTTTGTGTCAAATCTGTGTCGCAAGTTTGCAGCAATGCTTCGTAGAATTCAATGGTTAAAGCAGATCATGGAAAGATAATTGCCTCAAATCTTTGGACATTTTTCACTGACTTTCTTTCAGTTTAACCTCACTAAAAATTGGGTATTGTGTGCTCTGGCTTCTGCGTGCTGCTCTGTTATATAACATATTGATCCTAATTTATGCGTCCACTCTATTAATATGAGCCAAGCAAGCATAATGCACAGTGTGGTAATGTCATGTTTTATTATTGTTTTTAATAACTGGAAACCTGAACTATTACACCAGGGATCATGGTGGCTGGACTATTTTAAATTTATTCAGAGGATGTGACTGAACTGAAGAGAGTGCAGAGGAGTTTTGTCAGGATATTGCCTGGGTTGGAAGACTTAAATTGTGGGGAGAGCTCGAATAGGCTAGCTTTGTTGTGCTTGAAATGAAGGAGACTGAGGAGTGGCATTATTAAGGAATATTAAAATAGGCACAGATTGGGTAGATGGAATATTCTTCCCAGGGGAGGGTAATCAAATGCACGAGGGCATAGGCTTCAGGTGAAAAGAAGGTATTAATCAGGATTTTAAAGGGCAAGTTTGTTTACACATGGAATGGTTGCTATCTGAAACTGGCAGCCAGTGGAGTCAGATACAATCACGACGTTGAAGAGACATACGCACAGGGCACTTCAATAGGCAGAGTAGAGAAAGACAAAATCCAGTGCGGCAAATAGAATTAGCACACACAGGGAAAAGGATGGTCATGAAATGAGGAGCTGAAGGCCGTTTCTGTGTTGTGCAATTCAATAACTTTTATTCAATAAATTCAAAATAAAAAAACCCATATCAATTGTGGCCATCAAGAAACTAAAATATTGCAGTTGCTGGAAGTCTGAATTAGAACACAGAAAATGTTGAAATTACCCAGCAGGTCGGGCCGATCCTGAAACGTTGACTCCATTTATCTCTCCCTAATTGCTTCCTGACCTGATGATGATCATATGAAGTCATCTAGTCTCACTAATCTTCTTCAGGGGAAAACTCTGCTGTCCGTGACTGAAATCCACCAATATGGTTGCCTCCTGAAGAGGAGCGGCACTCAATTCAAGGAATAATAGGGTTTCTGTGATCGATGTTAGCCTCTGGTGACATCTGCATTCTGTAAAGGAGGCACATGAGCATCAAAATCAGGACTGCCAAGCAGGAAATAGCTTCTTGCAGCAGGCTGTGAGATTGAAAAAACAGCATCCTGTAACCAAGTAAATCATCCCCAAATATTTATTTTAAATTATATATTTACATATGTACTTGTAAGTGATTATTATGGACTGTGTATTGTCTGCATGTGTGTGCACCGTGGTCTGGAAAAACTCTTATTTCGTTGGGTTATATGTGTACAGTCAGATGATTATAAACTTCAACTTAATGATAGCTTGGGAAAAGTTGAGCTTGCAAATAGGTTGTTTATTAGAGGTTTAGCTAGAGTGGGGCGTTTTTGAAAATCCTGGGAGTAAGCTGTTTACGAAAGAGTATGTCTAAATGTCCTGTCTGGAGATTCTCAACCCACCCAACCATAGCGATAAAGCCAGTAAAGAAATGCAGCACTTGGGCTTCACACCCGGTATGACAGCATTTAGCGGCTGAAACACTCCCATTCAGTGGGTGTCCCAGCAACAATATATTGGAGAAAGCAACCCCTTTTAATTTTAACATATTTAGTTGATTTTGGTAGGTATTTGAACAGTCTCCAATCTACAACAACTTTAAAGAACCTTTTTCTTCATCCATGTGTTGTCTAAGAACTCCCGCATATGAATACAAGATGAAACATGGTGTCAGAAGTGGGATGAAGGAAATTAGAAGGAAATACTTTAAAAAGGAAAACTCCAAAGTCAGCAACTGTTCAGTGAAGAGAAGCTAATAAAGAGAAAAATGGAAGGATTACATCCACCAGCGAAACGCCAGCTGACAGGTAATGTGGCTGAAATTTGGAACAGATTGAAATAGCATTTTGGATCGTATTTAGTGGCAGTCAGAGCTGATGAGATAAGTGATAAAGTGAAAGCGTCAGTTTTCTTACATGTCGTGGGTGATGAAGCCCTGGAGGTTTTTAATAACTTCACATTTGCTGCTGAAGGAGACAAAAATGAAACTGGAAAAAATAATGGAACAGTTTGAGGTATACTGCATACCTAAATATAATGTGATGTTTGACAGGCACAGATTTTTCACATGTGTACAGAAAATGGAAGAAAGTATTGATGAGTATTTGACTGAATTGAGAAACAGAAGCAAAAAGTGTGAATTTGGTGGACTGACTGACTCGCTGATAAAAGACAGACTTGCGTGTGGAATTCCAGACAATAGTCTAAGAGAAAGACTGCTCAAAGAGCAAAATCTAGACCTGCAAAAAGCCATAGCACTCTGTAGGGCTCTCTTTTTCTCTTTGGCTTGGCTTCGCGGACGAAGATTTATGGAGGGGGTAAAAAAAAGTCCACGTCAGCTGCAGGCTCGTTTGTGGCTGACCAGTCCGATGCGGGACAGGCAGACACGATTGCAGCAGTTGCAAGGGAAAATTGGTTGGTTGGGGTTGGGTGTTGGGTTTTTCCTCCTTTGCCTTTTGTCAGTGAGGTGGGCTCTGCGGTCTTCTTCAAAGGAGGCTGCTGCCCGCCAAACTGTGAGGCGCCAAGATGCACGGTTTGAGGCGTTATCAGCCCACTGGCGGTGGTCAATGTGGCAGGCACCAAGAGATTTCTTTAGGCAGTCCTTGTACCTTTTCTTTGGTGCACCTCTGTCACGGTGGCCAGTGGAGAGCTCGCCATATAATACGATCTTGGGAAGGCGATGGTCCTCCATTCTGGAGACGTGACCCATCCAGCGCAGCTGGATCTTCAGCAGCGTGGACTCGATGCTGTCGACCTCTGCCATCTCGAGTACCTCGACGTTAGGGGTGTGAGCGCTCCAATGGATGTTGAGGATGGAGCGGAGACAACGCTGGTGGAAGCGTTCTAGGAGCCGTAGGTGGTGCCGGTAGAGGACCCATGATTCGGAGCCGAACAGGAGTGTGGGTATGACAACGGCTCTGTACACGCTTATCTTTGTGAGGTTTTTCAGTTGGTTGTTTTTCCAGACTCTTTTGTGTAGTCTTCCAAAGGCGCTATTTGCCTTGGCGAGTCTGTTGTCTATCTCATTGTCGATCCTTGCATCTGATGAAATGGTGCAGCCGAGATAGGTAAACTGGTTGACCGTTTTGAGTTTTGTGTGCCCGATGGAGATGTGGGGGGGCTGGTAGTCATGGTGGGGAGCTGGCTGATGGAGGACCTCAGTTTTCTTCAGGCTGACTTCCAGGCCAAACATTTTGGCAGTTTCCGCAAAGCAGGACGTCAAGCGCTGAAGAGCTGGCTCTGAATGGGCAACTAAAGCGGCATCATCTGCAAAGAGTAGTTCACGGACAAGTTTCTCTTGTGTCTTGGTGTGAGCTTGCAGGCGCCTCAGATTGAAGAGACTGCCATCCGTGCGGTACCGGATGTAAACAGCGTCTTCATTGTTGGGGTCTTTCATGGCTTGGTTCAGCATCATGCTGAAGAAGATTGAAAAGAGGGTTGGTGCGAGAACACAGCCTTGCTTCACGCCATTGTTAATGGAGAAGGGTTCAGAGAGCTCATTGCTGTATCTGACCCGACCTTGTTGGTTTTCGTGCAGTTGGATAATCATGTTGAGGAACTTTGGGGGACATCCGATGCGCTCTAGTATTTGCCAAAGCCCTTTCCTGCTCACGGTGTCGAAGGCTTTGGTGAGGTCACGTTGCTCTCCATTGCAGGCAAAATCTTCGCTAGGATTCTACTAAATAGAATAATACCTAGTGTCGCTGAGAATATTCTCCCAGAATCACAGTGCGGCTTTCGCACAAACAGAGGAACCACTGACATGGTCTTTGCCCTCAGACAGCTCCAAGAAAAGTGCAGAGAACAAAACAAAGGACTCTACATCACCTGTAGGGCTACAGAAACTGTAAAAACACAGGCAAAAGTTCTGTACAGTGAAACTAGCTGCAACGTGGATACAATGAGAAAAAAAAACAGACGTAAACCGTTTAACAAATTGTGCCAAAGTGGAAAAAGAGGTGTGGCCAGTGAACAAAAATGAAAAGGACAATCGAAAGCCAGAATACCTACCAAAAAAGTGTCCAGCACATGGTAAAATATACTGTCAAAATGAATCTCAAGGACAAAGAGCACATGCTAGCATTCATTCTGGTACCAAAGGATGTACAGGTCATACTAGGCTTAACAGCCTGTGAGAAACTGAACCTTTCAAAAAGAGTCTTTGTTGTGGAAAGCGAAGGAGAGACAGTCTATGATGAACTCATGAAAGAGTACAATGACCTATTTCAGGGTGTAGGCTGCCTTCCAGGAGAACACACGATCAGAGTGGATAAACGTGTGCCACCGACAATACATCCATGCAGAAAAGTTCCATTTGTGCTTCCAAAGCAACGAAATGCAGAGTTGGACAGAATGAAAAGTCTGAATGTGATGCAGAAGGTAGATGAGCCAATGGAGTGGGTGAGTTCACTCATTGTTATGGACAAAAAGAATGGAAAGTTTGGATTTGCCTGGATCCAAGCGATCTAAACAGAGCAATAAAGAGAGAACATTTTAAGCTTCCGACATGTGAAGAAATCATGTCACAGTAAGTTAGATGCATCATCAGGATTTTGGCAGTTAAAATTGGATGAAGCAAGTTCAAGACTGTGCATGTTCAATCGTCCATTTGGCAGATACAGATTCCTAAGGTGACCATTCGGAATCACCTCAGCTCCTGAAGTGAATCACAAAACTATCCATATGGTCTATGAGCACCTGGACAGAGTTGATACCTCAATGGATGACATCATAGTATGAAGAACCATGAGAATGGAGCATGATGAGAGACTAAGGAACGTGCTGGAAGCAACAAAGAAAGCAAACCTGAAGCTGAATGGAGAGAAATGCCAGCTCGTGGTGACAGAACCAACATTTGTAGGGGATATTATTGGCAGTGAGGGCATCAGACCAGATCCCAGAAAGGTGTCCGCCATTGGGAGCATGCCAAGGACACAATGCGAAAAGGGCGCACAGAGGTTTAATGGAATGGTCAACTATATGGGTAAATTCATATCCAACCTCTCAGAAAAGATGGCTCCATTGAGAGACTAACAGAAAAGAACATTGAATGGGAGTGGAGTCATGACCATGAAAAGTCATGGAGGGAACTAAAGAAACTGCTCACAGAGGAACCAGTTCTGAGGTTTTATGACCCAGCGAGACCCATCAAGGTATCATCAGACGCAACACAGTGGGCTCGGTGCAGTTCTTCTGCAAAAATATGAGCAACCCGAATGCACAGCTGAGAAGACATCGTCTGAGGCAACAACTCAGATTCAAGGACAATCAGTCAGGAGATCGTCAAGACATGTGAACCCTCTTAAGAGACTCATTGAGCAAATTTAAAGACTCTTGCTACAGAATGAAGTAGTGCTATCTTATTCGCTCTTCAAGTTTTAATGTATGTAGATGTGAACAAACAAAACAAGTTTAAAAAATGTTAACAAAGTTGATAATAATGAAAATGTAGTTCCTGGTGTTAAAGTTAAAATGGCAGAGCTATACAAAGTAAGTGTGTTAGTTAGGAACTGCTTCAGGAAGTGTTACCTCTGAGGGCTGACAATCCATTTGCATTCATTGTGCCCTGCCCGATGAGTTGGCTGTGGCAGATGTGGAAAAAGAGTTGTCGCCCAGCCTGCGCCGAGAAGCTTGAAAATGAAAGGTGAAGAAGACAGGCACAAAAGACGAGACACCACTGTAAGATGGCAGTGATGACTACCTGGAGAACCGGTGACTAATTTGACACATCTTCTTCCTTGGAGCCTGCAAGCGGAATGACCGGTAACAAGGCAAGTTCTTGCAGGACATCGCAGCCGCGTGGTCCCATCCTGGTGTCTATCACCCTCGATCAAGACAAACCCCACGGATTGAAACATTCCATGATGAAAGTAAATGAGGGAGAATTTATAAAGAACAAAATCAACTGACTCTTTGGCATTATCATTGAACCAAGCTCAAGCCCTTGGTGTGCTCTAAAATGGGACAAAACACCAGATGGTTGTAGACTGTAAACAGATTTACTCAGTTAGATGCATGACTCCTACCTCGCATCTCTGACACGCTGAATCAAATTGCCCAGTATGAAATATACTCCACAATAGATTTAAAGTCAGCCTACCACCAAGTACCTAAACGCAAAAAGGAAAGACAGTAGATGGCATTTGAAATTGATGGCAGGCTGTATCAATTTAGAAGAGTTCCGTTTGGAGTTACCAATGAAGTATCTGTTTTCCAGAGAGACCACAACTTACAGGCCACCTTCCCCTATTTGGACAATGCCACCATAGGTGGCAAAACCCTGGAGGATCATGGTTGTAACTTGAATGAATTCCTTTAGATAACCAAGGACCTAAACTTAACCTTTAATGAAGACAAGTGCGTGTAACGCACTTAGCGTCGGGCTCTACTGGGCTATGTTGTCAAAATGGTTGAAATCAGCCCCGACCCTGAAAGAATGAGACCTCTCGTGGAATTTCCTCCCCCAACCACACTGAAATCTCTCAAACACTGTCCAGGCTTCTTCTCTTATTATGCACAGTGGGTGCCGAACTATGCAGACAAGGCACGGCCACTTTTTAGAACTACTGGTTTGCCTTTGTCAGATGGAGCCCACAAAACTTTTGAGGGCATCACATTAGACATTGCCAAAGCTTCGATGTCTGCTATTGATGAGGATTTGCTTTTGACGAACACACTTTATTGCTGCACGTTTCTAAAATTTAAACGCAGTTTCACAGCCATTTTATGTTCCAGTCAGTATTTTTGAATTTAGCTAAATTCTGAGGGGGTGAAGGTGCTATCAATGA
This sequence comes from Narcine bancroftii, assembly GCF_036971445.1. NCBI lineage: Eukaryota > Metazoa > Chordata > Chondrichthyes > Torpediniformes > Narcinidae > Narcine > Narcine bancroftii. The sequence goes on from NC_091473.1 coordinate 1,521,867, forward strand.
CTGTCACTCACATGGATGCACTTGTGTATTGGCTACTGCTGTAGAAGTGTCTGCCCAGCTGTGCCCACTGGCCAGACTAAGGTAGCATCGAGTCTGTTAATAAAAGCCAGCTGCATCACCGTCTGGTACGGTTGCTGCAGAGAAATAGGTTGGAGGTCAATCCACAGGACCAGAAGAGTGGCAGAGATGATCACTGGGATCTCTTCCCCCCTCCCAATGATCTACTGGGATCATTGTCTGAAGAGGGTGCGCAAAATCATTGAGGACCCCTTCCACCCTGCACCCAGGATCTTTCAGCTGCTCCTATCGGGGAAGAGATCCAGGAGGATCAGAGCCAGCACCACCAGGCTGAGGAACAGCTTCTTCCCACGGGCAGTGAGAATGCTGAATGACAAAAGGAACTGCTCCCACTAACACTCTGAGGCTCTCATGCACACAAAGGAATATTTATTTATTTTTATAGATACAATAGTTGTCCTGCTTGTGTGCTATGTCTAGTTGTGTGTCTCCATGTTTTGCACTGAGGACCGGAGAATGCGGTTTTGTCGGGTGTACAATCATTGTACATGTACAATCAGATGACAATCAACTTGACTTGACCTGAACTCTATGATAGAGCACCTCAGATGCTTTGATACTGCTTTATCTTTTAGGAGATGGTCCAGGGTGGCACAATTAGGATGGAAGACACTGTTACAGCACCAGCGACCTGGGTTTGAATCAGGCACTGTCTGTAAGGAGTCCACAGTTACTTTTGAAAACTGCTTGCTTGGATTAATACCTGTTATTTTACTCTCTGTGACCTGCCTTGGTTTTCCCCAGGTGCCACGGTTTTTTCCCGCCTTCCAAAACGCATGGGGTTGTAGGTTCGTTGTATTTGGGCGGCATGAGTGTCAATGGTCGGAATCTGCTTCCACCATGTTATAAATAAAGAAAATGCAAATTATGATGGTCTGGTTTTGCCAGCTCACCCTTGGTGACTGTGTCACTGGAGACTAGAAGGCCTGTATTCAACACAATTAGGAACCCTGGAGAATCTATTTCTCCTCTCATGACCCTCAACAATACCATGACGTTTTGTACATTTTAAATACAAAGACAACTAGGAAATAATCACTTACCTTTAACATTCTGAGCATAAACAGGCAGTTTTGCAGATGGACTTATTTGCAAAGGGAGCACATCCCAACTGACAGAATACTTTAAACCAATGGCTGGTCTGAGAGGCTCTGAGCACAGGCACTAGATACCTAAAGCATACTACTTCTGTAACAACACTGAGAATGACTCAGTGGATATAAGAGGACAAAACCCAGGTGTCCTGAATTGTATATTAAGTGACAGGGATCGTCTTTAATACAGGAGATGACCACTTAGTGGCTTCCTGATATCAGGAGGATTTCACGAGGCCCAATTAAACATGAACTTTCATTTATTGCCTTCTCTGTGTAATTACAATGCTACAGAATCAAAATCAACAGTGGTCACTACATAAGGAGAACAGTTACTTTTGAAAACTGCTTGCTTGGATTAATACCTGTTATTTTACTCTTAAATATCCTTCACGCTCAAGACAAATGATACATAAGAGAACAACATTATTTGATAATAGAAGATAAATTAAGTGATTTAAATTTTGAAAAATGCATGACTTTTGAGAGTCACTTGGAAACTCCACTAATATGAATTTGGCTTCGAAATCGGAAGTCCTATAAAATATCCTGTCCAGCAGAAGGAGTTCATAAAAACCAGTGTGTGAATCCTTTGGTGTTTAATTGGCTAATGAAATATGATTTGCATGATCGCTAGGATCTGAGTTGAGAGAAAGAAAACAGATCAGCATTTCATTGGATATCTTCCAGTAAAATTTATGTGATAAGGTCTTTAAGTTCTGGGTACTTACACCCTATGTTACGTGAACAAGAATTGATGCTCTCAAGCCATTTTTGTTATTTGTCATGTTCATAAATCACAAAATACAGTTGTTTTTGTGTAGAATTGTGAAGGATTGAGGCTGCTGTCTGTCACATTGTTGAACGATGTCAGGGGTGACCAAATTTGTTTAATGTAAGAGCCACATACAATGAACTTCAGATGCTTGAGGGCAGCAACAATCATGTGATCACAAGCCAATCCCACGAAACCTCCATTGTGAGTAACAGCTTGTACCATTCCTATCTCAGCCAACATCCCATTGTATAAGAGGACTCGTGTATAGGACGACTGCAGAATTTCCACTTAAAATGTTGGTTTTGAGTGATACCCTTTGTATAAGATGCAAATCTGGACAGTGGATGCTATTAAAAGCAAACCACAATATTTTAAATAGCAGATGATCATTCATACTTTACATTTTATTTGGATGCTTTAAAATAAATCACTGTCGCTCCTGTAACAGGCAATAAAATCGGTAAAGCCTGCACGGAGCCGACAGTAGTGAGACCAGGTGGATGGACCCTGCGGGGGAAGTGCTGAGATTTCCTAAACAATTAACAGGGCATGCACAAGATTGCATCGGAGCCAGTGAGGAGCTGGCGGTGGTGTTGCGACTTTGTCAAGGTAAGAAGTTTTGTACAGAATGACCCAGATCTTAAGGTAAAAATTCTAAGTTTTGAGGACCGTCCTAGACAACAGCATTTATGGTATCTCGGCATGTGATGTGTCAAAGAGCCGCATGTGACTCGCGAGCCGCCATTTGGCCACCCCTGAACTATGTGAAGTCTCTCATAATTAATTTCATCAAAGAAAAACAACTCAAGAACCAATCGACTTGCAGGAAGTTACTTCAGATGTGTCATTCAGTTTTATTGTTGATCATTCACAATGAGATTTCAACTCAACAAACCAGTTGCAGAGCATCAAGTGGTTGGTACACCCCTAATTATTCGCATGATGAGTTTGGTGGCATTTTTTGACGCAAATTTAATTTGTATCGAGAAAAGGAATTCTCATCATAACTAGCTAATCTAATCGGGGGTGAGGTGGGGTGGGCTAACAAATTATATGCTTTTATCTCTGCTGACTCAATGCTGGAAGACAACATTTTGATAAAGTTAGTGTTTGATAATCACACTGTTAATAGTTGTACCCCTGAGCCGAGGTATGTGGTATTGATTCACAGTAATCGGCCCTTTTACCCATTGGCCAGAAGCGATACCCCTGCCCACATGTGACAGAGACATGCGCCAGAGCTTTCTTGTCCACTTGAGACACATGCTTTGGAGGCCCGACCCACATCAGCTCGGACCATGTGGTGCCCAGTTCATCACCTTCGCTTTGGGCCAACCTAGCCAAGTTCTGTGGCAGCCATTTAAACCACACCACAGCCTACAATCCTTGGGCAAATGACCTCATCAAACGTTTCCACTGCTACCTGAAAGCAGCTCAGAAAGTTCGACTACAAAGCCCTAACTGATTGGATGAACTCCCATGTGTGCTGATAGGAATTTGCACAGCACCAAAAGACCTACCAGTGTTGTCAGCCGAGATGGTGTATGGCTCCCCGCTTGCCATCCCAGGGGACATTCACTTCAAACCTCCCGGCCCACAACCCAGTGCTCTAGATGCCCTCCAGTGAGTGAGGGAACAAACGGGTAAACAGAAACCTCCACCACCTTCCTGACATGACTCTCCATCCTGCCATGTTCCAGCCATCCTGCAATCCATCAAATTAGTTTTCATTTGGAGAGGACAGCAAGGGACACCCCTACAGTATCCCTACGAAGGTCCAATCAAGGGGTTGCAGCACGACAGTGTCATTTTCACCTTGGACAATGGTGGGTGGCAGTGCATCTGGACTCAGACAAGCCCGCCCCGTATCCCCAGGTCAGACACAGAGGCTGCCCACCCGCCCAAAGATAGTACAGTATCTTGCTTAAAGGGTGGCAGTGATTCTAGGTGGGGGGGGGGGAGTGTAGTGGGCCGAGCGACCAATTAGATTGGCTGAATTGCTGCCCTAGTCGTCTGACACAAGATGGCGCAGGCCCTCCTTCCCTTCCGAGGAAAAGCCAGCAGTTGGCAACATGCGTTAACCGGGGGGACAGCACCTCTTCCTTATTACTTGCCGCTGGTCGGGGAGTGATGCCGCGATGCAATGACATCACTTCCTAAGTTCAGCATGACCCTAACAGGAAGTGTACGGTCCCCTCGAGCAGCGCGAGGAATTCAAAATGAAGTTCAGTTACTGGCTCACCTCGTGCTGTGTGGACATCTCTCGTTTCGGTAATGCTGCCATTAGCAGACACTGCAGTATCGTATTTATGTCCTTTAAACTGTTTATTCTGAATGCAGGCATATTAGTTAGGCATTGTAAGAGAAGTTTCAAGCAAATGGAATATACACTTATCCGGCATCTACCAATCCCAATAGGTCCTGGATACCAGAAGTTTTACTGTACTCAGTTCCCTGACTAATGAAGCCAAGCATACCATATACCTTCTTTACCAGCCTATCTATTTGTGTGGCCACTTTCAAGTACCTAATGGACCTGAACCTCCTGATACGTCTACATTATTAATACATATGAAAGTTCTGCCACTAATGTAATGCATTCCCATTACATTTGACCTGGCAAAGTGAAACACCTCACTGTAACTGATCTATGTCGTGTAGAATTTTTATTAGCCCTCTGAACTGCTCGCTGTTCCACCAATTTTAGGGTCATCTACAAATGTACTAACCCAGACATATATATTTCCATTGGAGTCATATACAAACCACAGGGACCGAACAATACTGCAGAACAATACTGGTCATGGGCTTCCAGCATTATATTTTCTATGGGCCAGCCAGTTCTGAATCCAAACTATCAATTCACCATAGATCCCGTACATTCTGGATCCATGAGGGGCATTGTCATTTTTGCACGGTTGCTATTTCAAAAAGTATGCTACAGAATATCTAACTGTCCTCATATTAGGGAATTAAATTAATTACAGCTACATTTATTCTGCTGGAGGTTTTGTCAATCTTTTGATGGCTTCTGAACTTGCGATTTTAAAGTGAGCAGAGGAAATGAGATGAGTAATCGATGGAAGAAATAAAAAAATCAGCTTGAACTGTGGACCGGCCTTTTGGACTGGGGACGGTAATTATAAAGGATGGATTTCTGCTAAGAACTCTGGGCAACTTGTGGTCCAGCTGAGTGCTGACTCACCAATTGTTTGGAACTTTCGAGGACAAAGGGAGAATCCAGCTGAGAAGCAGAGAGCAGCAGTTGGAATGGCGGAGGGCAGCTGGAGAGCTGTGTGAAATGCACATGCCTCATAAGTAAGGATTCATAAGTTTACTACAATGCAACATCAGTCATTTCTCCCCCCCCCCCCCCCCCATGTTCAATACGACAGCCTTTGTTTTCAGTTGAAGAACTGAACTTGGACATTGAACTTTGAGATTGAATTCTGTGGACTATGTTTTTGGACTGACTTACTTGATGGACTGACTTGGGGTTGGGGGATTTTACCTTTTGGAATATTGGGCACAGACTGCAATGGTCTGGGTCAGTGGTTCTCAACCTTTTTCTTTCCACTCACAACCCACTTTAGTAATCCCTATGCCATAGGTGCTCTGTGATCTGTAAGGGATTGCTTAAGGTGGGTTGTGAGTGGGAAGGGAAGGTTGAGAACCAGTGCTCTAGACCCAATTGCTATTGAAATATTTTGCTTGAGAAAAATTGTCATTGGCCCATTTCTGAAACTGTGCACATAACAAATCAACGAGGGACGATTAAAACAGTGGGTTTCAAACCTTTTTCTTTCCACCCACACCCCCACCTTAAGCAATCCCTTACTCATCACAGAGCACCTATGGCATAGGGATTACTTAAGGTGGAATGTGAGTTTAGGGGGCAGTTTGAAAACCACTGTTTTAGATGGAGACTTGGTGGTTAAACAGACATCAGGAAACAAAGTGACTGTTCCTATGTGTTTTACTCCATGCCTTAAAACATATTCAAATTCATTAAATAAGAAGCTACAAGTTCTGGGTGTTTATGGGGAGATGAAGAGTGTAAAACTTATAGTTCTGCCTACATCAACCCAATGCACAGCTTTCGAGAATAACCACGCAACAAACAAAAAAAAGAGACATAGTTTAGGTATTAAGCAGCTGGGATCAAGTGAATCCCAGGTGTATCGGTGAAATAGAGGGAGGTCAGGAGGGCAAAAAAGGAGAAATGAGAGAGAATCCTGGGAGATTTTCCAAGCATATAAAGGGCGGAACAGTATTAGGGAGATACAGGGATACGCTGTATAACACGGTTAATACGTTCCAAGCAAGTTCTGTGCTTTGGAAAACCACACTGTTCAAAGCATTACAATGTACACTAATGTAATACGTTCCAATCCTGTAATTATTTGTTCTTTTACCTAGAACTCTTATGTAAATGTGTGCATAAAATATTTAAAAGGGATATAGAAAACTGAAAAATGACAAAGATCTTTATTGACAATAAATGAATATTGTTTATTTCAGAAAATATTTGTCTAATTTAGCCTACATTTCTTTAATCTTCTTTTGTTTATCATGCATTTCTTTGCGATATCGAATAGCCTTTTGCAATTCTTGCCAAACTCTAACGCTTCTCTCGATGTTTGGTTCTACATCCTTAAGGTCACTGATTTCTCCAATAAACATTGATAATTCCTCCGAGCTATCATCGGCACTTCATTAAGATTTTATTTTGCAGCTGATCTTCATATAAACATTGTTGATCCATTTCAATCAGAGTTTCATCATGAAGTTCATTTCAATGCAAATTAGTGCACATTATCACGGTCCAAAGTTTCAAATTCTTCAAACAAATGTCTTGTCACCCAGGCGTTTCTATTTGATCGCTATATTACTGGAAGTACACTTTGTACATAGCCTTTAAGAGCCCTTGCATTCTGGGAATGGGCTTTCATTTGAAATCCCCAGGCCCATTTCCGCCAAGTAGGAGCGTCAATTGGTCTTTCAAAACTTTATAGCCTGGTTGAAATGTTTACTTTTTCGGCTAAAAAAAAAGTGCACGGTGGCATCTTTTTCCAAAATAATCCGGTTTCGTCAACATTAAAAATGTGCTCATCTGTGTAGCCTCCTTGGTCTATCACTTTTAGTTTGGCCGGAAAGCCTGCAGTTACATCATTACCAGCACTCGGAGGTTCGCCTGTAATTCGAACCTTCTGGAGCCCCACGCGGTGTTTGAAGTTGTAAAACCAACCATGACTTTGCTGAAAAAAATTTCCCCTCCATTTCTGTTTTCTTTTTTAATGTCCAATGGAGGCTTTGTTGCTTTAGCTTGAATTGTCATTTTGACTTAATAGAATTCTTTTCCGGTTGCAATCTACAATCCAGATCATTAAAAGGCGTTCCATATTTTCTACTGCAGAACCATTATGTCTAACAATCACTTTAGTCATAAGATGGTGTTTCCGTAAAATGTTCATTCTTGATTAGAGTTTGAACAGACGATTTATTCATGTGCTATTTTAGCAAATGATGTTCCATCTTCTATGTTTGCTTAATAATTTCCAGTTTCTTTTCTTAGAAACATAGAAACATAGAAGATAGGATCAGGAGTAGGTCATTCGGCCCTTCGAGCCTGCTCCGCCATTCAATGAGATCATGACTGATCTTAAAGTTCAGTATCCCGTCCCCGCCTTCTCTCCGTAACCCCTAATTCCCTTATAATGAAGAAATATATCTAATTCCCTCTTAAATATATTCAATAAGCCTGCCTCTACTGCTCTCTGTGGCAATGAATTCCACAGATTTACCACCCTCTGGGTAAAGAAATTCCTCCTCATCTCGGTTCAAAAATGGTTTGCCTATTATCCTCGAACCATGGTCCCGGGTTCTGGACTCCCCCACAAATGGAAACATCCCTTCCGCATCCATTCTGTCCAGTCTTGCCAGAATTTTATATGTCTCTATGAGATCCCCTCTCAATCTTCTAAACTCCAACTTTTGCAGTTGGTTTTTATGTTTGCCGCAATCTTTCCTCATAAGTTATTCTTCCCATTCCAGGTATCAGCCTGGTGAATCGCCTCTGCACTCCCTCCATTGCAAGAACATCCTTCCTTAGATAAGGTGACCAAAACTGCACACAATACTCCAGGTGGGGTCTCATCAAGGCCCTGTACAGCTGCAGTAAGGTATCCTTGTTCCTATACTCAAACCCTCTTGATATGAAGGCCAACATACCATTTGCCTTTTTAACCGCCTGCTGTACCTGCATGCTCGCCTTCAGAGACTGGTGTACAAGAACCCCTAGGTCTCTCTGCACTTCCCCATCTCCCAATCTATTGCCATTCAAATAGTAATCTGTCCTCCAGTTTGTATTGCCAAAGTGGATAACCTCACATTTATCCACATTGTAGTGCATTTGCCATGTTTCTGCCCAGTCCCCCAATTTATCCAAATCACACTGGAGCTTCCTGACCCCATCTTCAGTGCACACAACCCCTCCTAGCTTAGTGTCGTCTGCAAATTTGGAGATATTACATCCAATCCCCTCATCCAGATCATTAATGTAAATTGTGAACAGCTGGGGTCCCAGTACAGATCCCTGTGGCACCCCACTGGTCACCGCCTGCCACTCAGAAAACGAGCTGTTTATCCCAACTCTCTGTCTTCTATCTGCCAGCCAGTTCTCAATCCACATCAATACCTTGCCCCCAATCCCATGAGCCTTGATTTTGCATGCCAGTCGTTTATGTGGGACCTTATCGAAGGCCTTTTGGAAATCCAGGTACACCACATCCACTGGCTCTCCCCCATCTATTTTACCTGTCACCATCTCAAAGAATTCCAATAGATTTGTCAAGCACGATTTACCTTTTGTAAATCCATGTTGACTCTGTCCGATCCCTTCTCTGCTAGTCATATGCTCCCCTATTACATCCTTAATAATGGATTCCATCATTTTTCCTACTACTGATGTAAGGCTCACTGGCCTATAATTCCCCGCTTTTTCTCTATCCCCCTTTTTAAATAGTGGGGTAACATTAGCTACCCTCCAATCCATGGGTACTGATCCTGAGTCTATCGAGTTCTGGAAAATAATTCTTAAAGCATCTGGTATCTGAATGTCCACTTCTTTAAGTACCCTAGGATGTAGATTATCAGGCCCTTGGGATTTATCGGCCTTCAATCCCTTCAATTTCCCCAAGACCATGTCCTTAGAGATACTGATTTCTTTCAGCTCCTCCTTTGCATTAGTCTTTATGTTTTCCAAAATTCTTGGGAGGTTATTTATATCCTCTCTTGTGAAAACAGAACTAAAGTAAGAATTTAATTGGTCTGCCATTTCCTTATTCCCCATTATATATTGCCCTGATTCTGACTGCAAGGGACTTACTCTGGATTTCACCAATCTTTTCCTCTTGACATATCTATAAAAGCTTTTGCAGTTGGTTTTTATGTTTGCCGCAAGCTTACTTTCGTAATTTATTTTTGCCCTCTTGATTAATCCCTTTGTCCTCCTTTGGTGCATCTTGAACTGTTCCCAATCTTCGGATTTGGTACTTTTTTGTCCAATTGATATGCTCTCTCTTTGGACCTAATGCTGTCTCTAATTTCCCTTGTTATTCATGGTTGAGTCACCTTTTTTTGGTTTATTTTTATGTCAAACCGGTATAAATTATTTCTGCAATTCTTCCATTAGATCTTTGAATGCTTTCCATTGTCTTTCCACTGTCAACCCCACTCCCCCCCCCCATAAACACCACCCAGTCAATCTTACTCAACTCCTGTCTCATACCATCATAATTCCCTTTATTTAAATTCAGGACCTTAGTCTCAGTTTTAATTTCTTCACTCTCCATGTTGAGTAAGAATTCGATCATATTGTGATCGCTCCTACCCAAAGGGCCTCGTACAACAAGATTGTTGATTAGCCCCTTTTCATTCCATAATACCCAGTCTAAAATGGCCAGCTCCCGAGTTGGTTCCTCGACATATTGGTCTAGATAACCGTCCCATAAACATTCAAGGAATTCCTCCTCCTCAGTACTTTTACTAATTTGGCTAGTCCAATCTATATGTAAATTAAAGTCTCCCATGATGACAGCTGTTCCCTTAATGCACGCTTCTCTAATTTCTCTTTTTTATGCCTCCCCTCACCTCTACATTTCTATTTGGAGGCCTATATACCATCCCCACTAAAGTTTTCCGCCCCTTGCTATTCTTCAGTTCTACCCATATAGATTCCGCATCTTCTGAGTTAATATCCTTCCTATCAATTGTGTCGGTCCCTTTTCTCACCATCAATACTACCCCACCCCCTTTTCTTTCTTGCCGATCCCTTCTAAATATTGTATACCCCGGGATGTTAAGTTCCCAGGCTTACCCACCTTGCAGCCATGTTTCTGTAATCCCAATCAAATCGTATTTGTTTGTCTCAATTTCCACAGCCAATTCATCTACCTTGTTCCGAATGCTTCTTGCATTAAGATATAAAGCCTTCAGATTTGCCTTTTTCACCCTCCTTGCTCTTTCTGATTTTTTACTTTCGCTGCCTAACCCAACTTTTCCTATTTTATCTTTCCTGTCCTTTGCCCTATCGTACAGGTTCCCATCCCCCTGCCAAATTAGTTTAAACCACATCTGACGGCTGCACCAAACCTAACTGCCAATATATTGACCCCTTTTTGGATGGGTTTAGGTGTAACCCATCCTTCTTGTAAAGGTCATGCCTTCCCCAAAAGAGATCCCAATGGTCCAAAAAGCCAAAACCTTGTCTTTTACACCAGCCCCTCAGCCACACATTCATTTGTCTTAACCTTCCATTTTTGTCCTCAGTTGCACTTGGCACAGGTAGCAATCCAGAGATCACCACCCTGGCGGTCCTGTTTCTTAGCTTCTGTCCTAGCTTGGTGTAATCCTTTTTTAGTACCTCCTCCCTCTTTTTATCTATGTCATTGGTACCACATGTACCAAGACATCAGGCTGCTTGCCCTCTCCTTTCAGAATACTCTGGACCCGATTTGAGATATCCCGTACCCTTGCACCAGGGAGGCAGCACACCATGTGGGTATACCTATCTTGCTCACAGAATCTCTTGTCTGTACCTCTGACAATGGAGTCCCCAATGACCACTGCATTCCTTCTTACCTTTTGTACTACCATATCAGGCTCAGTGCCATCGACCTGATCATTGCGGCCAGCTTCTGTCAGGTCATCTCCCTCAACAGCATCCAACACAATATACCTGTTGCTGAGAGGTGTAGTCACAGGTGTGCTCTCAATTTTCCAGGCATTTTTCTTCCCTCCTCTGACAGTTACCCACCTACCTGACACATCTGGTCTCGGGGTAACTATCTCCCTGAAAGTTGAATCTATTAACTCCTCACTCTCCCTTACCAGGCGCAGCTGCAGCTCCAGATCCCCAACTCGGTCCTTAAGGAACTGCATCTCGGTGCACCTGATGCAGATGTGGCTATCTGGGAGGGTGGAACTCACCCATGGTTCCCACATCTGACACCCAGTACAAAGCACTAAGCCCATAGGCATGACTGAGTTAAAATAATGCCGCTTACCTTTCTCCTCGCCTGCTTTCGCCTAAGCCTGTTGAGCCAAAGCCTGGAAGTCCCACTCCTTCACCGTGTCGTTTGCTCGCCAGGCTGCTCACCTCACCTTCTCGTCACTATCACCAAGCTCCTTCACCTCCAACTCACAGCCAATTCAAGTAGGCCCAAACCCCGGTAAGCCCCCGACTTTTATAGCTCACCTTCTCGTCACTTTTCCCAAGCTCCTCTTCCTCCGACTCACAGCCCGACTCTCTCCGAGCTCCTCCTCCGACTCACAGCCGATTCAATGTGACCCATTTTAGTTTATTACATGTATCACCCTCACTGCATTTCCTCTTTCCACTTATATTGTTTGTAATGTTACGAGCCCAGAGGACCCCAAAACCCAGCAGCAATAGATATTCACCAAGACAAATGGTTACTTAAACAAAAGTTGCTTTTAATTATCTTTAATCATGAAAACACTTTAATTTATCTCTATTATCTTAATTAACCTAAATTAACCCCCTTCTAATTCCAAGCATGCATGTATGTAACGTGTGTGTGTGTGTGTGTAAGTTCAGAAAAGTTATTTGGTTCACAGTCCAATCTCACTTCTCATACCTCCAAGTTCACTGGTTGCAGGCAATTCTTATACTGTACACAGAATTTAACATTTATAAAGTTCACCAGGCTTTGGTGCTTGAAAGGTAAATGGTTACCGCTCAGGAAGGTTCTTGTCGGTTTTCAGAGAGAGATTTGTTGTTCCTGGACACAAACAGATCCCTTCAAATCAGCCACATCAGTGTCTTGCCGAAGAAACTTGCCCCATCAGTTTTTCCAGATGATAACCTCTTTCTTTCAGGTCACCACAGAGTTCATTTTTGTTTCTCTTATTTCAAGTGAAACATTAGGTAGCCAGTCCTCTCTTGCATGAACCACAAGAGCTTTGACCAGGCTGATCTAAGCACTCACAACCCATCTCCAAATGGGTTTTTTCCACAAGCTTGCCAGGTTGTCCTATTCCAGTCCCAGCTGCTGCTGCTGAACTGCAGAACTGATCTCTCTCTCTGAGAAAAAATCTGTTCAACTCCCTCTGCTTGCAAAAACCATCCGACCTTTTAGAACAGCAAGCTGCACTCCCAGACAGCCTGCGGCTCTGAACTACTCCTCCGATCTCTTTCATCTGTTGCTGTTCAAAACAACAATCTGTTAGTGAAGTCTCTTGGGCACTCCCCAAAGTTTTTGCAAAGCCCCCCAGATGCCGCCCTGTCTGGCTTGAGCAGAGCTCCAGTATTTTAAATGTGATCTACAGTGAAAAACCTGGCCCAATTTATCTCCCAAAAACATATCTATCTACAATACAAACACAACATAATCTGTCACAGTAAGGGTGCACTTTTATACAACACAATTAAAATATTACAGAGAAGCCTTGGCCTTCTTGCTCAGTGTCTAGAGCAATACTAAAACAAGTTAAGCAATAATAAATTGACCAAATGCAGCCGAGTGGCGAGCATGTTAAATAATTGCATCACTGTTGATAACGCAATATTAATAAAATTATATCAAAACCCACACTGTTCAAAACTGTGTTATACAAGGTATCACTGTAATAAGGTCTCCAAAGGATCAGTATCGTCCTCTTTGGTGTGGAGTCACAGAAGATGGGCTGGGTTTGAAGCAAAATAATTCTCATCTGCACTTAAAAAACATGGATGTTGGGGAAGTTAACATGATGTTTTAAAGAGAGTTCACAATACAGGTGCTGGGGGTAAGAACAATAGAGGGTTTGGGGCGTGAGGTTGGGAAAGGTTAGATTGATGGAATAATTGTGTATAGGTCAGCACGACATCACGGACTGAAGGGCCTGTACTGTGCTGTAATGTCTGTGTTCCCAAACAGGGCTTAACATCCAAAAGGTTAATTTTATGTGGTGCTAGTCACACACCCTATTTTCCTGCTGAGATATGGTGTCATGAAACACCGTGATAAACATGTGGAAATTGTCAAGCATCAGATTCTGTGACTGCCTGAATGCAGCAGGCAGAAGCAACCGGTGTGGTGTCTGTCACACACAAATCCACATGCTGGCCTTCAGCATTCTAGGGTTTATCTTCTCAAGTCTCAAAAGCTTTTGATAGAATTCCTTTGAATGGAAAAGCTCTGCACTTTTTTGTTAATATTCAGGTAAGAATTTTAAGGCTAGATTCCCAAATTGATCTTTGCTTGTCAGGAGTACAGGTGGAAATTAAAATGCAGAGGTTAATATGCTTTGTGTTGCGGCTAGGAAGTAAAAAAAAACAATCTTACAACTTGCATCAATCTTAACAAATGTTTATTTTGAAATGACTATTTGACTCTTCCAGTCTTTCAGTAAAAATGAGCACCAAATGAATGACCAGTCACTTTTGAGCTTCGCTCAATGGAAAAAATATTGGCCAGGTTTCCCATGACTTTTGTTTAAATGGTTAAAGGAGCTTGATCTTAACAAACCATCAGAAAGCTGGACCTCCAACTGTAAAAACCTCTCTCTAACCCAACGGTTCTTAACCCTTTTCTTTCCACTCATCCCACTTTAAGTCATCGCTATGCCATCGGTGCTCTGTGATCAGTAAGGGATTGCTTAAGGTGGGATGGGAGTGGGAAGGGAAGGTTGAGAATCACTGCTCTAGACCCAATTGTGACTGAAATATTTGGCTTGAGAAAAATTGTCATTGCCCCATTTCGTTTGGAGATATGAAACCCTGCACATGACGAGTCAATGAGTTGTGATTAAAACAGTGGTTTTCAACCTTTTTCTTTCCTTAAGTAATCCCTTACTAATCACAGAGCATCTCTCTTCTCTTTCTCTTTGGCTTGGCTTCGCGGACGAAGATTTATGGAGGGGGTAAAAAGTCCACGTCAGCTGCAGGCTCGTTTGTGGCTGACCAGTCCGATGCGGGACAGGCAGACACGATTGCAGCGGTTGCAAGGGAAAATTGGTTGGTTGGGGTTGGGTGTTGGGTTTTTCCTCCTTTGCCTTTTGTCAGTGAGGTGGGCTCTGCGGTCTTCTTCAAAGGAGGCTGCTGCCCGCCAAACTGTGAGGCGCCAAGATGCACGGTTTGAGGCGTTATCAGCCCACTGGCGGTGGTCAATGTGGCAGGCACCAAGAGATTTCTTTAGGCAGTCCTTGTACCTTTTCTTTGGTGCACCTCTGTCACGGTGGCCAGTGGAGAGCTCGCCATATAATACGATCTTGGGAAGGCGATGGTCCTCCATTCTGGAGACGTGACCCAGAGAGCATCTACGGCAGAGAGGATTACTTAAAGTGGGTTGTGAGTGGAAAGAAAAAGATTGAGAACTACATTGGAACCCTCTGTCCTCGAACAAAATCACTTACAATTTCACTTTTCAAAATATTTGTAATATAAATGTCTATTCATTTAAAATATTCATAAGCTGTTTTCAAATCATTCATGTGTCAAAATTGTTTTTATTAATGTTTCACATTTCTGACTTTTGTAACAATAAAAGCACATGTTTATTGAATGTTGCAAAATAATTATTATCAAGAAGATATCAATTATCATTGTTAGTCACCCTTCATTATTTTGTGCAACATATTTTAGAAGGGCATGGAGAGAAATGTTATTGAAAGCTGAATAATGACAGAAAACACTTTTGTCTCTGGTTCTTTCAATAAATGTGATCCTCAGGTTGCAGTCTTGCACACAAAATGGCCTCCTCCCCCCACCCCCCCCCAAAAATCAGCCACACCTGATCTTTTCAGACTGCATTGGAGAGCAAGCAGCCATGCCTGTTCACTGTGCAGAAATTTTGGCACGACAATGTGCAAATTTGGAAGAATTTGGTGATTCATCATTTGGAATACAAATCACTGAACAAAGAATATATTGGGCTGCTCAAGGAGAATCCCTAAAATGGCAGACAATACATTTTAAACATTTCAGCAAGAGGTGCAATTCGTGTTAGTGCCCAACATCATTCCTCATCATAGCAATTGTGCCTACAGACCCGATAACTTCGTTCAAGGGCAGACAACCTCTGGATCCAGCATTAGCTGCTTTTTCTTCCGCTTTGTTAGGATTCAAGGTTGTCACACAACAATACATTCAATCTGTAACATACTTTTTGTCTACCGTAAGGCAGAGTTGCCATTAATGTCACCAACTGCCCCGAACAATAGGAGAAAGAGAAGCAGAATTCCTTGAGAATCACTCTCCAGCAGCCTCTTCGGCGACAGACTCGCTTGATTCATGGCCCACCTGAGCTTCAGATCCAAACCTGCAACACGGTCAGGAAGCCTTCAGTGCCTGAGGGACCATTGGGAGTTCTTCTTGGCCTCAGCATGCTCGCAACCCTGCGGGCACCCCCTCCACCGGTGCCCTAAGCCCTAATCATTCTTATAACTTGCCATTTATATTTGTTTTCTTAATATGCCTATATCAATCTTGATTACATATTATATTTGATAAATTATTTTGCCGTGGTACATTTTACTAAAGGATTTTATTTTTTGTACTTTTGTTTGGAATCAGCTCTTCCACTGCATCTACACATCAGTTAAACAATAGCAGTTTTCATGGCAATTCAATGACCGTATGAATCTGTTTTTGGAGTGACTGAAAAAGAATCTTATTTGGGACTAAAGGGTGGGGTTGGAGGAAGGACAGTGGACTATGGAAATGAGCAAGTCAGGGAATAATCGAAAAATTATTACTGGGAGAGATCTAAGAAACGCAGAGCCCAAATAAGATGGCCATATCAAGTGGGGTCTAATGGAAGAGCTGATATGCTCTTTATCTCCAAGAGATTTTTAAAAATAAACTTAAAAACTAATACTCCCTATTGCTGTTAAAAAATCCATGTTAATTATCATGTTTATTTTAAAAGCATCCCAATATCGTTTATCTTGGTTAACGTGACATGTGGACCGTGTTCTCTTGCTGCTATTATCTTTCTAAGGATCTGCCGATAATCATGGACAACCAATTCCACTGATTCAGGGTCAACAATAGTCAGTTGTTCAAACATGGCTTGAAAGAGAACTTGCATTTAATCTCCAAACTTTGTCTAAATTGTAAACATTAGTCACAATTGAAAACTTTCAGTTTTCTGTCTGGTTTCTTCCAGGATAATGTCAGTATTATTTGGCAGAATCTTTCAGTATTTCATTTCTCCAAACACCCATTAAATATTGATCAAAATGCACTCTGATCCATTCTCGTCATCTGCTCTCCCACAAATAATCTACATTACAGTCTCCATTTGGCAAAACTTAAAATCATGTGTAGTTTATTCTCTGTGCAGTATAGCCATGTAATCTCTAAATGCAAAAAAAAACTGGTCAAACATGCTACACAATAGTAACAGTGGTACTAAAAAATTAGAATAATTTCAATGGTCTATTTAAAAATATAGATTTAATCTACATGTGGCAGTGTGAATATGTGCCCTGCAAAAGTATGAGTAAGATGTTGAGAATTAAATTAACCTGTGTGTATTCCTAAGAAATTTGCATATAGTATTTAGCAATGATTGCATTGAACATATATGGTTAATTATTGAATTTTGTATTGTTCTGTCTACCTTGATAGTGAAAAATGTTGTTTTACATGCGATGCAGGCGTCAAGTCACACAAATACAGCAGGAAGTGTAATAATAAAAAGCTCAGTGTTGGAGAAAAGCTCAGTTAAAACAATGCAAGGGGAACGACGAGGTCAGGCTTGTGAGGTCAAGAGATTACCTACTAATGAGAGATCCATTCAAGATTCTAATAACAGCAGGAAAGAAACCGTCCTTGCATCTGGTATCTGTTCTTTTAAACCTTTTGTATTTTCTCCTCAAAGAGAATGAAAAGAGAGTGGCTTGGGGGTTGTATCCTTTACGACGTTGGCTGTTTTTGCAAGGCAGTGGGAAGTGTGCATTGTTGGAGGTTGGTTTGTGTGATGTGTAATACTGAATCAACGCCTCTTATATTGATCGTTGTTGGACATCCACCTTTCAGCAGATATGATATTAATTGACATCAATGGCTGTTACATGTGGCTTGAACTTAGCCCATTATTTCTGTGATATATATTCCAGAAGAATCATCAACAAATACAAGCATAGAGCTGATACTAAATGGTGAACACATTACAATGAAAGTGTTTTGAGAAGAAAATCCAGGAGCTAATAGAGAATATCAGTGGATCAGTTATAATCTCTGCAGCAGGGACCGAGCCATTGTACTCACGAGCATAGCCTTGAGGACCATAAATTTTGTTTAAGTGTTTGCAAGTGTTCAGTGCAATGTCATATCAAGCTAAATGATTCATAGAAGACTTCTATAAAACCATAACACAAGCACACATTTGTCAGTGATAAACTATAATCAAAGTTAGTGGAAACTTGAAAACTAATTATTATTTTTATGTTTTTAATTAATCAATTCTCTCAGAGATCAGCTGACCATCTATAAAGATAAATTAAACTTGCCCCAGAGGAAGCAAAATTTGAGGGAGATTTAACAGGCAAGGATATATTTGGAAAGGATATTTATGGGACAATCCTTGGCTTCCTGCATGTTTCTGAAATAGAGACAATCTCAAGCAGTGTAGAGATGCTGTTGTGGCAAAGTTCTCCCAAATGAGTGACACCACAAGCAAACTAATGTCGCTCTCCTCTACCCTGCCAAAATCTCCAGCAATGGGAATTAAATAGTCTTCCGTTGGCTCTAATGGGCAGCCCACATCATTAATGTACCCCATCAAACTTCCACCCCACTGACTCAAGCACAGCAAGAGATTTCAAGGTGGACAAATGCAACAATTTCAAGATGCTCTTATCCAAACAGAAGAACAATCTGGAGTGGGCTAATCAACCCTCTGAATTCTCCTCTGGCACTGAGCATTATCATGGCTGATCCAGCCATGACCTCTCCACCTACTTACAACTCTTCATTTTTTTTGTACTCAAAATGTGCATCAATCTGCAACATCAGCGAATTTGCCTCCACAGCTTCTTCAGTGCAAAGGATTCCGAAGAATCAATGATCATCTGGGGAAGGGGGAAAAAAACCTCATCTGTATAAGATGGACAATTTTTCTCTTCAAATATAACAGGCCATATCGGCCCTTCAAGTCTGTGCCGGTTCACTTGAACAACTCCACTAGCTCCCCCCTCCCACACTCTGCCCATAACCCTCCAACCCCCTCACATCCACGTACACATCCAACCTTCTCTTAAATGACAGAAAGGATCCTGCCGCAACTATCTCCTCTGGAAGATCATTCCATTCTGCCACCACTCTCTGAGTGAAGAAGCTTCCTCTAACATTTCTCCTAAAGTTTTTCCCCCTCACCCTTAACTTATGCCCTCTTGTTCCAACCTCCCCTGCCCTCAGGGGAAAGTGTCTACTCACATCTAGTCTATCTATTCCCTTCATAATTTTAAATACCTCTATCAAATCCCTTCTCAATCGTCTATGTTCCAATGAATAAAGTCCCAGTCTCCTTAATCTTTCTCTGTACTCTACATGTTGTAAGCCAGGCAACATCCTTGTAAATCTTCTCTGCACCCTCTCCACCTTATCTATATTCTCTCTATAATTTGGAGACCAGAACTGAACACAGTACTCCAAACCTGGCCTCACCAATGCCTTAAGCAGTTGCAGAATCACTTCCCAGCTCCTATATTCTACATTATGATTTATGAAGCCCTGCATACCATATGCCTTCTTAATCACCCTGTCTACATGGGAATCCACCTTCAAGGAACTCTGTACCATAACTCCAAGATCCCCATGTTCTTCTGCATTCCTCAGTGCCCTCCCCTTAACTGCATATGTCCTATTTTGGTTATTTTTTCAGAAATGCAGCACCTCGCACTTGTCTACATTAAATTCCATCTGTTATCTTTTAGCCCACTTTTCCAAACAAACCAAATCCTTCTGTAATCCAAGAAAACCTTCCTCTCTATCCACCACTCCCCCCATTTTCATATCGTCTGCATATTTGCTTACCCAGTTAACCACCCCCTCCAGCACCGATCCCTGAGGCACACCGCTTGTCACAGGCTTCTGTCCTGACGGACAGTTGTCCACCATGACTTTCTGCTTTCTATCTTCCAGCCACCTCTGAACCCATCTCACTATCTACTAATTCCTAGTGACTGAACCTTCCTTACTAACCTTACATGTGGAACCTTATCAAAAGGCTTACTAAAATCCAAATAGATCATGTCAACTGCCCTACCTTCATCCACTTTTCTTGTCACCTCTTCAAAAATATCAACAAACATTCATCAAACATGACTTTCCCTTCACAAATCCATGCTGGGTGCCCCTGATCAATCCCTGCCTATCCAGATATTTGTACATACTATCTCTAAGAATACCCTCCATAACTTTCCCCACCACCGAAGTCAAACTTATTGGCCGATAATTACTTGGCCTGCACCTTGTGCCTTTTTTAAACAACAGAACTACATTAGCAACCCTCCAATCCCACGGCACCACACCCTCCTCCAGTGATCATTGAAAAATCACTGTCAGAGCCCCTGCTATTTGCTCCCTGACCTCCCTTAACGTCCTGGGAAAAATCCCATCATGCTTCTTAGTTCCAGATCTCCCCTCAAGGGGAAATATCTTTTCATCCATCCTGTAATTAATTATTTGTCATTTATTAGAACTCCAATGAACATAGGTCCAATTATTTTTCCAAACATCATCCTCTTCTTCCCAGGAATCAACCTCTCTGATTCATTCTACAGTAATATTCTTCTGTAAATTTGGACGCTGAAACTAGATGCATAATTCACATACATCTTCACTACTTTACAACTAGTAGCCCTTGCAATAATTAAACCTTCTATTAGCTTTCCAACGTAATTGCTGTATCTGCTTGCCAACCATTTATTGTGTAGCACCACAAGATCCTCTTTATACCATGACATTTTGAAGTTTCACTCCATGAAAATGAGTTTTTTAAATTTTCATCTCACATGATTGATCTGAGGTATGTTTGACAGGGTAAGTTATTGATGCCATCTCCTCAATAGATTGGATGATAAATCAATCAGTAAGCTAATCTCATGGAAGATGTAAAGCAGCAAGTGAGCTCGTCCATAATTCAAATAATGTTCCACAAGCTCAGTTAAAGAAGTTAAAATCCAGCGTTCTGAGCTGATCCATGCGAATTATTGATTTGCTCAATTGAAGCAGATGAGGCAAGAGTTTGGCTCCATTGTTTCTCAGATGCTGCTGTGCCATCGTTTTCCACGTTATTTTTGCTCTTTTCAAAGTGAACCGACAAAGGGGATATCAGTGATTTGGATGTGAGAAAAATGTTTTGCCTCAGTATCCCAAAATGTATTTAATCTAAAAGATTTGTCTTCACCAGCACTGCTATTTTGTGAAAATAAATAAGTACCGTATATCTCACTGTACAAGTCGACCTTCAGATAAGTTGGGTCCACATTTTCATGGCTTTATCAGCCCCCCACAAAATCAGACGATGATAGCTATTTTGAAGGATTTTAAGTGTTTTTTTTTCTCCCCAAAATAATTTTTCTAATATACTGGTAGCTTGAAAATTTGTTGTAGGTTGGGTTCTTTTTTAGCATTTCGGGTCGTCCGATACGCCAAATCTACGTCAAGCGGTTTTTAAAAAATTGAATTTAAGGTCTAATTTTTGGATCTAGGGTATAAGTTGACCCCTGATTTTTGAGTGCTTTTTGAGGGTTTCAAGACTTGATTTAGAAGCTAAAATATACGGTAGATATTCAGGGTTGCTTGCAGTAATTTGACTGCATTCCTAACAGGTGCTCGATTCTCCCAATAAACAGGCTAGGGATGTGATTAAAATGTGTTCAAAATGGGTCGTGATAGATAGATTCACAGATCAGAGCTCCTTACTCACAGAATTCAAAGCTCAAGAAATAATTGAAGCAATTCAAGTACTTCTTCAGGTCTGAAAGGTTGCCTGTCAACTGTTTTACTGTTGGTCAGGAAATTTAAAATTCATTGAAAAGTTGATGTTTGTGTTCTTTCCAATCTGGGCTTGAAAACATGGATATTTTTCTTTTGCTACCATTAAAAAAAACTTTAAATCTGCAGATGAATAGAGTTGGTTTGATCAAACCTGAGAATAGTTTGAAGACTGCAGTTTGCTGGAAAGTCATATCTGATCTGTCAAGATCTTGAAAGAAATCTTTAATTGAACCAGTCCTCATCAAGGGGTCAGCAGTGGAATGGGTGAAGAATGAAGAAAGTTTATACCGTCAGAACTAGAAAGGTACTAATGAATTCTTGGAATACATATTGCCAGATTGTATGGAATGACAGCCCTAAGGAAATATTCCACTGGAACCACAACAGTAAACAGGAGTCACTGGAATCCTACTAAAAAGTACTTTATTAATTTGGTCTTTTATTGTTTTTACACCAGGTAACATACATGGTTGCAATACATTTGGCCTCATTACAAACTAAACATAAGTGTAAGTAACATTAAATGATGACAAGAGTCAAATATTGTCAAATTGCAACCATTAGCCCCTGCCCCACCCCAACCTGCCCTGTGCCCAAAAAGCCTAACTTTACCCAAAGGAAAATTGGTCGCATCGGAGTCAACACAACTCGAAATCACATCAAGCTTGGCCAAAGGAAAACTAAACTATGAAATGTTTTTCACCCTTCCTTCAGGTACTTGGAATTCTAACTCTCAGAATACAAAGTTTCCATTATTATTATTCTATTATTGAACAATTTCTACAGAATCTACTTTGTAATGCAAGCTAAGAATGACTTCATTTTTAAAAAATGCAAAAAATTGAAACGAAGGCCACAGACAGCTTCAAAAGATTCTTTTTGCACATTAAAGAATTACACATCGGAATAAAAATCAATTCATTCAAGTTCACTTTTAAAACTGCATCACTTATTAAAATACTATTCAAAGCCGCCTAACATCCCAGACACAAATACAGCAATTCCTCCATCCTCCGAAGGCTGTGACATTGATGCCGAGATTCAGTCAGGCTCCTTGTATTAGATGTTCAAACTGCACCATCTCATTGCACATTTTATTACGATGAAAGGAAGTGATTTTGCTGATGAGAATGAAATGGTTTTAGATTGAAATGGTGGTATACGATCAATCACTGTTTTCAACAGAATACATTTAGTTAGAATCTGTCAAATGTGCTGCCATGTTAGGGCTAAATATCTGGGTTTCTGAAAATCAACCAGCCTCAACTTTGTGCTTGTATGGATGCCTGGACATCAAACTTAAATTTTATTAGTTACACAACAGAGGAAAGTGGAATCTTCAAAAACAGAAACCCCAATGACATCTAAGTGAAACCCAAGACAAATCCATCTTTTAAATTTACAAAAGACACCCATTTAACGTTCACTTGTGGCTAATAAGGAATAGTCAGAGCTCTCTGCCTGAGAAGCCACGCTGAATCCTTACAAAGCCCAATATTAGTACTTACACCCTGAAAGACAGAGTTGCATTGTGTATAACATGGAATGGATGCTAAATGTTACAAAGAAAGCATTAAAAAATGTTTACAGAAGGCTGTTGAAACATTTACTGATCTACACAATCCATATCGCATGTATTTTTAATTATGCTTGCAAATCCAAGCAAAGAGAACACGAGCAGGCAACCGTCAAATTAAAGATCATGGTGAGCTTCAACTTTTCAGGCACTAGGCTTCACCACAGTAGACTCCCTAATTGGTTATTATTTCAGAGTACAGCTATTTACATGAATTGACAATGCTTTCAACGAATTGAACTACTACAAGCAAAAAAGTGTCCAACTGGACAAGCAGATTTAATGAATACAGGCTGAACTAACAATAAGCAAAGCTTGAACATCTAGTAAAAGGGAGTGAATTGTACATACCGAGGCCGCTTTTGAGTTACAAATACAAGTTGCAGCAAGTAACATAAATCATTCTGTTAACATCGAATAAGGAGGCAAAAAATGATTGCAGGGCTGGAAGCAGTTTTTAAATACAAGGATCGTCTAATCGCCACGAGGAATTTTTGGTCACAGGAATTTCACGGGCATTGTGTATCACATCTCAACCTTCCTGAGAAAGGCATGGACGAAGGAAAAGGAGACTATTACTGAAGAGTTTGCTTTAGTAATTTAATCTCAAACATTCCAGATGGTTAACATCCAACATGTTATGTGCCCTCAAAACCTATCCAACTTCAGTTGGTTACTATAATTCAGAGGAAAGCAGATAAGACTGGTCAAGGGAACAGAGAGAATTTAAAAATAAAACCATGTGATTTAGGAATAAAGACCTGACAGTGGACAAAGCAAAATACCTGTACTACAGAAAACAGATCAATGGCTATGAATGGAAGTGGGATGGCACAGAATAGTGGCTTAGAAGGGATTCACTATTCATTTGGGAGATGGGTGGAAAGTAGAGATTTGGGAGGATTAAAAAAAAACAGCCAAAGGATTTGGAGAATCCTGCTAAAATAATGCAGAAGAAATCTTACTGTTTTGAAAATCAAGACGACAACAAATCCTGGTTAGTACTTGAAATTAACGGTGCATACAGTTATTTTATTTGGGACCGATTTTCTCCACATGCAAGATGAATAGACAGCTGGTCCTGAACTCCCCATCTTTCACTTGGACAAGCCAAAAAATCAATTTCATCACAATTTTCAAGGGGCAGAGGATGGAATATTAGAATTAAGCAAAACTGTAAACAAAGTTATATTCAAGGCACAAAACTTACTGCAGCAAAATTCATATCAGTACATTGTAGGTTACATACAATTTAAATATATGTTAAATGAACTCGCAGCTTCATTGCTAATAAAACTTTTACTTCAAGCCATGTGTTAAACACTTACGTATGCTGGTTGGGCACATGTAAAAAAAAAACCAGGATACATTAAGATTTACATGCAACTTGGCTGACAAACTAACTCACACAAAGGATTCTTTTTTGCTAACAGGGAAATCAGTGGATGATATGAAGACCATCTCTTTTTATTTAGCCATTGTGTTTTATGCTTGGAAGAGAATGGCACTTCATTTCTTGCATGGCCTAAACAACCAAAATGGCCACTTAAAAGTACGCCATTCTTGTCCCACTTAACTGAAGTATGGAAAGTTCTGCTAGCACTAACAAAGAAATTGCTAATTCAACTCAAGGACATTGGTGATATTCTATTACAAGGCATTTTCGTAAAAAATAAAGTTAATTAAATAGTAAAAATTTTGTATTATCAGGGGATAGAAAGATTAGAGAAGTTTGTGATGCATTTATGGTCGCAAGTCTCTGGTAAAAAGCCGTTAAAAGCAGATAGCTGATTTTACTGATGTAGTCCTTCCTCTGGGATCCTCCACACCTAGCATTTCAAGTAACTCTGAAAGAAAAAAAAGACATTCAATGCAAAGACCCGCTTTGCTTCATACAGATTATGCCACATTTGGCTGGAACTTCTGTACAAACATTTTTGCACAATAAATCAATGGCCTTCGAAATTCCCAGATTCAAACTCTGGCCCCAGAGAATGAAAAGCACATGCATTTTTAGAATCCTGGACAGCCGCAGATGTTTTGTGGTGCAGATAAGGCAAAGCGAGAAACATATATACTATGGTAGCAGTAGCACCTACATTGTTGTCCTACATTGCAAAGCTCCTATTCTCACTCAGTAAAACTAATGTGACTGCCAAATTTACATGCATGTGCATCAGTGCTCCTGCAGTCACTGGATTTCTTTTGCAGGGCCAAGATTGTAATTTAATAAATAGAAGGCAATGTTAATTTTATATTTTACTGCTTTATTTACAAGGGTTCCAAATGTCAATGTCAAGCCATGATTGCTTTTTAATTATTGCAGCTAATTTTTATGAACTCTATATTGGGAAGGCACGGTTAGTGACTTGGGTTCAAATCCTGCTCTGAGTGTGTCTGTTCACCCCCAAGTCTGTGGGTTTCCTCCCACCCTCAAAAAACATACAGGGCTTATAGGTTAAACGATTTGGGTCTAACAACTGACATTCAGTATCAAAGTAGTTTTAACTAAATCTATAAAGACTGTAATTCTGGAGAATTATTCATAGTGGGATTGTTGTTGATCAACCTCCATAATCTCAACTTCCTTTATAGTCGAATTGCCAAAATTATTGTTGCATTGCCTGAGCAAAATCTGGAATAGAATCACAAAGTTTGCAGATTCCACAGTAGTTGTTGGCCTCATCAGCCACAACAATGAGTCGGCTTACATCGAGGAGGTTGAAAGACTTGCACAGAGGAGCAAGAACAACCAGAGTCTCAACGTGGACAAGACAAAGGGGATGATGGTGGATTTCAGGAGGACGAAGGTCCACTCCCCACCTCATATAAATAACTCCGTCGCAGAGAGAACAGGAAGCACAAAGTTCCTTGGTGTCCAGTTAAAGGGCAAACTACCCTGGACTCACAGCACCTCCTAATGAGTCAGGAACGTGCAGTACTGCCTAAACTTCCTAAAGAGGTTGAGGAACGCAAGGCTACCGGCCACCATCTTAACGTCATTCTACAGGAGCACAATAGAGAGTGTCCTGGCTGGCTGCGCCACAGTAATGGAATGGAAGCTGCAAAGCATCAGCATGGAGAGTGATTAAAATTGCTGAGAAGGGTGGCCCTTCCCGCCATCGACGATATCTACAGGGAGTGGTGCTTCAAGAGGACTCAGAGACACTGAGCATCCAGCCCACAGTATCTTTGAGACACTACCTTCAGGGAAGAGGAACAGGGGCATAAAACCCAGCACTACTAGGCTGAGAAACAGCTTCTCCCTGCAGGTGGCGAGACTATCGAACAATCCTAGAAACCCACAAATTATTTTTAAATACATTTAGTTTGGTTGGCTGTGTATGTCGTTTGTGTTTTGTGTTTCTGTAAGTATGATCTGGAAATGTGTTGTTTCATCAACTTGTGCAATTAGATGACAATAAATGAACTTGAAATCAGACTTTGAGTTCACACCTGGGGATATTTGGTGCCTTTGGAAAGAAACTGGATTGCCCCAAAAATTCTTCTGATTGACATGACAATCTCACTATCCCAATGAAAGATGTCTCCCTTCTCAAAAAGTATCAGTTCTTAGTGTAATATACCATTGATTAGGACTTCAGGTTAACGTGAGCTTTGAAAAAGGAGAGTCTACATGCAGGTTTAAAAATATTCAAACTTAGCTGCCAGAAATCAGAGAATGGAATTAAAATGTAACACCTCTGATACTTCATTCAAAGTCTGATTAGCTTTCATCAGTGAACAGTGCAGTACCTTGCCCATTTTTCTTCTTCTCATTCTTTAATATTCTATTTTAAACAACTTGTAAAAAATCAACTCCATTTGAACAACAATGATACCCAAATGCAAATGACACCCATCTTTTGTAAATATTTGTCAGAAGTAAAATTCACTACAAATTTATATTGTTCCCATCAATGCACATTTCCTGGCGCCATAACGTCAGTCAAAACCAAACACCCAGTGCAGAATATGACAAGATTGAATCATTACAAACCATACTTAGACTGGCACTACTTTATCAACTCCACAAATTAATACAAGGATTGCTTTAAGGACACTAGAACAATTACACATGCCTGTTCATCAATTTCAAGTACCTCATCTAATTTACATTTATTCTCTAATTGCTTGCTCTATTTTAAATTAATTCAAGGGATGAGGTTTCACAGGTTGAGCCAACATTTCATTGGTTTTGAGAAGGTGGCGGTGAGCTGTCTAATTGAACGGCTGCAGGCCGAGAGGTATGGATGCGGCCACAATGTAGTTAGGGAGAGAGAACCACAATCTTGACCCAGTGACAGCGAAGGATCGGTGATACATTTCCAAGTTGGGATGGGGTGTGGCTTGGTGGACAACTTCCAGTGGTGGTGTCCCATGCTTTTACTGCCCTTTGTTCTTCTAGTTGGTAGAGGTGGTGGGTTAGGAAGGTGCTGTCTTGGTGAGGTGGCGAAGAGGTCTGGGTGAGGTGGCGAAGAGGTCTGGGTGAGGTGGCGAAGAGGTCTGGGGGAGGTGGCGAAGAGGTCTGGGGGAGGTGGCGAAGAGGTCTGGGTGAGGTGGCGAAGAGGTCTGGGAAAGGTGGCGAAGAGGTCTGGGAGAGGTGGCGAAGAGGTCTGGGTGAGGTGGCGAAGAGGTCTGGGAGAGGTGGCGAAGAGGTCTGGGGGAGGTGGCGAAGAGGTCTGGGAGAGGTGGCGAAGAGGTCTGGGGGAGGTGGCGAAGAGGTCTGGGGGAGGTGGCGAAGAGGTCTGGGGGAGGTGGCGAAGAGGTCTGGGAGAGGTGGCGAAGAGGTCTGGGAGAGGTGGCGAAGAGGTCTGGGAGAGGTGGCGAAGAGGTCTGGGGGAGGTGGCGAAGAGGTCTGGGGGAGGTGGCGAAGAGGTCTGGGGGAGGTGGCGAAGAGGTCTGGGGGAGGTGGCGAAGAGGTCTGGGGGAGGTGGCGAAGAGGTCTGGGAGAGGTGGCGAAGAGGTCTGGGAGAGGTGGCGAAGAGGTCTGGGAGAGGTGGCGAAGAGGTCTGGGAGAGGTGGCGAAGAGGTCTGGGGGAGGTGCTGCAGTGAATCCTGGAGATGGTGAAAATGGCTGCTGTTGTGCATCAGTGGTGAAAGGAGTGAGTGAATTGTTGTGAATGCAGTGCCAACTCAGTGGGCTGCTGTGACTTGTGTGGTATTGAGCTTCCAGAGTGTGTAGAAACTGTAGTCATTCAGGCAAGTGGAGAGCTTTCCATCATATTCCTGACTTGAGCCTTGTAGATGGGGTCAGACTCTGGGAAGTTAAGAGGAGAATTACTTATTGCAGGATTCCTATCCTTTGACCTGCTCTTGTCGCCACATTGTGCATATGACCTACTCCAGTTCAGTTTCTGGTCAATGGCAACTCCCATGTTATTGATGATGAGGATTCTGTGAAAGTAATGCCACTGAAGGTCGGGTGTGATTTTTCTCTCTTCGATACTGTCATGACCTGGCACTTGTGTGGTATATTATTCGCCACCCATCAACTCAGACTTGCACGTTATCTGGGTTTCTCTGCATTTGGATTTAGACTTTATGATCTGAGGCACCACGAATGGCATTGAACATTGTGCAATCAGCATGTATCCCTACTTCTGAGCTGATCATTTGAAGGAAATTCATTAATGAAGTGGCTGAAGGTGGTTGAACTTAAGACATTAGAAAATAGAAATCTACAGCGCAGTATAGACCCTGTATAGACCTAATAATCTAACAGCTGCCTAGAACTTCCCTATTTTTATCAGTTCCATACACCTATCTTATAGATAAAAGATTCTATTGTACCTGCCTCCACCCCCATTGCTGGTAGTGCATTCATGCCTATACAACCATGCCCTTGTATCCCCCTGTACTTACTCACTCCCAAGTACCTTGCATCGATGCCCCTTGTGCTCACCAGTTCAGCCATGAGAAAAAAACCTCTGGCCATCCACACGATCAATTCCTCTCATCATGTTTATACTTCTATCAGGTCACTCCACATCCACTGTCACTCCAAGGAGAAAAGACCAAGTTCACGGCCCTGAGGAACTCCGACCTCCACCTTCATTCCTGCTTGCTGTGATTCCCAACCAGAGTTTTCCTATGGATTCCCAAGCCTGAACTCCTCAGTGCCATCCTCACTCAAAATGCTGCTTTGAGGTCAGGGGCAGTTACTCCCACTTCCCCTCTGAAACAAGTTATTTTGCCCATGTTTGGGACCAAGGATGTCATCAGGTCAGGAGCTGAGTGATTTTTGCAGAACCCAAACCGAATTTCAGTCAGCTTCGAAGGGAATAGACTGATGTGGTGGTAATTTTCTGTTTGTTCTCAGGTTTTACAAAGTGATTGAAATGGTGAAAGCAAGAAATATTTTATCTCTGGTCCCCTCCCCTGCCCACGTCCAGACCAATACATAAAAACTGCTGAAGGATCATCGCTGTGAAACCACATCATTTTAATTTCATCTGCTGGGCATCTTGTTTTATTTTGCATTTCCACCATTTTCAGTAACTTTGCTTTCAATTTCTCTTTGTCATTTAACATGCGAATTAATTACACAGAAGGAACTATATAATTGCAAGTGTAATTGTGCAAGAAAGTGGAGTTATCAATTTCAATTATTAACAGATCCATCTTCAGAGACCAATTCCAATGCGTTAATTAATTCAGTACCATACCCCCGATCAATATAAATCCGCTCTGTCAGTTTCCTGATTGGCATCACCAAATATCCAAGTAGCTCAAAGGATGTGGAAATTAACTCGAGATGAAGGCTTTTTGATACCTTGAAACGTTGCTAACTTGAGCTGAGAGGCACAGAATCAAGATGCTCACCTTTATCCTCACTTAAATTCTTAGAAGAGGCCACAATCCTTAAGGTTGTTCTTGATGATGACATCAGTGACTGCATCAAATACAAACTGCACATTCTTTGTGTCAGTGGCACATGTAAAGTGTGTGTAGATTTCCTTGGTGTCCTTCCGCTTATTTAAGTCTTCAAATTTGGTCTGGATGTAGCCAGCAGCTGCATCATACTCATTTGCTCCTGCATTCAAAGGAAGGAATTAGTGAGTCACATGTAAATGTGTGAATGCCAAATCAGACTCTCTGCTAAAATCCCTAAAACTCATTCCAGAGATACAATCTCATTTAACGTCTGGGCTGTTTTTCTCTCCCCACCACGAGTGCCTCGGAGGCTGATCAAGGTGTAGAAAATGATAAGACATACATCTCTGTTATATAACCAGAATTTTTTTCCCACGATAATGGTCTAAACAAAATCAAGAGGGATTAACCTAAGAGTGAGCAGGGGCTTTAAAGAGAACTTGAGGGAAATGTTTTCTTTTACACATAGTGGTTAATATCTTGAACTAACTACCAGAGGAGGTGGGGAAATCAGATAAAATCACAATGTTTAAAACATATTTAAACAGGCACTTAACAGAATAATAACCTAAAACAGGCAAATGGGATTAATGCAGATGGACAAAAGCGATCGTATGGACAAGTGGGCCAAAGGGCCTTTTTCTGAGCTCTAATGGCAGAGGCCGACAGCATCGAATCCACGCTGCTGAAGATCCAACTGCACTGGGCAGGTCACGTCTCCAGAGTGGAGGTCCATCGCCTTCACAAGATCGTGTTATATGGCGAGCTCTCCACTGGCCACCGTGACAGAGGTGCACCAAAGAAGAGGCACAAGGACTGCCTAAAGAAAGCTCTTGGTGCCTGCCACATTGACCACCGCCAGTGGGCTGATATCGCCTCAAACCGTGCATCTTGGCGCCTCACAGTTCGGCGGGCAGCAAACTCCTTTGAAGAAGACCGCAGAGCCCACCTCACTGACAAAAGACAAAGGAGGAAAAACCCAACACCCAACCCCAACCCACCAATTTTCCCCTGCACCCGCTGCAACCGTGTCTGCCTGTCCCGCATCAGACTTGTCAGCCACAAACGAGCCTGTAGCTGACGTGGACTTTTACCCCCTCCATAAATCTTCGTCCGCGAAGCCAAGCCAAAGAACATTGAATCAGTCTATCTTAAAAGCTTTTTCAAGTGTGACAAATAACTTCCTGTAGCTACAACTACTTTGGGGTCCAATTTTCAGGAGAATTAAAAGGCACACAAAGATGAGTCCATTCAGCCCAAAAAAAAGAGAAAGACTTCAGGTTGAACATGCCTGCAGCACCCCAGCAGAATTTCAAGTAATCACAGTAAATTAGCCAACAAAGAACTGCATCTCATCACACTGACATCGGCCCCATTCGATGAAAGCCGTGAAATGCTATCGGACCTGGCAACTGACTGCTGTTGTGTTCTCTCTCTTGGCCAGTGAAGCTTGTGCTAGCATTATACAAAGGAACACAATGCAAGGGTGAAGCAGCACCAAGCAGTCTGCACTCAACCGTGGGCGGCACAGTTAGCACAAAGCTATTACAGCACCAGTGACCTGGGTATGAATCAGGTGCTCGCCGCAAGGAATTTGGAAGTTCTCCCCATGCCTGCGTGGGTTTCCTCCCACCCTTCAAAAAATAAAGTGTGTGTCTTTTAGGTTAATTGGTGTATGGGGGGGGGGTGGGGCGGGGGCACAGACTCATGAGCCTGAAGGGCCTATGACCATGCTGTTCTAAATTTTAAAAAGGAGGCTGCACTGCAGCTATTCTTTAGGTTAAGAGAAAGCCACTCCACAAAAAGTGAGCTCGGCACCTCACGAGTAAACCTTGCCGCTGGCCCTCCTTCCAGCTGAATTTTCTTTCAATGCACTATCAGAGTTTGTCCTTGTACAACCTGAAGCCAAGTACACACATGGAATTAATCAGAGTGAACTTCCACGGTACTTCAGAGCTATGTCACACGCTGTTTCTCAATTTCAGTTCATTCACGTTGCCAAGTGGAAACTTCGGATCACCAAGTTAACAATTTGCTGGAAATTTACCCGAAAACTGGGTTTATTTTCATTTTGATGGTAGTTTAAATATAACTATTGGGAGACCTACAAAACAAGCAGGAATAGCACTGACCTGCTCTACAATTCAGATAGATCGTAGCTAATTTTCTACCTCAGCACTAACTCTCTGAACTAGCCCTTACCTCCCTCAATGAAAAATCTATTAATTTTTTTATTCAACATATTCAATAACTGAGCTCCACAGCCCTTGTGAACAGAGAATTCAATCATCTCTGTGTAAAGCCATTGGCTCAGTCTTCGTTTAGAGGCAGACACCATAAGCAGCCGAAACATCAGTTCCACATCAACACCAATGCACATTTCATTGATGTTTCCTTCAATTTTCTAAATGTTACGATTATCTGAAGCGCAAATCTCTCCTCATAAGGTAATTATCCCATCCCAGGAATCAACCTGGATTAATCTTTATTCCACTGGGCGAAACACAGAAGTCTGCAAATGCTGTGACTGTAGTAATACAGGCTGGGGGGAGGAATCCAGACCAACAAAAGGTGTTCATTGGATATAATAAGGACAAAGTAAGAATTTTTCACGTTTGTGCAAAAGGAAACAGAATGGAGAGACAGTGATGGGGGGGGGGGAGGAGAGAGGCTGAGGTGGGGTGAAGAGAAGAGAGGGGCGGAACAAAAGCCAGAGAAGTCATTATTAATGCCATCCTGTTGGAGGGTGCCCAGTCGGAAGATGGGGTTTGTTCCTCCAATTTGTGGGTGGTCTCAGTCTGGCTGTTTGAATGAAATGGAAGGATGAACTCTCACCGACTTGTGCACAGTGGCTACAGGATGTAATGTCATATCTAAGTTTAGAGAGAATTACATATAGTACTAAAGATAAAAGGTTTCAGTTTGACAAGGAATGGGACCCATTTATAGAATACCATCAGAATTGCCAGTTTCAGAGGATTTAGGTGCTCTAGGGCCGATCCGTCCGTCTTCTAGAGATCCATCTTTGAATTTTTCTGGTCACCTTGGTTAGAGGGAGGGGTTACATTGGTTTTAGGTTTAGGATTTTTTCTTTTAGATAAGTGGATTTGTTACAGCATTTAATTGATGTATATGTATCATAATTTTAACAGATATTCACAATAATAAGGGATGGAATTTAAAATATAGCTTACTGTGTATTTACTTTAATTTTATGTTATGGATAGTTGTTATTTTGGCTTGGTTTTTTAAATATTTTGTATATGGATTGTTATGTTAAACAATAAAAATATTTTGGGGAAAACACAAAAAAAATAATCAGCTGGATTCTTAGCCAATTTACCTCCCTGTGAAGCCTCAGTGCAGGTTCCTCACAACGCTCCCTTTCCATCCTGCTTTGCGTCGACAGGAGATGTGGATTTATCCCGTTATAACAACAAATGAAATAGGAGAATAAAATGTCCGCCAGTGTGGCAGTGATGGAAGAAGCCAACAAACAGCAAGCTCTTCTGGAGAGGATTGTGAAAGGATGTTTAAGTAGAGAATCCAAAGAGACTGGAGGTGAGAGAAAGGAAATATTCCAACCGATCAGTGAGTGATCGTGGAAAATAGCTGGTTCGCATCCTGGTTTAAATGGAAGATGGTGCAACCTCATTTCTTCCATAATACTATCGTTATAATTCTGCCTTTTAATTTAAAAGTCCAAAGCTCACTCAGGAACAATGAGACTAACCAAATCGTCACAGGAAGCAAAACTGAGCATTGTTCACCTAATAAGTACTTTTATTATTCCAGTGCACATCTTTTTATGGGGATGGCCAAATTAGGTTTCTGTTCTTCCATGTTCCTGCCCTATCTCTCTAAATGATTAAGCATGGGCTAGAGGGAAAGGGCAATAAATGGCATGAATGTCGACGGTAAACAGGCAGAGGACTATCTGGACGGGGAGAAAATTCAATCCTCGGAACTGCAAAGAGACCTGGGCGTCCTCGTGCAGAGAAATCTAAAAGTTAATGCCCAGGTGGGATTAGTCGTGAAGAAGGCAAATGCTATGCTAGCATTCATTTCAAAAGGAATAGTGTTTAAGAGTAGAGCGGTGTTAATGAGACTCTATGGGGCACTGGTGAGACCCCTTTTAGAGTACTGTGTACAGTTTGGGGCCCCTACCTTAGAAAGGATGTGATGTTGTTGGAGAGGGTGCAGAGGAGATTTATTAGGATGATTCAAGGGCTAACATATGAGGAGCATATGCAGCTCTTGGTTGTATTCGTTGAAGTATAGGAGAATGAGAGGGGGATCTCATAGAGACATTTCAAATATTGAAAGGTTTTGACCGAGTGAAATGCGGATTTCCCTCGATGGGTGAATCGAGGACAAGGGGGTCATAGTCTTAAAATTAGAAGTTATCCAATTAAAACTGAGAGGAGGAAGAACTTCCTTAGTCAGAGGGTCGTGGATCTGTGGAACTCACTGCCACACAAAGCAGTGGAGGCCAGATCACTGGGAGTATTTAAACAGGAAATGGATAAGTATCTCATTAGTCAGGGTATCAAGGGACATGGGGCAATTGGAACAAGATGTGAGCATAGTTCAGCTTAGTGTAGAGACACGGAACAGACTCGATGGGCTGAGTGGCCTGCTTCTATTCCTTTGTGATCTTGTGAAATCATGGTCTTGCTGAATGGTTTGAAGGGTTTTCCAAACAACAGTGAATATGACAGCAAGTCATAACCAGAGAGCAGCAGACAAAGCGGGTGTTAGCCTTTATCCATTGTGTATACAGTCACCCACAGATGACACAATGCAAATACTGAACACCTATTACTACTGTCCATTGTGTATTATAATAGACCTTCAAAAGAGGCTGCATGCCAGGCAATTACTAATGCACTTTTTGCAACTGTGCTCTTTTCTGTAATACAATCTGACAAATGACGCTTCCATTCAACATGAGAAACAAACCATCCTATTGATCTTTATTTTTTAATAATTCTCATCTAATAATTGTGGAGTAAAGCTGCTTATTATTTATAATTGCAGAGAAACAATTTTCCAACCACAATGCCTGAACATAACGATGTGAGTCATATAAATTAAAGAATATTTTTATATCATTCAGTATGACTACATTATTTAGCAGATTTTATAACAATTAAGTCAATGAAAGAAAGTTAATCTGGAGATATTGCAAATATGAAATAATTATGCAAATACTTTACAGGTCAGATAGAATCAGGGGAGAAAGAAAACAAAGTTAATGTTTCGGGTCAATGATCTTTATTAACAGTTAAGGTTCCTCACCTACAGGTGTCCTTTATCCGGACATCTAAAATCTGGAAAGCTCCAAAATCCGGCAAGTGGGGAGAGAGGCGGCAGTGCGAGTCGGGCGGGCAAGGGGGGAGACCAGCAGCGCGAGTCGGGTGGGGGGAGACGGCAGGGCAACTGGAAGGGAGTGGGGGTGGATATGGCAGCACAATTCGGGTGGGCTTAAATCTGGCTTTCCAAAATCCAAAATTCGGACGACACTTTATCGGAACCCAAGGGTTCCGGATCAAGGATTGTCTACCTGTAGTAGGTTGGGACAGGAGAGCAACACTGTTGGAGGTAAAGCCCCTATCGAGTTCTGGGAATTGAGTGGGAAATACTCCAGCGGTGTGTGGCAGGAAGACCAGGGAGGAACTGGACATAAATAAAGGCATCGTAGATGCGAGAAAATCCCCTGAAGTCAGTAAGGAGACAAACTAAGAAAGCAGAGCATTTGGAACAAGTTGTGTGTCACACACACAACTCTGGGGAGGAAGTCAGGTGAAATATTCCAACCTCAAATTGACTGGGCTAATCTGAGCTATTACTACTGTGCCTTCTTCATACTGTTTGGGACAAAGACACTGTTTCCCCTTATTTGCCCCTGTGCTCCACAGTTTTAAATTTGTAATAAAAAATACACGTGATTAAAGTGCACATTCTAGATTTTATTCAAGGTAATTAGTTTGACCGTGCAGTAATTTCAGAGCGCCATAATGTTTGGGGCATTTGGCTTCACAGATGTTTGTGAGGACTCGGGTATGTTTAATTGCTTCGTCGGTGAAGGTATAAGAGAGCTAGGCTTGGTTCTAAGCTTTTGATCATCTTTGGAGTCTGCAGTACCATTTTTCTACATGAGGACCAGAGTTGTGCCAATGAAAGTCAAAGAAGCCGTTATGAGGCCGAAAATAGAATAAAACAGTAAGAGATATCACCCAAACCTTAGAATTACCAAAATCAACTGCTTGGAACAGCATTAAGAAAGACAGTTGGCTAAGTGGTTAGTGCAACGCCTTTACAACACCAGCAATTGGGTCCAGACCAGGGTTCGAATCCCACGCTCTTTGTAAGGAGTTTGCAAGTTCTCCCCACACCTGTGTGGGTTTTCTCCAGGGGCTCCAGTTTCCTCCCACCATTCAAAACGTACCAGGGGAATTGGTTAATTGGGTGCAAATTGGGCAGCAAGGAGTTGTGGGACAAAATGGCCTGATACCGTGCTACATGTCTAAATGAAAAAAAAATTAAAGAGCTTACTAGTGAGCTCAGTAATTGCAAAGGGACTGGGAGGCAAAGAAATCTCCACTGCTGATGACCGAAGAATTCTCATCATAATGAAGAAAAATCCCCAAGCACCTGTCTGACTAGATCAGAAACACTCTTCAGAAGGCAGGTATGGATATGTGAATGACGACTGTCCACAGACAACTTCATAAACGGAAATACGGAGGGTACACCTCAAGATGCAAACCACTAGCCACAGAAACAGGATGGCCAGATTACAGTTTGCCAAGAAGTATTAAAAGAAAGCCTGCAGAATTCTGGAAAAAGGTCTTGTGGACAGACGAGATCAAGAGTGATGGCAAGACCAAAGTGTGGAGGCATAAAGGAACTCACCAAGATCCAAAGCATACCACTGTTTATGTGAAACCGCTTCAACGGGTAACAAGGGCAATGAATCTGCACATGACTGGTTGAACTGTTTTTAAAAAAAATTTACACACATAGGGGGATTCACACCAGGAGTAAAAGACACACACATACAATTGTCAGATTAAATGACACACTCTCATCCACTCATGAATAAAAAGCTATACCATGAAGTTGCAACATGCAATATCTGCTATCCCTCGATATCTCTAGCAGGCACAGCTCTTATCTAAATTAAACTAGTGACAGTTATTTTTAAACACACAATACTACAGCTCCAAACCCTGTGTCTGTGTGCACCTTATCAACAACTCTCCAGTGTCACCCACAGTCCCAACCTGGAATGGAGCTAGGATTCATCTCAGAAGAGGCAGATGGCTCACATGTGGTGGGCTTTAAGGTGCCATCAGCTGGGGAGTCTTGCCCAGATATCGATGAACCAATTAAAGTGGCTGTCCTGTGGGTGGGGCTTGACCTTGATTGGCAGGTGATGGGACTTCAGACTTGGTTCCAGATAGAGAGATCAGATGCCCTTCCACAATCCACACCTCAACCATCTCATCTGTGAAACATGGTAGTGTTATGCCCTGGGCATTTAGGGCTCCCACAGGTACCAGTGCACTTACCTTCATTGATGATGTAATTGCTGATGGCAGTAGCAAAATGAATTACAGAAACATCTCATTGAACAAATACCTCATGGGATGGTACTTCATCCTACAGCAAGACAATGATCCCAAACAGACTGCTAAAGCAACAAAGGAGTTTTTCAAAGCGAAACACTGGAAAATTCATGAATGGCCAAGTCAGTCACCCAATCTAAATTCAACTGAGCATGCCTTCCATTTCACTGAAGAGAAAACCTAAGGGGACGAGCCCCCGAAACAAGCAGGAGCTGAAGATGGCTGCAGAGGAAGCCTGGCAGAGCATAATTAGAGAAGAAGATACTCATCACCTGGTGATGAGTATGAATCACTGACTTCCAGTAGTCATTGCATGTAAGGGATATACAACAAAGTACTAAACATGACTAATATACATATCACTGCTCTGTCCCAAAATAGTGCCTTGAAATGGGGGCCAATGTATAAAAGGTGCTGTAATTTCTACATGGTCAAACCAAAATACACACAAACACCCCTGAATAAAATCCGAATGTGCACTTTTATCACATGTAAATTGTTTGATTACAAATTTAAAACTGTAGAGCACAGAGGCATAGAAAGCAAAAAAGTGTCTTTGTCCCAAACATTATGGAGGGCATTGCAAGAAGTCAGCCGGGACTTAAAATTGGTTTCTGAAATTTGAATTTAATGAAGCTATGGCACACAAAATACAAGTTGGCTGGGTGTTTCCACACTGCTGTATTGTTGGATTATAACACCTGGGAGCCAAAGGGCTGGGAAAAGTATTTTATAAATATAGTGTACTTTAAAAAAGGAATAACATTAATGAGCATAGTGCGATATAGTTTATGTATGGGGAATAGTGGTGGGGGGGGGGGGGGGAGTGATCCCATCTTCGCTGGCAATACTGCAGGGAGTGCACACATAAGGGAAATGCAGGAGCAAATCCATCTCTACATAATACTTCCATTCACATCCCCAGGACTGAGGACAATTTAAAATTATGTCTAGCTATGACTCTTGGAAGTTAAAACATGGGGTACATGGCAACATTATGACCAAGGAGTTGTTTCTCAGCACAGTGGAGTTCCATGGTTTGGCTATAAGATTTGGAATTTATATTGTGATAATAGTCTCTGC
Source organism: Narcine bancroftii (assembly GCF_036971445.1). NCBI lineage: Eukaryota > Metazoa > Chordata > Chondrichthyes > Torpediniformes > Narcinidae > Narcine > Narcine bancroftii. The sequence goes on from NC_091473.1 coordinate 1,560,499, forward strand.
TCAAAAAAAAATCACAAGGAAATGAACACCTACATTGAATACAGTTGGGTAACTCATGGGGTGCCTGCAAATCCATGTTGCTTAGTGTCACATAGGTTGGAACATCATCCACAAAGGAGCTTCTGTTTGTTGCAAATTCACTAAGAGTCCTGTTAACAGCTGAGTTTTAAGGCTAGCAATGAATAATTCTGGTCAGGATTCACTTCAATGGAGATTAATTTCAATAACTCTTGGCATGAGAAAGTATAATCTGGGCCATAAAATAACTCACTGCAATTTAACCAACTCTACAAAATTCTGAAATCAGAAACTGCTTAATCATGAAACTAATTAAATTGCCAATACTGAAAACAATCTCAAGTTAAAATGATATTGATTCAAAATTGAAGGCAATGAATAAGATGCCCAGATACAATATTGCAGGGTTTAATCTGTGGGAATGTGACACAGCCAATGCGAGTATCATAGAGCTACTACATGCTGTGTAATTGAAGGTGTTCATTACTCGACTGTCCTTTCCAATGGCAGTTCTGTTTCAATGAAAGGACAAACTATTGCACACTTGCATCTTTAACCAGGTTCAACAGTAATATCCACTGTCAAAACAATTAGAAACATTATGGACTCTTACAATCCCCATAAAAATGTCAGAACAATAAATGACAGATTTTTGTGAAACAAAGACATTAAAGATGATGAAACCAAAGTATTATCAAGTTACAATGCCTGTCAGCCAGGACCTAACCAAATGACAGAACAAAGAGGAGCTGGAGGGATTCAGCAGGCCAGGCAGCATCCACAGAGAGAAATGGACAACCAACTTGTACTTTCTGACCTCATCAATGCTGCACAATTCAGTTCTGGAGTTTATAAGGTTGTAAAGCATGCTGACGAGATCAGATTTATTATCGATTTCAAACAGAAATGACAAGGACACCCCAAGGAGATTTATTCTTATTCTACTATTAATTCAAGTCAATGCCAGTTACAACAGCAAAAGAAAAAAACTGTTAGAAGAACTCAGCATGTCAATGGGGATTATCAGCGGGAAAAGGTCCTAGCTTCCTCATTCGCATGCTGCTCCATCTGTCAGGTTCCTCCTGCAGTTTGTTTTTTTAAGAGTTCACAATGTTTGAGTGGCTCTGGAGTCACAAATGGGGCAGACAGAATAAGGACAGCAGAGTTCCTTGCTGGACTTCTGTGAATTTGGTGGAACTTTACGATGCCTTGACAGTTTTAACCTTATATTGGGTTTTAATTCATTATATTTAAAATCCCTCACTCCCACAGCAGGATCTGAACGTGGATTACCCATTCAGACTGACCTCTGGATAACTAGCCCAATAAAATAGCCAGCACACCCAACAACCAATTAACATGGAGGAAGAGAGTCATGAAACTACAGGCTCGGGAGTTGGTTATATCTGCTCCTTATCTTCATCTATCCACCTTGGTTCAACACGCTGAAGCAAATTAAATATATCATCAACCTCAGTTCAGAAATTTTAAGTTATTTGAACATATTGAAATAGCTTCAAATTTCCATAATCCTCTCTACAAGGTGCCCAGAAAAGCCTAGCTGGAAATGTAATAATTGTGCAGAACGGTTACCAGTCAAAAACTGGAACTGCTTAAACCTTTCTCGCATTTATACACCTCAATGAGATCACTCCTCATTCAACTTGATTCAAGCCAATATTCAATATAAGCAAATTCCCATTATGGAGTGAAACAAGTTTTTTTCCCTGCATTACACAGCTTCGTCTGGTAACCTTCAAGAGAATGCTGGAAGCGCTTCAAGTTTATCAGCATCAGTGGGAGAAACAGTGAATCAATGCTGGCTCCTTGGTTCAAACCATCAACTACTTCTCTTCCCACTCAGACCCTTGGTTTGCTGGATCTTTTGGATTACCAACATCTGAAGTTCCCTGCTACAGACTTCAAGGGGAACCTGAACAAGCCAAAGCCCAGAGACCTTATTGAAAGTATGGTGCGCATAGCAGAATGAAATATTCAAGAATTCCAAAGACAAAATTCACTTTGTGTAAAATATGACCTGAACATTTAAAATTAACCTAAAAATCAATAATTTGCAAGGGTTCTACTGTGAGTATGGAGTTCTTTTATTCTATTTGAAAGTTTGCTTAGACTTTAAATTTTGGGCTTGAAATTGTATGGCCAAGTTTCTTTAAACTAAACACCCCATGTAAAAAGCCAGTCAAAAAATTCATCAGTACTCCAATCAGGCCACAATTTGGTGGTGGGAGGGACAAATCCTAACACGTGTATGAGGACCATTGACAATTTCACTGCATCTGGTACAATGGAGCATAGCGTAAAATGAAAGGATGGCAAAATCAAGGTCTCTTTCACTGTATCTCAACAGATGCATTTTGAAACTTTACCTCAAGGCAGATGAACATTTGAATAGGAAAAGAAAATTAGTAACATGAAGTGAGAGCTGGAAACTTAACAAATAGTTTCTGAAAAATGAGGTGAAATCTTACCCCTGCTAACTAATAGGAGATAGTTTGACAGGGTGACTGTTCTTTCTAAAGCTGATCAATCAGCATTGGAGACAAATATTCTCTTTTAATCAATCAACACACAACTACACACCTGAATATTCAGGGAAGCAGATAGTCAAAGGACTCTTGGTGATCTTCTCTTCAAAGAGATCCTTCTTGTTGAGGAAGAGAATGATTGACGTGTCCGTGAACCATTTGTTATTGCAAATACTGTCAAACAGTTTCATGCTCTCATGCATGCGGTTCTGGAGAAGGAAACTGGTAATTATTTCATTCTGAAAATAACGTTATGTAGGAATGACACAAGATAAAGCAATAACAAGTTCAGAAAGCAACTGCATAGTCCGAACCTCTAATACACCAGATTATGCTTAAAGATTCCTCAAAATAATATGATCCAGTATAAAGATATTAAATGCTACAAAATGGCGTGTTTTCCCTCTCTGTTACTCGCATTTGGACAAAATTAGCTTGGCTCAATATGCACCAAATTTCAACTCCCAATGGTAATGAGGCAGTTTCTATTTGCCACAATGAGTAAAAGTTGTCAGCCAATATCCACTAGAAATTAGACCGAAATTTCCCAAAATTTACTGCAAATGATATCCTTCCAAAGAAAACTTGGATCTAATCAAAATTTAAACACAAATAGATCTTCTAAAACACTGTTATCATTTGGGAGGCTGAAAAAGAGATAATTGTAGCATTGTTCCAGAAATTAGGTCCTAGAAATGGAATAAATGAAACCCTCTTGTTAGAATACATTTTATATAGCTGTGCGTGGATCCAAAGTGCAAATGACAGATCTTGTGGATCTGAAGAGAGAGTTGGCCTCGCAAGCTTACTCTGCCATTTACCAGATCTAGCATATAGCCTCTTAAAAACAGCTGCATACATATAAACCATATAACAGTTTCTGGCATGGAAACTCTACTCAATTTCCTAAGATTCACTAAAACTAACTTCCAGTTTTCAAAGAGCTTTGTGAGCAAGGCTCAAGGGAACAACCACTTCCTGGCCTAGTGCTTGGGATTGGCAGTTAACGTACACCTAGCTGACTTTTGTGCAAATTTGCCAGAATTTACTGGCCATACCCTATTCCAGAATAAGTGTTAATTTTGTTAACTTAATCCAGTAAAATAAGCGGTTAGCGCAGCGCCAGTGATCGGATCTGGGGTTTGAATCTCGCGCTGTCTGTAAGGAATCTGCACGTTCTCCATATGCCTGTGTGGGTTTTCCCGGGGGGGGGGGGGGTTCAGTTTCCTCCCATCATTCAAAACGTATCAGGGGTGTAGGCTAATTGGGTGTAAATTGGATGGCACGGACTGGTGGGCCGAAATGCCCTGTTAAAATGTATGTCTACATTTTAAAAAAAATTAAAATCACAGCATTATCTTTGGAAGTTACTCTTTGCTGGTTTAACAAAAATACGAGGTTGAAATTAAACATTTAAAACGCTCTCAGTTTTGACATACTTAATATCATGACCTTAGAAAGAAAGAAAAAAACTGCAAAAAAGAATTCAGCGGGTCAGGCAACATCTGTGGAGGGAAAGGCCATTGGCATTAAGACAGGGTGTAAAGTTGAGATAGCCAGTGTAAAGAGTTGACGAGGAGCAGTGAGGCAAGAACTGGCAACACATTAGCTGGACCCAGGAGATAGTCACCTGAAGATATTGATGGTTATATTTGTTCATTTACAGGAAGGAGACTGATAAGATCACTCACACCTGCCAAGCCATATTACTTACCATCTCTTCATCCTCAGCAAGGACCAAGTCATAAGCACTGAGAGCGACACAGAAAATGATAGCAGTAACACCCTCAAAGCAATGGATCCACTTCTTCCTTTCAGATCTCTGACCACCAACATCAAACATTCTGAAACACAAAAATAAATTATATCAGCTTTTCTACAAAATGTATTTGTTCATGGTAATCCATTTATGTGATAGAGGTTCACTTCTGCCAACTATACATCTTTGAATTAAAGTCTTGTTCGGGCATTTGAATCATGAATTCTGTCTCTAATTAAAAAAATTCTGAGAAGAGAAGAATGTTAGATCTGAATCCACTCGTGTAAAATGCAAAAACAACTCCTGACTAAAAATAGTGGTGGTCATCCAACAGGTCCGGTGCTACACAAATTCAAAACTTTCACAGATAAGATTGTGTTTTCAATGTTTTTACATGATAGAGGAATTAGGGGATATGGGGAGAAGGCAGGTAGGTGGAGTTAGGTCATAAATTAGATCAGCCATGATCGTATTGAATGGCGAAGCAGGCTTGATGGGCCATTTTTGGCCTACTCCTGTTCCTACTTCCTATGTTCCTGTGATGCAATTGTCCAAACCTGGGCTTAAAGATCCAATCATCATCTCTTGGGCATCTAAGTAACTTTTCTTGGTCTAATGAAAAGCCCAGTGGACTCTTACTTAGTATGAATAATCCCTGTTCATGGTGAGCATCAATTCTCAATAACAAAAAAATACAAGCAAATCCAATTCAATGTCTCTCATCTAGCTTGCTTGAGATTTCTGCACACAGGCCCTGTTAAGCTGGGATAAATACTTCAGTATTTAATCACATCACCAGTTCATTTGTCTCAATTTAGTTTTGCAGCACAGCTGGCAAGTCAGAGTCCCATGATGCAAAAGTACCGAGGTTACATTTGTTAAACAATATGTAGAGATACGGGGTCTTTAACGCTTCCACCAGCGTTGTCTCCGCTCCATCCTCAACATCCATTGGAGCGCTTACATCCCTAACGTCGAAGTACTCGAGATGGCAGAGGTCGACAGCATCGAGTCCACGCTGCTGAAGATCCAGCTGCGCTGGATGGGTCACGTCTCCAGAATGGAGGACCATCGCCTTCCCAAGATTGTGTTATATGGCGAGCTCTCCACTGGCCACCGTGACAGAGGTGCACCAAAGAAAAGGTACAAGGACTGCCTAAAGAAATCTCTTGGTGCCTGTCACATTGACCACCGCCAGTGGGCTGATAACGCCTCAAACCGTGCATCTTGGCGCCTCACAGTTTGGCGGGCAGCAACCTCCTTTGAAGAAGACCGCAGAGCCCACCTCACTGACAAAAGGCAAAGGAGGAAAAACCCAACACCCAACCCCAACCAACCAATTTTCCCCTGCAACCGCTGCAATCGTGTCTGCCTGTCCCGCATCGGACTTGTCAGCCACAAACGAGCCTGCAGCTGACGTGGACTTTTTACCCCCTTCATAAATCTTCGTCCGCGAAGCCAAGCCAAAGAAAGAACACTGAAAAAGGAGTCCAATCATATATTGTTTTTAAAAATCACTAAAAGTGACTCAGTCCATCAGCTTATGGGTAAGTTGAGTAATGCACTGCTTTATATTTCAATTTCAGTTTTGCGTCAACTTGCAACTTGGTCTATTTTGTAGACCATTTTGGCTTAGTACTTTTGAACATGGACTACCTCAGTCCATGCCACCAAGAAGGAACTTCAGTCCCCACTACACTTTGGGTAGCCTGACAATTTCTTAAATCAATAGTCAATAGACTTCCCTGTCGTGGGGAACAGATGTGTTTACCAGATCCAAACGGGTCAATTTTAGATAACCTGATTAAACTTCCTCTCAGCCTCCTCATTAAACCAAACTGAGTAGCATTTCCTCAAACTGTATCTTCCAGGCCTGGCAGCATCTTCAACATTTCTGATGAACCTTCCAAAACTCGTAACTATATGGAGCATTCCAGCAAACGCTTACCACAAACATTCAGCAACAAGACTGATCAAAATGTATTTCCTCAATTGCAATCATCTGACTTTGAAACTGAAGTAGTTGTGAATTAAATGGGTATATGATTGCAGTTGAAAGTGACAAGCTCCCCCCCAATTCTGCGGCAGCTGACCCCCCCCCCCCCCCGCCCCCATGGCAACCTACTCCTCTGCTCCCACCAATCGTGGTAACTCCTCTCCCCCCATGTCAGTGACCTCACTCCCCCCCAATTGTGGGCCCCCCCCGCCCCACCCATGTAGTAGCGACCTCTCTTCGCCCCGGCAGACACTTCAGCCAGGGTTTCCCTGTGACACCAGTGTGCAACCACAGACATCACAGAAGTAACTGGGTTGGCCATTTTTGTTTTCAAGCCACCGGTGGACGAGACCTAGGTAAGTTTAACTGGGTTCCCCGACTACCCCAGAGGTAGAGGAATTAGGGGATATGGGGAGAAGGCAGATAGGTGGAGTTAGGTCATAAATTAGATCAGCCGTGATCTTATTGAATAGCGGAGCAGGCTCGATGGGCCATTTTTGGCCTACTCCTGTTCCTACTTCCTATGTTCCTATGTTAGAGCAGAGACCCAGTTGATTTTGGAGCCCGCTAACTGGGTCAGACCCTTTCAAGTTGTTTTGTGAGTGGGGCACTAACTGGGCAAATTGTAAGGCAGTTTGAAAGTGCCTGCTGAGGAGCAGATCAGCTAACACCCTTCATAAACATTACACAGAAGTAAAAAAACTTGTGTATTACTAATCAATACCTTCATGTAACACAAGCCCATATTTAATGCTAGTAATTTATTATCAGTGTTGAAACTTGACAACTTGTGCCTTGTTATTTAGATTAGCTGACAAAAAAATAGCCTGAATATTCAGCTGCATGCCAACAGTGGAATCCATCAGTACTGAGGGAACAATAGGACAATCAAGCAGAGTCAACATGGTTCTCCAACAAAGAAACAGAGTTGGACATTTGCTGGAGCCTTTTGAGGATGTAACAGGGTAGTCAGAGTGATCATTGCTGGGCCTCCACTATTTAGAATCTATATAACAATGCTTGAGGGGACCACATGTACTTCAGCTCAGTTCAATTATTCAAAGATCAGTCGGTTAGCAAGTCATTGGGACATTATGAACTTGCATACTGACAGTTAACTGAGTGGCAAAGACAAGGAAATGGAATATTAAGTGGGGAAAAGTTAACCAAATCATAAAGAAACTAATTTTGCTCTTTTTTATTCAAATGGAACAGGACTTCAATGCTTGCAGTGCAAAGAATTTGGAGGTCTTAATTCATGAAACACAAAAAGGAGGCATGCAGTTACAGCAATTAGGAAGGCTAAAAGAATGTTGAGTTTTTTCACAAAGGATATGGAGGATACACAGAAAAATCCCCTTTTCCAGCATTCAACTCAACTGGTAAAAAAAGAGGAAACAAATATGGATGGACCCCGCAGGGGAGAGCTGAGACTTCATTGGACACCTGAAGGTTTGCCCCGCGGAATGAGCATTGCCTCTCAGTGCGTGTGCATTCATAGGAACATAGGAAGTAGGAACAGGAGTCGGCCAAAAATGGCCCATCGAGCCTGCTCCACCATTCAATAAGATCATGGCTGATCTAATTTATGACCTAACTCCACCTACCTGCCTTCTCCCCATATCCCCTAATTCCTCTGTCATGTAAAAATTTACCTAACCGAATTTTAAATATGTCTAATGAAGCAGCCTCAACTACTTCCCTGGATAGAGAATTCCAAACTTGCATGGAGGTGAATGGCATTTTCAGCATGAGGACCTGACCTGGACACTTGCATGCTAGTAAGTTGGCTTACACCAAGGGCTTAACCTGATGGTAAATCAGGTTAGACTGAGGGTCTGACTGGGACGTGCAGGATGAAAATGGCCAATGCCGTTCTCTGCTGGAGTGACTCTTCCAAAGCGACTCCTGATCCTGGTTATATGGTTATGGTTATTGGAAGAGCAAGCCTCAGTCAACCGAAAAATTTGCACATCTGACATCAGCGATTCTTGCAAGAGTTGGATAGTGGAAATTGGAGACGGTTTAATGCAACGATGGCATAGGTTGGATTGCTCTTTGGAGTAGTGTGTCGTTTTAGCTTCCTATTTCAGGAAGCATACATTTTCATTTAAGGTAGAGTGAAGTTGCTTGATGCTGTGATGTTTGTGACGTTGATGCCCCAGCAATCAGAGTTCGAGTCCCGTGCTGTCTGTATATTCTCCGTGTCGGTGTGAGTTTTCCCCAGGGACTCCGGTTTCCTCCCACCGTTCAAAATGTACAGGGTTGTAGGTTAATTGGGTGGCACGGGCTTGTGGGCAGAAGGGCCTGTTACCGTGCTGTATGTCTGAATTTAATTTAAAAAAAAATTAATTGATTCCAGGAATGAAGGGGTTAAGTAAAAAAATGTAGCTGAGCCTATAGTTAGTGGTAGTTGAAAAGCGAGGTGATTCTATTGAAACAGAATTTTCTGGGGTATTGAGAAGTCAATAACAAGAAAATTGAGGCATGATTTCTGAATTAGGGGGTCACCCATTTATGACAAACAAGAGGAGAATTTCTTCTGAGAGTTGTGATTTCTTGGAATTTTCTACCCTGGAAACTGTGAAAATTGACAAGCATTTGAAGTACAAGGCAGTCAAGGGGCATAGGGAGAAGACAGGAAAGTGCGATAGAGGCCTATTGCACTGTCATTGATCGGAGCAGGCTCGAGAGGCTGATGGGCGCTCCTGTTTTTCATTATCGTATGTTCTATGCAATGGGAACTCCCAGGCTAAATCATTCCATTACAAACAATGGAGGGAGCAACAAAATTAGCTCAAAATGGAGTTTCAAATGGTGTTAGAACTTGGCTTTGGAAATAAAATTCAGGTAATCAGCTTGTCATACATTAGGTAAAGCTGACAATCCAGTCGAGTCCATGTGCTTTACAACAATCACTTGCAACAGATTTACAACAATCTGTTTAATAAACCTGGTTTCAGTACACCAATATCTTTGCTACATTTAATTCACTTTTCTCTGAAAATAGTATTAAACAGATTTTATTTTAAACAAACACAAGTCATACATGTTCATTACAAATCAGCCATATCTGGCAGTGTAAGCCATCAGCGGTTCAACATGTGGAACCTGCTGACATTCATTAATCTTTGAAGTTTCTATTTCCAAGTTTGCTGTGGGATTAGCCGAATTAAATCAGACACCACACACTGTCAACTATCTAGTGATCAAACAAGGAAGGATGTCTTTGAAAGGTGTGATGGAGTGACAGCCTGAGCTGTCAATTACTTCCACAAGGACCCATCTGAGGCAGCATCTGTAGATAGAGTCAGCAATTCAGGTTGGTCCTCCAATTTAGGCCAAGGTACAATGTTGTTTTGCATGATCAGAGTACGTGTCAATTAAAAGCTTCTGTATTAAATGCCTGCAGTTTCCCACTGTACGTTTGTCCTAGACCACGTAACATCTACGGAACATTAACACAGATATAATCATGTCTGTCTTCCTTCTTCAGTGAATTAGCTGCTTGGTTCATTCTTTATGATACAAGGTTTCACTTACATTCAACCAACATAACTATTTTCATTTTGAAATACTTGTACATTTTAAAAAATTTAACAGAATGACATACACTTTCAGAGCTTTGACCGTCAGTTAATGGGAAAAGTAAATACATGCAAAACAATGTGTATTTAAAATTGCATTTGTTGAACATCATTATGTATGTTTTTCTCTGAAGTTAAATCGAGTTGATGGAGGAATAAAATGCATCCAAGCTGGTCAAATTCATTTCCATTATCCTGGCGTCAGTAGATTCACCAGAGCCAATTTGAGAAACAATTATACCCCAAGACTATTTCACATCCTTCTTCATCAGTTTTCTCAGTGGTTAACTCTCTGACAACAGGTTGGGCAAGAACTTCGCAAGATAGTTCACTAAGACTATGAAGTGCTGCACTGCCTTGACATCTGAGGGTTGTTCCACCTCTAGTACAGCTTGGACCTTCTCGGGACCTGGACAAAGTCCTTCAGCAGTAAGTACATGGCCTACGTACTTCACTTCAGTCTTCCTGAGCTGCATTTTGTTCTTGTTCAGCTTCAAGAGAGCGTGCTCTCTCTCTCAGCCCGATGAGGTTCTTGTCATGATCAAAAAATGGCTTCATCCAGTGTATCTCCACATCAATACACCAATTAGAGAAGGTTGGATGTGTACATGGAGTTGAGGGGGTTGGAGAGTTATTGGCGGTGAGCGGGAGGTTTGAGCTAGTGGAGTTGTTCTAGTGAACCGGTGCGGACTCGAAAGGCCGACCTGGCCTGTTTCCGCTCCGTAAATGGTTATATGGTTATGGCAAACTTTCAATGGCAAACTACTATTTATCAACTGTTGCTCTGCCTTCTACATATGATTCCAAATGAACTCATCTCCACATTCCAGGACCTTGGTCCCAGCAATCCCCTTCTGCATTTCCATTCTACTGATCAGACTCAGTGAGGACTGGAGATGGCATCTCTGCCATAATCACCCTCAATGCCAGAGACCCAGAAAGCTGCTTATTCAGTCCCCTACTGTATTCCCTGTACATCTGTGTGGGTGCAGTGCTCCAACTTCCTCTACAAATTCAAAGATAGCCCTACCTAGAGACTAGATCTCCAACAACGAGTTAAAGGATAGATGGGAGATGGAGAGTTGAATGGCTTGGTGCCAGAACAACAGCCTCTCCCACAGCATCAGCACGATGAACAAGTTGGCCATAATCTTCTGGAAGAGGGGAAAATTTCACTCCTCGATCCACATCAATGACGCTGAGGTGGAGACAATAGACAGCTTATGTTCTTGATCATAAAGCTCTGCAACAACCTGCCGCATTGACAAGAAGGTCAAGGAAGTGCACTCCTGTCTCTACCTCCTCAGAAACTTGAGGAAATTTGAACTCAACATTCCTCAGATGCATCATCAAAAGAATCCTGCGTGGACACATCACTGCTTGCTTTGGGAATTGCTCCATCTAAGACCAGTTTCTTTCCTGCTGTTGAAAGAATCACCACAAAAATATGGTTGCCAATGCTCCGTTCTAAGTGATCTCTAATTCTGCACTGTACTCTGTTTGTTGCAGTTATGGGTTGACTTGCTGGATAGTACACAAAGTGAACTTTCCCCACAGTACACATGACAATAAACTGGAACTTGCTGGATCAAAGTAGAAGCTGGATTTCCCACAGCGTAACAGGAGCTGTTGTATTTTAGGATCACCAATTTTAGACATTCATTCTATTGTCCAAGGGCAATGGGGTATCAAACTGGAATATATGGAGACAAACTAATCTAACAGCATCCCTGATTAAGTTACTGGACTGGTAACCAAAAGAGCATACTGGTGATCCAGAGACAAGCTTGAACCATATAACCATTTACTGTAATGAAAACACAATGGTGATCAGTAAATTATTCATTGGCATAAAAATATATATGCTTCTCATCTTTCAAGGGAAGAAATAGAAAATATATAGAGACAGCCTAAATGGGAATCTTGACCAAGTAATGTCATTGGTTCTCAATTGTACCATCTCAGGGAGTAATTAGACATGCCCATTGAAGTATTCATCGATTTTAGCTCAGCTACTGGCAAATTGCTGACACCCATGTTGCTTCTATCATCAACTAATTGGAAAAAGGGATAACATGAGGGATTAAGGAACAGGGTAAGTGCAGTGATGCCATTTCTACACGGGGTTAGTCGTACAAGTTTCAGTGCAGAATGAAACAGGCCAGAAGGAGTTGTCCTTTATCTGGAACAAGTACACGAGATATACCCCAGATCTTCCTCCAATCCAGAGTCCGCTCAGAGAAGCAGGATGAGACATGTTCACACTGCTTCCAGTAGGTTAACAGAGGGAGTTCTGTGATCCACAGCCTTCAGGAAGAGGACAGCTCAGTAACATCCTCACAAGCGGGAATACAAAGAATCAACCAAATCCTTTTCTGCCCAGGTACGACACAAAGGCTACAGTCAGAATGGCCTTGGCAAAACTTCCTGTCTTCTATCATGGAGGTGTAGCGGCGCTTTGAGGGCACTGCAACTCCCAGAAGGCATCAAACCGGCCATGTAATGTCAGCGCGTGATGACATCAGTGCGTGTCCAGTGCATGATTTTAAAAGGTTTCACGGGTGATGAAGAGTAAATGCATTTGATTCACTCTAAAAATGCCTTGTATGTTTTTTTTTTCCATTGCGTCCACTGCGATTCCAGTGGCCAGAGGTCTTAGAATGTGTGTAATCTCAAACACCGGTGAAGCCAAATATCTCAATCATTATGGTGCCCTTAAGTGAGGGAACTATATATAAAAAGGACTGTAGTTTCTATACAGTCAAACCAAAATATATTCATACAACCTTAAATAAAATCTGGAATATGCACTTTAATCACATGTAAATTGTTTGACCACATTTAAAACTGTAGGGCACATGAACAAATAAAGGAAAAACAGTGTCTTTGTTCCAAACATTATGGAAGGCAGTATATAAGCAAAAGCAGACAGATGTCTCAATAAGGACAGAGAGAAATGGGAAGGGTAGGACTCCAGACCAGCAGAAGGTCTTCATTGGATATGATAAGAGGAAAGGTGAGAATTGGTTTAGGCTCTGTGAAAGGAGACAGAGGGACAAGGGAAGATATACATTAGAGGAAGGTAAATGCAGGGTGGAAGATTGGGGGCGGCGGTTTAAACGTAAACTGAATAAGTCGATGTGCAGGCTAGATTTTTTCCCCTCAAGTTAAGGCCGACAACAGCACATTAAATTGTTTGGGGATGTATGAAGATGTCTGAAAATAAACAATTCTTTACTAGGATCGTGGGAAGCTATTTACTGTTGTTGAAGAAAGAAATGCCAGCTGCAATAAGTTCCTACAATACAATCGTGAACAGGAAAAGAAGCAATGAGAGAAAAAAAAAACAAGGACAAAGGCAATGACAGAAGATTAAAAGTCACGAATTTGGTTCCCCAGCCATTAGCAGATGGATAGGTCATAGAAATTATGTGCAACTATCATATTTGACAGATTTTTCTTTTTTTTAAAAAAAAAGTTACACTTTTCAGGACCAACATTTGCCAAAGTCTCCTTCTCACTTTCTGTTACTTGCTAAAATGACAAGAACCTGCATTTCTTATGTGCTTATTAAAGTTCAGGATGCCTCGGAATGCCTTGCAGATCAATTGTAGAACACAGAGCAAGCTGATAGAGGAAAACAAGAGACACAATTGACCATACATTTCAGAAGCACCGGTGTCAATACCCTCTCCGCAAAAGAGTACATTTCACAAGTTTTGTGTATTAGATTTGTGTGAAAAACAGGCAAGAAAGTGATGGGTTACAAGACTGCCAGTAGATCTGAAGGACTTGTAGGAAAGGGAGAGTGGTCACAACATCATTGTGAGCAGATGTTTAAATCAGTGACACAGGAGAGAAAAGTCAAGAAACAAAGAGCCAAATAAAAGGCTTCCAAAATTCTTTAAGAATGTAGAAGAATTCATGGGACAAATCCAAATCCAGGTGTTACGTCTTATGTTGACCCATTTTATTCTCCCCATATTCCCACTCAATCCACACATTAAAAGCAATTTACAATGGCCACGTACAAGTTTGCACATTTTGGGATGTAAGAGTAACCCCATATGGTAACAAAGAGAACACGAAGCTCTACATTGACTATTACCAGATACAGATACACATTACCAGGTACACCAGAAATCCCAAATGAACTTGGGGCAATGATTCTGTGATGCAACAGCTCCAACTTACTTCTGAGGCCTGCTGCATGAATCCTGCTTCAGATGGTGTTCTACCAACTGACTCTGTAGATTGACAAAACCAAATGGACAAATTTTCTGCAACAATCATTTCCATACTTCTCCCTTTTCCAAATCCTTTTGCCTTGGAATGTCACCCTCTCTTTTGAAATTTAGTTGGCGTTCCCTACCATCACAGTAGATCCTCATGCTTCTTTGCTCTCTCCCCCACTTTTCCTGGATCTGAAATGTTTTTTTTAAATCTCTTTCCTGGATAGTTTCCATCCAAAGCCTGACTGCAGTATTTTAGTTTCTGAAAATCTGTTCAACTAAAAGCATACTGAAATGGCATGCTTGTAAATCCATTGAAACAACTGTACTCTAATTCCATCCAGTCAGCCCTGGAACCCAATGAACATTAACTATATGTAAGCACATAGGCCACACCCAACCCCCCTCCATCGTGGGTGCCAAGTCTGATTTTTTTTTCACCCTATACCCAAAATACTGAAACACTCAGACAAATCAACTCCATACTCCTCAGAGACAAAATAGGTTTCATCTCAACATTGTTTCTCAGAATATTTAATTTTTAAAAATTTAGACATAAAGCACGGTAACAGGCCATTTCAGCCCACGAGCCCATTCTACCCAGTTTACACCCCATTAATCTACACCCCAGGTAAGTTTTTGAACAGTGGGAGGAAATTGGAACAGCTGGAGAAAATCCACGCAGACACGGGGAAAACATACAAACTCCTTACAGTGTGGGACTTGAACCCCGGTCTGGAATCAATCATTGTTGCTGTAAAGGTATTGCACTATTTGCTACGCCAACTGTGCCAATTGAAACAGTTCAGGATGAAACCAGAGAAAATTCGATAGGTATATGAATAGGCCCAGGTACAGGTCAATGGGACTAGGCAGAAAAAAATAGTTCGACACAGACAAGAGGAGCCTGTTTCTGTGCTGTTGTATTCTATAGTCTCATGAATCAGATGGAGAAAAATCAAAAATTTGCTCTTTTACATTTCGTTGAACACCTTATCTGAAAAACCTGCACATTCCCACATAAAAAAAACATTAATTTTACATCAAACAGAATGCGCCTATTTTAATGTATATCCACAGAAACTTTCCTTTTGAACACTTGTTAATTAAAAAACTGCATGTTGGTGAAGCAAAGTGGGAATGCTCCATCAAACCTACATTTACAAAAGGTTTTTTGGCTCATTCAACACATATTCAGTGATAATTAAATGGTTTAATCTTTTGCACACTTCTCAACATGGAAGATTTGCAGATTAAACTGGAATAATTAACAAGAACCCTTTTGGGTTTTTTTTGCTATTGGTCTTCCCTTCATTTTATCAAAAAATGCATCTCCCTGTTTCTCCCCTCCCCCAAGCACATGCACATTGATTTGGTGGAATGTAATTTTTGATTGGAGTTGTCAAAAAGATCAAATTGAAGGTGCTCTGCATCTTAAAGCACTTGGCCTCTTTCTTCTGGTCCTTCTTCCAAAGGAGTTTCTGCAGATATAATTTTGAGCATTTCATTACAGGACTAAGGATGGAGGCTAACCAATTGAGATGTGCTATGACAATCAAGTTACTGAAATTAATCTGGGATATACAGTTAAAACCCCTGGTGTCCCACACCTATGGGGATTGGTAGATGGCAGATAAGTTTATTTTCCATTTCCTTGAGACTTACTCTTACAATGGCTCAATACTTTAAAAGAAAAAAAATACTAATACTGAAGAAACTTCACTTGCATGAATATATAAAGTTTAAAGCATTTTACTTTATTTTCAGTCACATTCTTTGAAAACATTTAACTGTCGCCACATCTGCAGGTTCCTCACCCTCCACAGAGCCGCCCAAGAGACCAACAATAACATTATAGATAATTAATTCCCCCCTCCCCCATGTTTTGACCCTTACTAAGTAGGAATCAGGAGACACTTTAAGAGAGCCGCTCCAATGGCGAGCAGCATCAACCAGTTCTTCATCCAGGGCGACACCATTGCAGTTTCACACAACTTTATTCAAACAGCTGCTACAAGCAAAGCACGACCAAGGAGCTCCGCAGGCTGAATATTCATTCCCATCTTCACCAAAGGTTCACGCGTTACCTTCAGAGAACATTTACTTTTACAATTTTAAACTTACATATCTTTTAACTATTTATTTTATTTAAAAAAATGTATTTTCCTCCATTTTTTTTTTGCTGGTTGCTTGATTTCAGGATACCAGGGATTTTACCACTGACATGAAAGCTCTGCAGGCAGAGAACCAACCTTCCCTGGGCAGATAAAAAGGGAGATGGACCCATCCAAATGGTTCTTTAATTCCAAATTGTACACAAGGGGTGTGCACCCATCTGTTTTCCAATGTGGAATAATTTAGTAAAGCCTTCTATCCCCTTCCCCCTCTTTCCACTGATATCACAGACTTGTGTACATGGTTCAAAACAGCCTTTAATCAGGGAGTAATTAAGAACTTGATAATTTGACAGCTGCTTTTGTTCACATAATTTAACATGGAATAATTTAATATCTGCTCTGAAAATCCTTATAGGTATAAATTAAATATATGCATTATTTATTTTTTCTCCCAAAATTAAATATGCCCTAATTTTACCAATCATTTGAATTAAAAAAAAATAGATTTTAAGAGAAATTACCAAAGCCAACTCCCATGTGATACAATTTGAACCAGCCATGAAGTTGATCCTGCTGCTTCTCTTCTGATCCCTTAAAAATAAATCTTTGCCCCCATGCAGACCTCATCATGATATACTTGCCATTCTGGCTTTGACTGAAATCTAATATGACGTATGCTGTAGAGGCACAGACTTTCAGTCACGCTAGGAGGACCCAAATTTTAATGATGTGACCTTTCTACACAGATGAGAAGTCTCCTGCAATGAACACACACAATTCACAAACCAGTAATAATATAAACATTTCCTCTGGTCCAAGTCTACGAGTATGGGGAGCCACGCTGTATTGATGTTTACAGATGCTGGCTGCAGTTCAAATTTCCTATGCTTCATCACACTGTGGTTTACGTTTGCTATCTCTTCAAATTATTAAAATATTTGGAAATTTGCTTCTTGCATTTAAAAAAAAAATGGAAGGCCATTCAATCCATTTAGTCTGTACTGCCTGCAAGAACATTTCCATCGGTCCCATTCCTCCTATCATTTCCCTGTTGTTCCTCCACTTGTTTCCCTGTCGCCTCTTCCCTCCCCCACGTTCATCATTGGATGAGAAAGGAAATCCATAGTCACAGGAAGAACATACAAACTCCATACATACAGCACCCAAGGTCAGGATCAATCAGGCTACTTGATGTGCATCCCCACAATAAAAGGCAGAGCCGGACTCAAACCAGAGTCACAGCATGGCAGTAACTACAAAAGAAACCAGAGGGGCACGTTCTTCACCTAGAGAGTGGTGGTTATATGCTAGAGAAAGTAGTAAAGGGGATATCTGCAACATTCAAGACATTTGGAAAGGTACATGGATGTGAAAGATTGAGAGTAATATGGGCTGAACACAGTCACATGGAACTAGTCTGGTCAGCATGGACAAGATGGGGCAAAGCATTAAAGAACCCTGACTCTTACACAGTGATTGTGCAATCACCTAGTACTAAATTCAGCATGCAAATTTGAAATTCTGGACTATTTTAAATCAAATGGCTCTAAAAAACCTCAACAAAGGCGCACCCCAAGGATGTGTGCTAGCCCACTGCTCTACTCGCTATACACCCATGACTGTGCGGCCAAGCACAGTTACAATCCCATCTATTTTTGCCCATTACGCCACAGTCGTCGGCAGAATCACAAATGGCAATGAGGAAGCATACAGGAGGGGGAGATCAGCTCGTTGAAAAGTATAATGACAATCACCTTGATTGTGGACTTCAGGAGGAAGTCGGGGGAACACCACCCAGACCTCATCGAGGGCTCAGTGGTGGAGAGGGTCAAGAACTTCAAATCCCTGGGTGTCAACATCTCCGAGGATCTGTCCCGGAGCCTCCACATTTATGTAATCACAAAGAAGGCTTGCCAACAGCTATACTTTGTGAGGTGTCTGAGCCTTTGCCACCAAAGGCTCTCGTAAACTTCTACAGGTGCACCGTGGAGAGCATTCTGGCTGGTTGTATCACTGCCTGGTATGGAGTTGCCAACTCTCAGGACAAGAAAAAACTCCAGAGGGTTGTTAACTTGGATGTGACATCACAGGCACCAGACTTCACTCCACCGAGGACATCTACATGAGTGCCATCTTCACTCTGCTACCCTCGGGAACAAGGTACAGGACCCTAAAGACAAGCTCTCAATGGCACAAGGATAGCTTCTTCTCTGCTGCCATCAGATTCCTGAATAATAAATGAACCACAGACACGGCCTCACTTTCCGTGCATTATTATTTTACTTTTTTAAAATAATAATGTTGTAAGATGGTTATAATTTGAACCTTTGCCCTATGATGTTACTGCAAATAACAGAATTTCATGACTTGCTCATGACCATAAATTCTGATTCTAAACATAATGCAAGATATTTTGAGAACTTGTTCTCATTCTACATTCTTAAAGTTAGATGAGGAATTTCCTTGGACTTACGAGAATCTTGAACTCATCACAATGCAGAATGGTTAAACCATTATTAAGTTAAGGGGAGGCAATTTGTAGACATGACACTGATGTGGTGAAGCAAAGTTGTGGTATGAATATATATGCAAAGAGGGAAGAGGGGATCAGTATGGGTGACAGCCCCAGGAATTTGGGGTGGGGGGGAGGATGTCTCAACACTGAGAGGGGGGTGGAAGTTGGTTTCACTGACAGAGAACCTGAACCTCAAAGCTCCTTTCTTGGCTAAGGATCCTTGTAAAGTGAAATTTCAACACTTGCAAAATTGTGAAATATTTCAATAGCTTTGCTTCATAAAAGCATCACAAATAATGAACGACATTCAACAATAGTAAGTGAGGAATATGGAGATTGAAATTTGGGTTGGTGCTTGGAAAAGGCAAAATGAGGCCTGCCTTGGACCTGTTACATAATATTTTTATTTCAAAGGATCAACAATTACTGTACTGATGCAAAATTGGGGCTTGCTAATGGGATAAAAAATTAATCCATAGCACCTCTACCATGGGGCAACCAGCTCAGATTTTGTAACCATCCTCTCATTTTATAGAATAATCTATCGTCCAGAAATCCGGTGTGAACTCGCTCAGTATCAAACAGCTTACTGGAAATAAAATAAATTTGCAGTTTAAAGTTTAACCATTATAAAATTCAATATCAATTGATAACTGCAACTGGCATCACAAATCTACCTTTTCATAAAAAGTTAACAGAAGCAGGGAAGGGTTTAAGATTAGCTGTGAAATTACTGCTGTTTATCTGCAATAGCAGACATCACACCATCAGTGAGTGCCACCATGACAGTCGCACATGGCTTAAACATTGAAATTTCTTGGGGAATGGTGGGAACCGTTTAAATACTGAGAAGGCAGACTCAGATGTGCTCAGGCACTGCCACAACAGCAAAGTCACAAGTTTCAGAGGGTTTACTGGCCAATTGACTGGGGGGGGGGGGGGGATAAAGGAAATATTTGAACAGAACAAGCAAGCTCTCAATTTTATTGCAACACCACCATTTTTCTTCCTCTCAGGGTGGTGGCGAGCCAACGTTCCATTGGCATGAGCTATTTTTCCTTCGTATACGAATGTACATAACTTTACAAGGGGGATTAATGCAATCAGTATAGCCATGCCTTGCGAACACTTTTTGGTAGGTCGACATAATTGGGAATGTAACCATGAGAGAGATTAACAGAATTAGGGCATTCATCTGCCACTTGAATCATGGCTGATGCATTCTTTTCAACCACATTTTCCTGCCCTCTCCCCATAACAATCAACACCTTTGCTAATCAAGAACCTATCAAGATCACCTTTAAATCTACTCAATGACTTGGTCTCCACAGCCGACTGTGGCAATGAATTCCAGATTCACAATCCTCCAGCTGAAGAGCAGCTGCACCTAATTTCTCATTTATTTCCCAAATCGGGAAATTTGTATCAGTTGCTTGGTTTTGAATGCATGCAATTGTTTAAATTTTTTTATCCAGAATTCCTGAGGAGCCATTTCACAATTCCCAGTGATGCTTTGTGCATTCCAGCATTTACGTGTTCACAGGTCATACAAGAGCAATGTTCCACAATGCGAGGGAGTGCTTGAATTTCTTTTCTGCATTCATAACTAGGGCTGATCACCTCCTGCATCTAAGCTCAGTCAATAAATGTACCAACGAAATCAAAACTGCCCATTTGTCCAATTTCTCCAGCACTTTGTTACAGGTTACACTCATTCTTCCATAGCTCTGTATTGCATCATTACTCACCTATCAACTGCTCTGTTGTCTCTCAGTGATTATGCCAACATATCCAGAGACTGCAAATAACACAAATTGGCCACATCCCAGCCAGGGTCACTCAGTGAGTTATTCATCACACTTTCTCCAGGTTAAAGGGGTAGCCATGGATACCTGCATGAGCCCCAGCATGTCTGCCTTTTTGGTGGCTACATGGAGCAATCCATGCTGCAAACCTACCTAGGCATGGCCCCTCGACTCTTCCTCCACGACATCAATAACTACTTTGGTGCTGCCTCATGTACCCATGATGAGCTCGATGACTTCATCCACTTTGCTGCCAACTTCCACCTCAAATTCTTGGTCTACCTCTAGCAACACTCTCCCTTTCCTTGTTCTGTCTCCATCTCAGGCGACAAACTCTAAACAGACATCTTCCTTTATCCCACCAACTCCCACAGCTACAACTATTCCCACCTTGTTCCCTGTAAAGGATTCAATTCCATTCTCTCAAGTCCTCCGTCAACGTCGCATCTGCACCTAGGATGAGGACTTCCATAACAGATCATCAGGGATGTCCTCTTTCTTTAAACCGTGGCTTTCCCTCTACCACCATCAACTCGGCACTCACTAGCAAATCCTCCTTTATCCGCACATCTCCCCTGGCCCCCTCCGCCACTGCAGGCAACAAGGATAGGATTTCTCTTGTCCTCCCCTACCACCCATTCAGCCACTACATCCAACACATCCTCCTCCACCATTTCCGCCATCTACTGCGTGTTCCTGCCACTAGACACACATTCCCCTCTCCGCCTTCCGCAGGGACTGCTCCCTCCATGAGTCCCTTGTCCGCTCCTCCTTCCTCACCAATCGTCCCCATGGAACCTACCCCTGTGACCACAGGAGATGCTCCACTTGTCCCGACACTTCCTCCCTCAGCACGATTCGGGCCAAAACATTCCTTCCAAGTGAAGCAACATTTCACTTCTGAATCTTCAGGGGTCACCTGGTGCTTCCACTGTGGACTCCTCTCCATCACAGAGACTAGAAGCAGAATGGGAGATTGCTTTGTTGAGCACGTCCACTCTGTCTGCTGCAATAACATGGATCTCCCAGTGGCCACCCATTTCAATTCTCCATCCCATTGTCTCATATTGTTTGAATTCTGTGACTCTCCATTATATCCTGGTCTGCCTTTTCTTTGAAGAAAGGCTCAAGCCTGAAACGTCAGCAAAAAGATCCTAGATGCCAAATAAACCAGCTGAGTTCCTCCAGCATTTTGGTGGTCCTTTTTATTAGGATGAGTTTTAAATGCAAGCTTTTACTGAAAATCTAAAGATACTCCTTAACGCCAACAGACTGGGGATGAACATTCTCAATAATCTAAATCTTACAGGAAATAATCCTGCCAAAAAAAAGTGCACATTTTGTTGGAAAGCTTATATATAGCAATAAATATTGGCACCTAGTTCAAACAATGTAAAGCATGTTGCCACATGAAAGTTGTACAAACAGATAAGAATCTAATTCATTTTTTTTTAAAAAAGCAAATTACTGGAGCCTCTGGAAATCTAAAAATAAATCAGAAAATACTGAAAATAGTCAGGCTGCATCTCCAGAGAGAAGCAAAAATAACATTCCAAGGTGATTCCCCTCAGAACTTTAACCACAAAACACCAGCTCAAAATGTCTCGCAGCTCTTGCTCCATGCAGTCCACCAATCACCAGACGACTCACCCCATTTCTTCTTTTTGCTGCCCAACCCCCTGTTTCATCCTCAGTCCTGAAGGAGGGCTTTGACCCCGAATGTTGCTTGTGCATCTCCCTTGAGGGATGCTGGCTGACCAGCTGGGTTCCTCCAGCATTTTGGGTTTCTATATTATCTCTAGATTTCATCACCTGCAGTCTGTCTCCAGCCTAAAATGTTAACTTTGTTTCTCTCCCTACAGATCAACATCATGGTGCAGGGGCAATTCAGAAAAAAGTTTATAATAGTATTGGGCAAGCAAAAAGAGCACCTTTTCAGATTTGGACTGGTGAAGGTAGGGGCAGTGGACTTTGTATTCATGGACTTCAGCGAGGCCTTTGATAAGGTCTCACATTGGCAGGCTATTCTGGAAGGTTAGGACCAAAGGGTGCTGACCAACTGGGCTCAAAACTGGCTTAGTGGAAGGAGTCAGACGGAAAGATGGAGGAGTATAGGCTAGCAAGTGATAGGTGAATGCAGGTGGGAGCTGGAGAAGTGAAGAGAGCTAGGAGGTAATAGGGAGAGGACAGAGAGCTGAGAGAGCAGGCTCTTTGGAGGGAGAGAAGGGGCTGAAGAGCTTGAAGGGAGACATAGGGATGAAGGAAAGAGAGAGACCGATATGTGGGGTTAATAGAAATTCAATATTGATGCCATCTAGCTGAAGACTGCTGAGACAGAATGCAAGGTTTTGTTCCTCTAATTTATGAGTGACTTCAACTTGGCAGCACAAGGTCATGGACAGACCGTGTCAATGTGACAACAGGGTGTGGTTGGCCACTGGGAGATCCTTGCTGTTACAGAGGATAGAGCAAAGGTGCTCAATGAAGCAATCACCCAATTAGTGTGCAGTCTCCCTGATATAGGAATCTGACAGAATAGCTTCTTAAAAAAAAAATCGATTGAAGAATACATTAATGCACCTTGGCTTCACAACAGGCAGAGAAGAACAAAGTTAACATTAAAAAACAGTGGAAACTTTTACAGGACTGTCAGAATCTATGGAAAGAAACAATTAACATTTAAGTCAAAGACCCTTTCTTTGAAATGGGTTGAGATGAACAGGACAAGGAAAAATCTCTGCCAAAATTGGCCTGTTTATGGATCCGTCAGGTTATCAAATTAGTGAGGCCAGTTAGAGAGAAAAGAAGTAGTCAAAAGGACATTTTAAAGATGTGAAATGTATGTTGGAAAGCAGAAACCGAAAAGGAAAATGTTGAAAATGCCCAGCAAATGAGACAAATTGAGGGTATATTACGAAGACTAGAACTACAATGCACAAAAGTGTCAGAGAAAATCAGCTGGTCACGCAGCATCTTTTGGAAGTAAACAGCTTTATCAGGCAATTTTGAGACCTTGGAATGTTATGAACAGTTTTGGGCTTCTATTTTAGAAAGGATGTGCCACTTTTGGAGAGGGCTCAGAGGAGGCTCACAAGGATGACTGAGAATTAAAGGATTATCATCTGAACAGCGTTTGACAACTTTTGGCCATACTTGTTAGAGCTCATTGAAACATTCTGATCGCTGAAAAGCATGGACAGAAATGTAGAAAGGTTGTTTCTCATGGTGGGAGAGACCAGGGTAGGGATGGGCAACCTTTTACCATGTGTGGGCTGGATGGAGTGCTAGTGGTTGAACAGCAAGCCACACTGATGGTACCATAATGAAATAAACATTGAAACACAAACAGTATGTAAAGTTTTTGATTGTGTACGCTTCAAGTACATAATATACAATGTATCAAATATAATTGATGTAAAAAATTGTAATGAATCATTGCATAACATGCATTTATCAATCTAGTTACACTATCATAACAGATATCTAACCAATCCTCTTCAGAAAAAATAAAACCAATATCTGCTTCCCATTTAATTTTAGATCGATCCCAACCCTTTTTTATCAATACCATCCTGTAATATTTGATACATAGATGAAATATAACCCTTCTCTGGTACCTTCATAAGAAGGTAAATTAAAAAAATATGGTTTTAATGAATCAGATTTGTGTTTTAGATGTGGTGACACAGTTGGAACTTTTTTTCATGCTGTTTCGTCACGTATACATATACAATCTTTTTGGAAGAAAATTCAATCGTTTTTAGAATATCTGTATAAGATTAAAATAGTTTTAGATCCAACAGTATTTTTATTGGGTAGTTTGCAACCTCTGAAAGGCTTGGGATTAGATAAGTTTCAGCTTGCTTTTGTATATTTAGCTTTATCTGTAGCGAAAAAATGTATTGCTAGTACGTGGAAAGATACAAATATGATTGATATTAATAGATGGCATAATGAGATGAAATATTGTTTAATAATGGAAAAAATTATGTATGTTTCGCATGATAATTATAATTTTTTTGTTAATAAGTGGCTGTTATATTCAGAATATTTACATTTCAATTTACATTGATTAGATTTTAATATGTATATTTAACTTTTTTAAAAATATCTTTTTCTTTCTTTTTTTATGGCTCTCCTTAGGAGAGTTGGCTAAGGGGGGGAGGGGTTTCCCTCTTTCTTCCTTTAAAAAAATATATATATAAATAAATAAAGTTCATGTTTAATTGCTGCATATGTCATATATTATTTGTTTTTTGAATGAATAAATAAAGTTTAAAAAAAATATATACAATGTATGATCATAACTGATGATAATTTATCAATAATTAAACAGAAAAAATTCAAGCAACAAGATCAACCACATTCCTTCCAAAAATCTACAATGGGGAAAAAAAATAGGGATGGTGTCTTCAAATCTGGAAATGTGCCAAAAATCACAATTAAAAAAAAACTCATTAGAGTCAAAAAGGAGAAAAATGAGTTGCAATGAAAACAAAATAACTAACCCCAAAACAGAGAGCAGCTCAATCAGTGGGAAACTTGATTTTGTTTGTTGATTGAAAGCATTTTGATATTGGGTGATATAGTTGTTGATACCAATAGCAAGACCTCATCTCAAGGAGTTGTGCTATCAATTTTACCACTGATAAAATGAACTACTTAGCAGGAGTGATAACATCATCCCTTGCTGGAGATAAATATTTCAGACAGACATTTGGCGTGCTGAAAACTGTCATTTAAACTTGGTTGCTTTTAAATAATTCTTCAAACAGTTCAGGAATTTTAAAAATAATCAGTAGTAATTATTTTTGTGGCAAAACTGCAGACATAAATAACTTGTCGAATACAGCATTTTGAATCTTTCTCATTTGAAGCTATTGTGAATTCCTCTCAATTTCTGCCTCTGATCCAGATCTCCTGCTTTTATTTAATTTCTCTGCACTAAGGTGTGTTTTGAATTATGAGTAGGTGAGGTAAATCCCATTTCCGATTGAACAAAATTTCCTTTCTGCTAAATGTGAATGGCTTGCAGCCGAAGTCATTTGAGGAAACATCACAGCATCCCACACATGCACATCTGGTTTTGTGCCTTTTTGAGTGGCGCACGGGAGCAGGAAGAGGGGTGGAGCAAGGAGAGGGGGCAGCAGCGGCCCATGGAGTGAGAGTGGCTCAGGGGAGTGGGGTGTGGGTGGTGGCAGCTCAGGGGAGGGGAGAACAGGGGGTGCTTTGGAGTCGCCCGGCTTCACATTCACTGGTGGGTGAGTGGCCTGGGACCAAGAGCGGGACAGTTGGCCACAGATGCACAGCTTGTCTCAGGCCCATCTTGAGGGTGAAGTGTGTTCCCGCGAGCATCAGGGCGAGTTATTTTTCCAGGGGCCGAAAGTGATGCAGTTGATGATCCGAGTGCTGGTTATAACGACGTGGAGAAACTTCAGTGGACACTCTACATGAATGCCTTCGTTTACCTGCCTGGTTCATGACCCAGAAGGAATGGGCATCATTTACATAGCCACAAAGAATTTTCTTTGCCGAGGGATGTTTAAACCACGAGAGATGGGAAGAGAGAACAGGGAGAGGAATACTGTCTATCAGGTTCTGATACAACAGGAAAAGTGAGTTTTCTGACTCAGACAGCAATCCTGGCCCTGGCCTTCCAAACTCCTGAACACAGGACATCATTATTCTTCCCATACGTCATGGATCCTACTTAGACCACGCCATCTATCTGCTCACTCTCCCTCTTGAGAATGTCGTGAATTTGATCTGACATATCCTGGACCCTAGCACCTGGAAGGTATACAACATCCAGGATTGTCAATCTCTTTTGCAGAATCTCTTCTTTGTTTCTCTCATTTTTGAATCTCCTATCACTATAGTTTGACTCTTCTCCTCCCTCCCTTTGCCACATGGTCAGACTCTGCACCAAAGACCTGACCACTGAGGCTTGTCTCTGACAGGCTGTCCCCTCAACAGCATCCAAAATGGTAAATGTGTTATTGAGGGGAATGGCCAAAGGAATACCATGCACTGTCTGTTGTTCTTTCCCTCTCCTGACTGTCACCCAGCTACCTGCCTCCTCAGTGTGAATACATCCCTGTAACTCCTGTCCATCACTTTCTCAGCCACCCCTCCGAATATCTGGAGTTCAAACAACTCCAGCTCCAATTCCCCCATAGTTGGTCAGGAGCTGCAGTTGGGTGCGCTTCTCACAGATTAAGTTGTCAGGGATACTGTTGGCTTCCCTGATCATCCACATTTTGCAAGAGGAGCATGTCCCTGCCCTGGCTGTCATTCCCACAATCTATGAAATAGGGAAAAAAAAGTTAGAAAAGTCTCTCCTTACCTTTGCCCCGTTGCTAATCTGTTTGCTGCTTGACAGGACTGACCTTATCATGCCCCAACTCCTGCACCTCCACCTCTGCTCGCTGAAGCCTCTTGAGCCAAAGCCTCAAAATCCCACTCTTACACTGGCCACTCCCAGAGTGGTCGATCAATTTATGCTCCTCTTCCCATTATTGGCTACAGCTAATTAGCCAATGTAGAAATTTAAAGAAGATTCAATTTATTGTCATGCAATAAAGACAGTGCAATATTACTTGGAATTTGTTTGCACAGCAGACAGATTTGCCATCACAAGAAATGCCCTGAAGCAATAGAGTCCTCTAAGAGTCACTGAGTGTCCCTGTATTTGGCTGCAGTGGTTCCACAGCCCCCACAGCCAGTCCAAATCAGCAGCCCTAGTTCCAGATCTGACCCTGACACGATGAGGAACCCTTACAGTGCTCTCGGCACCCTCTCTCATCCTGGTTCTGATACCTGGTTTACCCTTCAGCCAGTCCACAGCTTGGTGTGAATCCTTCAACCGCAGTCACCTGCAGCCTGTGTGGGTTCTTTGCCTCAAGTCACCAACAGCCTGTATGCTTCTTCAACAGCAGAACCCCTCACTGGTCCATTGTGTGGTCACCATCCCATATGTCATCTCCTCTGCTCCTCCTTCTCAAAACAGGGGGGATGGTCTCCTGGTTCTCTGGTGCCCAGCGCGAGTCCTCTGCTTCCGCCGAGTCTGTAACTTCTCATGGCTGTTTCCAATCATGGGCGCTGCCATCTTGGGCGTTGACCCAAGAGTCGCAGTATTTTTAAATGCAACCACCGTCAGTTCCATACAGGCCATTTAAAGCCTGTACAGAGCTGACAGCAGTCGGACTGGGCGGATGGAACCCATGGGAGTGCTGTGATTCCACTCCTGCAGGTCCGCTCCTGCAGCAGCTTATTCAAACACCCAACTTTCCCAGTGCTTTTTAAAAACTCTTCTCATTCCAAGTCCACTCTTGTAGTTCCTGTCGAGAAACAAACAAGCACCAACCTTCCCCCATGCTTTTTAAACCCTCTTCTTGTTCCCAATCTGTTCTCGCAGTTCCCAACCAGAAACCAATAGCTTCTTCAATTACACCAGGGAACTCTTTGTGAACGCCTCCCATTATCCATAAATGAGAACTTAAGATGAGAGGATTAACTTATGAGGAAAGTTTGATGGTTTTGGCCTGCACTTTCTAGAGCTTAGAAGAATGGGGGGGGTGCGCGCACAGGTGGAATTCTCATTGAAACGTACCAAATATTGAAAGGGCTGGATAGAAAGGTCATGGAGATGTTTCCAGCAGAGGGAGAGTCTAGAACGGATGCCACAGCCTCAGAATATAAGGGCATCCCTTTAGAATGGAGATGAAGAGAAATTTCTACAGCCAGAGAGTGGTGAATTTGTGGAATTCGTTGCCGCTGTGAAGCCCAAGTCATTGGGTAGATTGAAAATGGAGGTTGATAAGTTCTTGATGAGCAGTGGGGGGGGTGTCAAAGGTTAAGAGGAGACAGCAAGAGATAGGGTTAAATGAAAAAAACATCAGTTATGAATTGAATGGTGGAGCAGACACAGAGGGCAGAATGACCCAGTTCTGCCCCTCTGTACTTCTGAAACAGAATTTGACATACTACATACTCTTGAGCTTTGAAAGAGGTCTTTTGATGACTGGTTACTGATGCTCAAAAGAAGATTACTGGTAGTTATTTTCTTGATATTTAGTTCAAGAAACCAATTATCAACAATGAGTTTAAAAAGACCAAACTCAAAATATGTTTTTGTAAAAGGATAAAATCAATCTTTAAATACAAACTAGGGTAGCACAGTTAGTGTAACGGTTAGCGCCAGTGACCAGGACTGGAGTTCAAATCTGCAAGGAGTTTGTACATTCTCCCCATGCCTGCGTGGGTTTTCCCTAGAGGCTCTGGTTTCCTCCCACCCTTGAAGTTGTAGGTCAATTGTATGTAATTAGGTGACATGGGCTTGTGGGCTGAAAGGGCCTGTTACCATGCTGTATGTCTAAATTTTAAAAATGTAAAAATGATCAAAATATTCAAACAAATTATTCAATTCTGTGAATCATTTAATGTTATGATTTTCCATATCAAGTAAATGAGGAGACTGACATGCCTCAGAGGCAGAGGTGGGTCTGAAAATCAAGGCACGACAGGAAAGATAAATATATGCCATATTTGTGAGAGACTGTGGGGGGCGGCAGGGTTAATCCTTTCAAATTTCCTCAGGCATTTGTCCTATTTCTACAAAAGCAAAACCAATCCAATTAATCGCCACCCAAGTAGCCTTCTCTCAAATAATTAAAAAAAAATGCAAAATATCATTGTGTAAAGTAGATAGACGTTAAATTTATTTGTGGCAAATCCAATCTTTATTGCCCAGCTTTACTTGTTCCAAAGTGGCGGGCCATCTTCAATAAACAGCTTAATAGGCTAATTAATACAAAGGCAGCAAATTATTAGCCACACTGATGGGGCATGGCAAGAGATCCTGGCTAGACCAGACAGCGACAGCAAAGTTTATTCCATTAAAGTCACCCCTCAGCCTCTATGCTTCAGAGAAAACAACCCAAGGATCTTCTGTTCTCCAAGGATAATTGGTCAAGTCAAATACACCTACTAGTGGGTTAACATTCACTCTCTTTGGCAAGAAATGGTGTCTAATCAAGGTAAATTTGGGAAGGCATAAACTGTAAAATTAAAAATTTCAACAATAGCAGTACAAAATTTAGTCAACAATAATTTAGTAACAAATTAAGCAACAATAAATGGACTATGATATTGATATATTCCTTAATTACTATTCAGATCTTACTTCAGGCTTGAAGATATATTTTTTTAATCTAAAACTATATTATTTTATTGATTTCTGAAGCATTTTCAATTTTAAAACAATCAGAAGCAAGAATGTTGTAAGTAAATAGAATTATGTAATGCTTACTTAAAATGTAGGTCCTTAAAAGTAAAGTGGGTCTCTACGATGCCTGTGGTTTTGACCCTGGTTCGCAAAACATCCTGCTGGGTGGGGATGTAATCAGATCTTGCTATCCTTTCAAGATCATTCAGATAACTGTAACAGAAAAGACAAAGAAGTTCTAAATTAATCATAAGGCAACATAAAAGATAGTATTTTTCAGAATAAGCCATCACAATTGCATGAAATTCAATGAATTGATGACCTCGTGATGAACACTAGTGAGAAACTAGTCCATAAACAGCATTTCTTCACAAGAAAAGGAAAGCATCAGAAAGTTCTGTTGGCACTAACTGATCCACTTTCCACCTTTCCCAACAATCCCTGTGGTCAGTTTCCTTAACACCGGAGGAGACATAGAAGGATTATTTGATTTCCACCCGATGTTCAAGGAATGGAGACTCAGAATGTTCTTCAACCGCTAAAAATGATCCTTTATAAATACAGACCCACAGGTATGGAACACACAAAATGCAACAATTGCAGTGGAAGCAAGTCAATATTCAATAATATGCAGGAGAAAGGCAATGGCATGCAACTCGGATTAACCCAGGCAAAATTTATCTAGTGAGCCCTACTTTGAAAACAAATAAATCCTAATAAGTCCACATTCAATCAATAGTGAAGTGATGGAATATCATCAAAAATGCTATCAAACTATACTGACGAGTAAGTGTTCACCACTGACCAGACCCACTCAGCAGTCTTTTAATTCTACATGGACCAAGAAATAAGAGCGAGCTGGCTATATAGTCCTTTGAGGATATCTGGGCTTTCATCAAGATAGAGGCCTTAACGACACTGTATCTGAACTATTGTGTACAATGTTGGCTTCCCTTCCCAAGAAAGGATATACTTGCTATAGATTTATCAGAAAGATTCCTGGGATGGCAGACCTGAAACAGGGAAGAATGAACAGGTTAGGCCACAGTTCTTGAGTTGAGAAACCAAGGCATCCTCATTGAAACACAATTCATGACTAGTGCACAAACATGATGATGGAATGCTTGGACCATCAAGAACTAGGGGCTAAAATCTCAAAATAAGAGGCATGCTGCTGAGGAATGATATAAGGGGAAGTTTCTTGACTCACATCTTCAGAACTCCCTACCCCAGAGAAGAGCAAAGATTCAGGTCGTTTAAAAACAGAGATTGATTGATTTCTATACATTGAAGGAACCAAGGGATAGGGCAGGAGACAAGCTTGAGATAGAACAGGGTTGTAAATGTACCGAATATTTGTGCTGTGCACTCATTGTGTGGAATACAAGCTTCTACCTCATTAGACCCAGAGAGAAACGACCGACACCAGTGTTTTCTCAAGTCCAAAGAATGAACCCTTTTATTTTCAATTAAAGAACTATTTATAGTACAGGTACACAATCCTTTATCCGGAGATCTAAAACCCAGAAAGCTCTAAAAACCAGCATTTTTTTTCCCTGGTGCTAGTACTGTGGAGGGAGGGAGGGAGAGAGAGAGCAGCGTGACTAGGTTTGGCGGGGGGTGGGAAGAGAGACGGCAGGGCGACTTGGGCGGCTGGGGGGGGAAGAGAGATGGCAGGGCGAGTCGGAGAGAGATGGCAGCGTGATTCAGGTGGGCGAGAGGGAGAGAGACGCCAGAGCGACTGGAAGGGGGTGGGCTTCAATCTGGGGCAGCTGGCTTTTGTTCTGAAATCCAAAAAAATCTGAAATATGGAACACACTGTCCACCAAGGGTTCCAGATAAAGGATTGTGTACCTGTATTTACAATGCCCTTGGTCTCGAGGGACTCTCACAAGCCCTCTCACACACGTGACTGGATTAGTTGATTGATGGCTGAAGTCCCTAGAACCAATAACACCCACTCCTGGTGACAGTGGGGTCGCTCTGTTTTGGGTATCCTAGCACCTCCCCCTATGAGCTGGTTACTCATGAGTGGAGTCTGGAATCCACTTGGAAGGGCTTCACTCGTCTCTGAACTCAGATTTCCTTACAGGTTCCAGTGATGTAGAGGGTATAGGCTCGTTTTCATTTGATGTGTGTGATTGGTGGTTTAATGGTTTCTGAACTTCAAATGTCCCCAACGGGGCATCCAGGCTGAGTTGCGCAGGTGTTCTTTCAGTGAGGTTGCATTCTGTTGGTCGCAACTGGTTGGCCTGTCTGGTCCAACTTGTACATAGTAGAGAACATCTCCAATTTTTCTTAGGATTCTCCCCAGCTGCCATACACCTGACTTATCTCTGTATTTCTGCACCAACACAAGTTGACCATTGTGAAACGAGCTTTCTTTTGATTCATGCTGGCGATTGTACTGCTGTTCTATATCATAATCTCTCGGCCCAGAATCTGGTCTGTGGAAAAATAACCCTCCCACTTGACCTTGTTCAGATCTCATTTGAATGTATCCACAAAACGTTCTGCTTGACCACTGGACTGAGGTTGATATGGAGGTGAGCGGATATGTGTGATGCCATATTACTTACAAAAAAAATCGAAGTCAGCTGTAGTGAATTGTGTTCCTTTGTCTGAAACTAATTTTACAGGAGACCCAAGCAATTGAATATGGACTTGAGTTCCATGATTGTAGATGATGCAGTTGGTCGGGCTATTTTGACGATCTCAGGCCATTTGAAGTAAGTGTCCACTATGATTAGTTAATGCTCCTCATTAATTGGTCCTGCTTAGTTAATATGAAGACTATTCCATGCCCAACCCAGACTTTGATCCATCTGAAATTACGACAATCTTCAAATTTAAATCATAGAGCATTAAAGAATGCTCTACTTTAGCATTAACTTGATTCTTGACATTTTTCATGTCCATTGTTGAGTGGATCAGAGTTTATGCATCTCCAGCAGAAATGAACTGTAGTGACTGATAAAACCCAGGAATAAACGTAGCATGGTCACATCTGTGGGTGCAGACAGGCACTTGAAAGCGTCAGTGTTTTGTCGATCTGGCAATCTTCCATGTTCACTAATGATGAAACCAAGATATTTCACTGACTTCATGAAAAATGTGCATTTTTCTGGATGTACTCAAAAACCGTAGTCTTTCATGCCGGACAGAACGCAATCAAGACAATCAAAAAAATCTTGAGTATATGCTCCCATTACCAGGATGTCATCTAGGTAGACTGCAACTCCTGGAACATTGTTCAGCATTGTGTCTACGATCTGCTGAGAAAGCTGAAGCAGTCTTTACTTTAAATGGTGGATGTCGTAACTGAACAGTCCACGGTGCGTGGTGATGGTTAACAATCTCTTGGATTCGTCATCAACCTCCACCTGTAGATAAGCCTCTGTTGTCGATCTGCACAAAGCATTTGCCACCGTTCAGCTTAGTGAAGAGGTCATCAGGCAATGACAGTGGGTATTGATGGGTGTGCAATGCTGCATTCAGACCAGTTGAGCCATTCGATTTTTTTCACCACCACGATGGGTGCAGCCCATGATGAGTAGTTGATATGTTCAATTACTCCTTCACGTTGCAGCTGTTCTAGTTCTTGCTCCACTTCTTGCAGTGCTGTGTATCGGACAGGTCATTTTGACTGGAAAGTTGGTTTCACATTTGGCAGAAAAAAGTTTCACCTTTGTTTTAGTGCACCATCTGAGGCCTTTGGAAAAGACTTTAGCTGTGCCAGTAATTTTAGTGGGGTATTTGCCACTTGTGGGGGATGTGTCACTTGCAACTTGTGGCAAATATTGTTGAATGGCTGGTCAGGAAGGTTCAACCTTACGATCAATTTAGACCCGTGAGATTGAGGTTAGGACATTTTACCAGATAACACGGTCCAATTTTTTCTGCACCGTTTAAGCTGACGGTACAGTCAACTGAACTAAACAACTCCACGATCCACCCCAGAAGCGTTTCATGCCATGTTTTCGGTGGGAGTCACCTCTGGCTGATCAATCAGTTTCCACATTTTCTTTGACATTAGGGTAATGTCAGACCCTGTATCAATTTGAAGCCTCACTGGGATGCCATTAATGTGCACTTCCACATATTTCCTCCATTTGGCGTTAGCCACCTTGAAAGTCACTGTTATAGGTTTTACTTTTGAGGGTGAGTGAACCATCTTCCAGCTCTAGAGCATTCTGCTTTATGCACCAGGTGCTTGCATTTACTGCAGCGTTGACGTCTGTATGGGCATTCACAAGCGTAGTGCCACTCGTTGTAGTTCCAACAGGTGCTGGGTGGTTTGGCGGGGTAGGTCACACTTTTGTCTAACGGGGTCTGATGACGACTGTCTGGCTTGAAGATGAGTGTGTTGTTTCCACCATTTTGCTGTCGTGTTTCTGGTTAATTAAGCATTGGGATTCAATAAAGAGTCACACCTGACTTCTTGCTCAATCTTTGGTAGCAAACACGTTCTGAGGTCGGCGTCTTAGTGCGACTGCATTCCCACTACGAAGACTAGACAAGTAAACTGGTCGTCAGTTGGCGTAGGGAGTTTAAAACACTCAACATGTTAAGTGTTTCCCTTGAAGCTAAGCTTACAGGGAAGCATTGGCAGGATAAAGTTTGTGTAGTGCTTGTGTTCTCAAGTGCCTAACTTCCGCAACAACAGCCTAATTTTCCACACTTCATTGAACTTGGCAAAGTCTACTGCAAATAAGTCTTCATACTTTTTAACCAAGTTTCAAATGTGCTCGACTCTGGATCAAATGAGAACTCAGTGATAGCGCTCATTAAAGCATCTGCCGAATTTGAGTCAACTTCAGGCTCATCTTCTATAATGGCTAGAGTCCCAACGAACATTTTTCTGGCACCTAGTCAATGAGCCATGTTTGTATTTCTTCAAAGTTTTTCTGTTGCTGCTTGAGGACGGCCTGCAGCTGTTTCATTGTGACTGACATTGTCACCATGTCACCAAATGTTATAAATGTGCCAAATGTTTGTGCTGTCCACACGTTGTGTGGAAAACAAGCTTCCACCTTGTGAGACCTGGAGAGAAATGACCAACACCAGTGTTTTCCCAAATCCAAAAAACAAACCTTTTTATTGACAATTAAAGAACCATTTATAGTATTTACAATGCCCTTATTCCTGAGGGAACTTTCGCTGAGCCCTCCCCCACACGTGACTGAATTAGTTGATTGATGGCTCAAGTCCTGAGAACCGGTAACACACACTCCTGGTGAGGTGGGGACGCTCAGTTTAAGGCATCTTAGCAAACAACCATTATTTTGCTGAACGAGAAAATAGACTTAAGAGAGCTGAATTGACTACCATTACTTTTATTTATTTATTTTTCTCCAAGGTGTGCATCACACTAACCTGCAAATACAACACCAAATGTTCATCAGTGGACCAAATCTTAAAACTGCCTATCCATCAGCATTATGAAAGCAAGTTCCAGGACTGTGAACAAGAAATCTGCAGATGTTGGGGTCTGGTGCAGCATCCCAAAGTGCTGGAAAAATTTAGCTGGTCACACACCATCCGTGCAACGCTAAAGGCAATTGACATTTTGTGCCTGTGCTGGAAAGCAGGCAGATGCCCAAATAAGAATTAAACTGCTAGTACATAAATATGAATACAAATTGAACAAAGGAACCAAACAAACCCTTTTCACGCAAGTCAGACACCTACCCACTATCACCATCCATCCCCAACACAGAGTTGAGGAGCTGATGTCAAGATTATCTGGTCATTCAGCTCAATATGACAGAGTGCCTCCCTGTGCTCAGTGCTATGGTCAGATCCACAGGCTAGAATCTCCAGCGTGTTCCATACTCCCACATGGTCAGTCACAGCCTTGGAGATCAGGAACTTTAACAATGCTGATTCAATTTATTATCTGAGAGATAAAACAGTGTCAATTTCTTTTTGTCTGCTGCAAGCCTGACAGATTCACCACAGGCAGGAATTGCCTAAATGCTTCTTACAGTAAGACAGAGTCAGAGAGAAAAGCAAAAGAGAGTCCCCTCAGAGTCACCGAGTGTCCATAGATTCGCCTCCAGTGTTTCCGCAGCACCTGCAGCCACATAGGAGTCCAGTCCAAACCATTAGCAACCCGAGCACCAGACCCAAACCTACAATGCGGACAGGAACCTTTCAGCACCTCCTCGCATCCTGGTTCCGATACTGGGTACCCCTCCAGCCAGTTCGAGCCAGTCTCCAGCAGTTCGCAGCCTGGCACGAGTCTCCTGACCAAAGTCTCCAGCAGCCCACAGCTTCCTTGCCTCGAGTCACCAGCAGCCTACCACATGCACTGGTCCTTCAGCCGCAGAGCCCCTCACTGGTCCACCACCAATGGTCACTATTCCCACAGGTCATCTCCTATGCTTCTCCTTCTCAGATGGTGCCTGATCTTCCTGACCTCTGGTGCCCTGCTCCAGTCCTCCGCTTTCCCAGAGACTGTAGCTCCTTGTGGCTGCTGCCATTTAATAGGCACTGCCATCTTGGGCGCACACCCATCGGCTCCCTCAACAGGCTGTTCAAAGACCACGCAGAGCCGACGGCAGCCAACTGGGCAGCTGGACCCCGCAGGAGCACTGCATCTCCGCTCCCTTGCTCCCTGTGGATCCTCACCAGCGGCAGTGCTGCCGCTACAGTGACTCTGGCAGCACCGCCATCTTTCCTAGCAAATGGTCAGCAGTTGCCTCCAGAATTGCAAGCACAAGAGGATCATGACTTGGACCATTAAATTGTAATTGCATTGCTCTTTGAGAAAGCCTGCCATTTTCCAAGTACTCAATATGATTCCCACATTACAATGGTGACTGTAGTTAAATACTGAATATAAACACCTGAAAGATATGACACGAATGTATAAATACACCTTAATTACAATATATTGTTAAACAGAAGTACACATGCAATCAAACAGCATTTAATTGTATCACTTGTTTTACATTCGGTACCACAAATTTCAAAAGAACAATAGTTTCCTCGTCATTTCTCTTACTATATATTTCTCATCGCCATTACCGAGAGGACAAACAATTGCTTCCAGTTCACTTGTGGCCAGGAGCAAGATCAGTAACCTGTATTAAGCTACCAACTGAATCGGCCACTCTTAGTGCAAAGAAGCAATTCACCTAATTAAATGAAATTGTATCCAATCACAATGCTGTTCAGTCCTTTGATACCTCAATGCAGTAAAAACAGCAGGGGCACTTCTGAAATGTATGTGTTGCAAAGTTTCTGGGGTTTTGAAATGTCTCATTATCAGGTGATTCAAGATTCCTTTGTTATCAATAGTACTGAACATGTAGTATTACATGAAATTTCCTTCTGTAACGCAGACAGTCACCATTAGTGTCGCCTGGCACCCATTACAGTGAGAGAGAAAGAGTAGCAAGAGTTTCTTTTAAGAGCCACTAAGTGTTCGTGGCTGTGTCTCCAGCACTCCCGCAGCCTCTGGAGCCACAGATTCCTGTTTAATTCATTGGCATCCAGAGCTCCAGATGCTAACCTCTGATATGAACAGGAAGCCTTCAGTGCCCATGCCCCAGTCTCCAGCAGCCCGCACAGATCCCCCGGCCACAATTTGCCCACAGCTTCTGTGGGTCCCTCAGCCGAACCCCTTGCTGGTTCATTGCCACGGTCACTTTCCCTGAAGGATAATCTCCGCTTCGTCTTCTCCTGTTTCTGGTGCGCTGCGCAGCTCCACTGATCTCTGAAGTCCCCTGCCACGCACAGGCGCTGCCATCTTGAGTACAGACCTGTGGTTGCAGGATCTTACTAACACTATCAGTTCCTTTAACAGGCTGTTTAAAGCCTGTATGGAGCTACTGGGTTGAGACCATCAGAGCAGAGATGTGTCTCCGCGCAACACTGCCATTTTTATATAAATTCCTGCTATCCTGCAGCAGAATTCAAATATTTTTATTGTGAATAATCAGGGATTGAAGTTGGACTGCAGCAAGACTGTTGAATATCTCCTCCTCTCACCCCCCCCCCCTTCAAAGTGAGCACCGGGATATAGTGGATTTCAGGTTCCAAGCCACAGGCTCTCTACCCAGTTAACAAACTCTAAAACAAATAATCACACAAGGTTTCACAAAGGACACCCAGTCAGCTCCAAGGCACCTCCTCCCTCCCCCGCAACCAAGGAAAGATCTTCACACAGAGTACTAACTGCCGCAGGGCCATATCACCATTCACTAACTGAACAAGGATTCTCATGGGACAGATTCTGCTGATTGGGAAGTTTCCGGACAGCTTAATTTACTGCAAACCGCAAGCCAACGCAAAGATTGCCCAGTTCCTGTCGCTTTAATTCTGCTTCCACACCCAGCAACGACATTACGTGCTCAAGGAAATAACTTTTACCAATTTGGAAGTTACTGACTAAACAGCGGAACAAAAGACCATGGGTGAAAGCAATCCCACTATTCCCATTACACATTGTAAATCATATTCGAGATTGCCCAGAAGGACGAGGTGTGCTGGCACCTCCCACAAGTATAGCAAAAGCAAGATCCAGAACACTGGGTTAATTAAGATCAACAGACATCTTTCTCAGTGCATGCCTGACCTCTTTCTGGAACCCAGGCTACGTGCAGTTTCCCCTTGCTTCAGAGGGAGCCTGCATCTTCATCACCATAGAAACATGTAAAATGGGAAGAGAAATAAAACAATCTACAGTAACCATCCATTAGCCATACCACGGACACTTGTCTATTCCTAGTCTTTTCTTTTTGACTAAATGCTTTATCCTTCAAAATTGGTAAGAAATAGAATCTTTTAACGAGTAAACAATATCCATAAGTACTAGACCATTCTGACCAACCACCCTTACAGAAAAAAATTTGTTTATAATCATTAAAAAGGCAGCTAATTTGTTAACCGTTCATGCAATGCTAAATAAGGTGGTAAAGTTTGTGGCCAATCTGGTTATTTTAATCCTTGTTACAAAAATCAAATCATTAAGCTCATCTCTAAATGCCCCAGAGAGAGGTTGGGGGTGGGGGGGGTGGGGGGGGGGGAGAGGATGTGGTCACGAGCCACCTTGAATCTCTGCTGTTCTGGTCAAGGTCCTCCTGCAGTAAACAAGAAAAAAATAGCTCAAGTCCACCTTTTCAAGACATGAATCACTTTGGAAATATACACCTAATGCCAGTAATTAGAGGCTGGCTAATTTAACATCAGTAATGGGAAGAATTTTAGATTCCTAAAAGATGTTAGGGGAAAGATGAGGGGAACTTCTTCACATGGAGAATGGTGGGAGTGTGGAACGAGCTGCCAGCTGAAGTGGTAAATGTGGGCTCAATTTTAACATTTAAGAGGAATTTGAGGATGGGAGAGGAATGGAGGTCTATGGACTGGGCACAGGTCAGTAGGACGAGTAAAAAAAATGGTTCGGCACAGACTAGATGGTTGAAGGGGCCTGATTCTGTGCTGTAATGTTCTATGGTTCTAATGAAATTATTACGATCCAAATAAAAAGGAAGTAATTGTTGATAATATGGTGCTTGAACACAATTGATGATTAATTACCTGAGTGAAGAATTTTCCCCTCACTGAGAGAGAAGCTAAAAGGAAGTGAGAATCCTATCCAGAACGAACCCTATATACCCAGTCAGGTACTGAGTTACTGTGCACACCAACTGACGGAGGTCCTAACGGACATCTTCAATATATCACTGCAGCATGTCGCTGTGGGTTAAGACAGCCAACATTATCCCAGTGCCAAAGAGGGCAAGATTAACAGGCCTCAATGACTACTGCCCAGTGCCATTGATCATCATTGTGCAATGCTTTGAGTGTCTGGTGATGGAACACATTAAAGCACACCTCCCAGAGTCACTGGACCTATTTCAATTCACCTACAGACGGAATGGTTCCACTGAAGTTGCTATAGCCTCATTTCTCCACTTTATCTTAACCCACCTGGAGAACGACGCCTCATACGCCAGGCTGCTGTTCATTGTCTTCAGCTCAGCATTTAATATGAACATTCCCCAGAGGCTAGTGGAGAAGCTGTGAGTCCCTTGCTGGGACTCAAACACCCCTCTCTGTAACTGGAAAGACCACAGTATGGCCAGGTCGTTGGCAGAAAGTCAAGCACTGTCATGCTGAGTACTGGCACACTGCAAGGTTGTGTGCTCTGATAACGTTATTGGCCCATGACTGTAACGCCAGATCCACCTCCAGCAGTGGCATCAAGTTTGTAGATTACACAGTAGTAGTCGGCCTCATCAGCAACAATGAGTTGCATTACAGTGAAGAGGTGGAAAACCTCATGATCTGATGCGTGAATAACAGCCTGAGACTGTTATTCTCGTAGATAAGACAAAGGAGATGATTGTGGACTTCAGGATAACCGAGCCAAACACGCTCCACTACCCATCAATAGCTCGGTACTGGAGAGGGTAGAATCAGAATCTACTGTCATGAACAATCATGAAATTCATTTTTTTTTTTAAAAACGGCACCCACATAGTGCAAATATTCATATTATAATCATCTCACCACATTACTATAAAACATAAAAGAAAATAATAGTCCACGAAAAGTAAGGTAGTGTCTTTGGTTCATTGATGATTCAGGAATCTGATGGCAGCGGGGAAGAAGCTGTCCTTGTGCCGTTTGAGTGCTCAGCTTTAGGCTCCTGTATCTTCTTCCCGATGGTAGCAGAGTGAAGGATAGAGGCTGCTTTTTTTAAGGCACAGTCTCATGTAGATGTCCTCAATGGAGTGACGTCTGGTGCCTACGATGTCACAGGCTGAGTTAACAACCCTCTGGAGTTCTTTATTTGTCCTGAGAGTCAGCACATCTATACCAGACAGTGATGCCACGAGTCAGAATGCTCTCCATGGTACACCTGTAGAAGTTTACGAGAGTGACATATCGAATCTCCTCAGACACCTCACAGAGCATAGCTGCTGGCGAGCCTTCTTTGTGATTGCATCAACATGGAGGCTCCAGGACAGATCCTCAGAGATGGTGACAACCAGGAATTTGAAGTTCTTGACTATCTCCACGACTGAGCCCTCGATGAGGACTGGGTTGTGTTCCCCTGACATTCACAATCATTTCCTTGGTCTTGCTGACGTTGAGCGCAAACTTGTTGTCGATACAGCACTCAACGAGCTGATCTATCTCCCTCCTGTATGCTTCCTCATTGCCATTTGTAATTCTACCAATAACTGTGGTGCCATCAGCAAACTTGTAGATAGCTTTGGAATTGTGCTTGGCCACATAGTCGTGGGTGTATAATGAATAGAGCAATAGGCCAAGCACGCATCTTTGGGGTGCGCCTGTGTTGATAATCAATGAGGAGGAGACGTTTCCCATTTGTACCGATTGTGGTCTTCTGATGAGAAAGTCGAGGATCCAATTGCAGAGGGGGATACAGAGGCCTAGAGGTTGTAGCTTCTTGACCAGCGCTAATGGAATAAAGGTATTGAAGGCCAAGCTGTAGTCGATGAAGCGCAGCCATATGTATGAATTATTATTTTCGAGAGGATCCAGAGCTAAGTGGAGTAATTGTGATGATAGGCGAATTGCAGCAGGTCCAGATCTTTGCTTAGGTACGTGTTAATTCTGGCCATGATCAGCCCCTCAGAGCACTTCCTCACAGTAGAGAGCACCATATTCCTCAGAGTTCACTTAAGAAGTGACCTATCCTGGACACACATCTTGTCAGGAAGGTTTAACAGTGACTACACTTCTTGAGAAGACTGAGGCAGACAAGGGTACCAGCCACCATCCAGTTATCTTTCCACATGAGTTTTATCAAGAGATCCTGGCTGGCTGCATCACAGTGCGGTATGGCTGCTATAGTACATCAGATAGGAGGTCAATCAATAGGACAATAAGAGCAGCAGAAGATCATCCCGCCCCTCCCCCCAAAATCGATGGGATTTACTAAGATGGCTGTCTAAAGGGGGCTCATAAAATCAGTGAAGACTCCTACAACTCTGCACAAAGTATTTTTTTGCTAATCTTGTCTAGAAAGAGAAGTATCAGTCAGAACCACCATGCTAATAAACAGCTTCTTCCCACGGGCAGTGAGATTGCTGAATGACTGATGAACTGTTTAATACAAACTCTCCATGACTTAACTCGACAACCATAACATTTATTTATTTTAGTCTTTGTATACAAATACTGTGCACATATATCCTTTGTCTGTATTTGAATTATTTCTATATGTGCGCTTGCAGTGTGTTGCACTGAGGACCGGAAAAAGCTGTATATCAGGTCGTACTTGTATAATCAGATGATAAATGAACTTTAACTTAAATCTTAATTACAGATGATAAAAAAATATAGCTATCAGAAAATGTTCAACAGAATATTTTATGGAAACTTAGAACAGCAGCTATAAAATGGATATTCAGTTTAATTGGGGAACTGCCTTCATTATTCTGGAATAAAAGTACAAACGGAAGGATTAGTGCAGAATTAAAAAAAAGAGCTGACATGCAAGGGATACAAATGGACCATCACAGGATAAAAGTAATTGAGATAGTCTCTTGATCATACATATAGACACAATCCAATAAAAATTGAAGATTACAGATGAAAGGTTGTGCACGGACCTGAAGAAAATCATTGATAAGCTGGCAATTTGATCAATTAACTTAATAATTACAATGTGAACCTGGAAGACTGTGTCATAGACCTACAGTGTAAATAGGCCTGCTGGCCCAGCTTGTCCATGCCAAACAATGTGCCCTCTCACTTTATCTCATACCCCTCCCATCTATTTAGTTGGCCATGTGTTTTTTTTTTAAGGGAAGCTGACTACTTGCCTCCACCACTTTGTCAGGCAGCTCATTTCATTTGCCCACCATCCTCTTCCTTCACATGCCTTCTAAATCCCACCCCCCCAACTTATAATTATGCCATCTTGTCTCAGATTCTCTCACAATTATGCCATCTTGTCTCAGATTCTCTCACAATTATGCCATCTTGTCTCAGATTCTCTCACAATTATGCCATCTTGTCTCAGATTCTCTCACAATTATGCCATCTTGTCTCAGATTCTCTCACACAAGGAAATAGACAGTCACTATTCGTTTCATTTTTTAATGCCTCGATAAGATCTCCTCAATGCTTTAGATGTGGAAAAGAAATGGGAACTTTTTTTACATTCCACTTGGCCTTGTTTGAAGGTTAATTCTTTCTGGGTTTCTGTTAGTAAGTTTTTGCAACGAATAACTGGAGTGATTCTTCCGTTAAATCTTGAATTATTGTTGTTAGGAAATTTGAAAGTATTACTCCTAAATTATTTTTGTCAGATTTGCAATTAAAATTTGTTAAGCAAGGAAATGTATTGCTGTAACATGGAAATCTGATGTTTCATTAACATTAGAAAGATGGTATGCCGAGATTCAAAGTTGTATTCCTTTACAAAAAAATTATCTATAATTTGAGGGGTAAATATTCCTTTTCTACAAAGCCTGTAGATAATAATGCTATAATTATGAGGTTAAAATTATAATTCTTTTAAAATTCTCCTGACCAGTGAAGTTTTCCCTGAATGAATAATAATTTTATGATATTTTTGGGATCCTTGAGTGTCATCTGATGCAATCCGAATCAATAAATATGTAGTAATGACACTATATATGTTAGTTATGGGATTAGATTAGGTTTGGGAGGGGGGGGGGTGAAGGAGGATTTCAGAATTTTTTTTTTAAGTTTCTAGTTTTTTTAGGGTTTTTTCTATATATTTTCAGCATTTGTTAACATTGTAATATGGTGATTTATTATTGTTTGTTATTATGATCTTATCAAGGAAAACAGGCCTAGCTCTTCCAGTATCACATTAACTCAATGTTCCTAATCCAGGCAACAACTTCCTAAAACTCTTCTGTGCTCTTCCCAACTTTGTATCGTTCCTGCAGCCAGGTGACCAGAACTGCACACGAAGTGTGGCCTCACCAACACTTTTTTATAAATTCAATATTTCACCCCATACCTGCTGAGTATTTCGAGTTCCGTTTTTAGGTCAGACTTTAAACAGCAGCAGATTTTTGCTTTCCACTTTCTCAAAATTCCATGTCAATACCAGATAACAAGAGGCACTTATCTACAGGCCCGAAAGGGCATCAAGGAGATTGTCAAATGCAAAAGAATGAGAGCAGCAGTGTTCCTTTCATAGACAAGACTAACACTCGTGAATTTACAATCCAAGGAACTGCCACCGGTTTAAAAAGTTAGGGGCTTCAATGTTTCTTGTTAAATTTTTTTTCTCTGGAACATGGGATTGCAGGATACTGGGACAGCAGGTCTGTCCTAACAGGAAAAGATGAGTTTGTTATAACTGTATTGTTTAGGAGAG
Organism: Narcine bancroftii; assembly: GCF_036971445.1. Classification (NCBI taxonomy): domain Eukaryota; kingdom Metazoa; phylum Chordata; class Chondrichthyes; order Torpediniformes; family Narcinidae; genus Narcine; species Narcine bancroftii. Next base: position 1,604,644 of record NC_091473.1, read on the forward strand.
TGAAGAACAAGTTCCTCGAGATATACAAAATGCTTAGAGGACTTAACAAGGTAGAGAGATGGCTAATGAGCCTAGATCAGGGGTGGCCAAACTTATTTGGTTGTGGGCCACATACAGAAAAACGTAAGGAGTAATGGGCCAAACAATATTGAGATTGGCAGTTTTCAACCTCCATTGGCTCCTTCAACAGGCCGTTTAAAGCCTGTACAGAGCCGACGGCAGTAAGACTGGGCAGTTGAACCCCCCAGGGGAACACAGACCATTCCCCACAGATCCACACCATCAGTAGTGCTGCTGTTACAGCAGTTCCAGTAGTGGTGCCACTTTTTTTCCCTTCTAACAGGCCTCTTAAAAATGGGCAACAGGCCACAGTAGGCCCAGGGAGCCATCGTCTGGCCACCCCTGGTCTAGAGCTAGGTATCACACTTTCAAATAAACAGGCCATTTAAACAGAAGAAATTTCTTCAATTCGAAGGTGGTGAACGTTTGGAATTCTCTGCAAGAAAACAAGAGCCTGTCAGTTACTAACTGTATTTAAAGCAGAGGTCAACATATTTATGAACATTAAAGGATCAACAAATATGGGGAAGCAGAGCGATGAAATTGTGTATCGGATAGGTGACCATCCAGGTCTCTGAGTGACAGAACAAGCTTTAGGAGGTGAATGACTTTTTCCTGCTCTCACTTATATTACATACTTTTCTCAGCATAGTAAATAATGAAGCTCAATTAACACTGATCTCATTATTTCATAAAAATGAACACTGGTTCAATTCCTGCAGATCAACTGGGTTTACTCACCCCAAGGCAGGAATAAAGTAATCAGCACCTGTGGATAGAACAATTATTAAACTTCAACGTGAACAAAAACTCCACCATCACTCAGAACGAGTAGTCAGCTCATTTTAATGTCAAGAAAAAATTAAATCCGGATTCACTTGATAGCTATAAAGCAAAAGAATAAATTATTTCTACTTAATAAGTACAACAGCATATTGCAAGACGCACTAGAGGCAATTTAGTGGCAAATTAACCTACCAACTGACGCCATTAGGATGCAGGGAGGATCCAGAGCACTTGGATGAAGCTCAATCACAGAGAGAATGTGCAAACTCCATACATACACCACAACCCAAGATCAGAATTGAATCTGGATCTCTGGCACCGAGAAGCAGCAGTTCATCTAACTGTGCCAGTTATCGGGTAGGTGCCATGTTCACTACTAAGTTGCAGTCACTGAACTTCAAAAAGCATTTTGGGTACATTAAAAAAAGAGCCAATTCAAATTCTATATAAATGTAATCTTTCTGCTTGCAGCTCCTTCAGTAAGAGCGCCATTTAATGGCTATGCTGCTGCTTCGAGAGGATCTGCAGTCATGTCTCCCAGAACACTCACAGACGCATTTTGTCACTTGCAACAAAGTGGCCTCACTCAAAGAGTAGGAAGGCAGATTGACCCTTTCAACCAGGCTTGCTCTGTGGCTCCCTAGCAGTTCCTTACACAAATCATTCCCAGCCCTGTGGAAAGAAGTGACCTGGAAAGAAAAACACAGCAAATAGTAAATTAATTCCCTTCATCGTCCTTCACTTCGAGTGCTGTGAAATTGGTCTTTAGTTAGCCCTAATCTTCAATGAAATGGTCAGATTCCACAGCACCTTCACTAGAAGAAATAGAAATGTATGTACTTGAAGCTCAGCTGTACCAAGGGTCACAGCCCTTACAATGCAGTTTGTCCAGGTTTTAATGTCACCTGATAGGCAATTACCATAAATATTAGTGTATAATGCATTTTGTGTATAATGAGACCCCGGCCCCATTTTAGAGGGGAAAAAGGGGGAAAAATTTCCCCCCTCCCCTCACCCACCTGAGTCGCGCTGGCATCTCTCCGCCCGCCTGGCCTCCTGAGTCGCACTGCCGACTACTGCTCACCCAGCCGCCCCCCCACCGAGTCGCGCTGCTGCAGCTCACCCGCCCAGCTGGCCGCCCGAGTCGCTCTGCCGACTACTGCTCGCCCACCCGCAAAATTAAATTTTTTTTTAACTCTCATGTATAATGTGACCCCCTTATTTTTGAGGGGATAAGGGGGGAAATTTTTTCGCATTATAGACAAATATTTACGGTACATGCATGGATCACCTCATTACAAGCTACAGGTTGTTGATATTTTGCAAACCTATTAAGATGGAGCACAGGAACCCAAGGGTGGAATGTTGTAATTTATTTGGTTTATTTCAACACCAAAAGGAACTGGATCTATGACTGAAGGACAATTTTTAGATTTAAAAAGATGACAACAACATTTCAGGCTTTTGATACTCATCAGATGAAGAATTCCAGAGAAAACCAAGTAGAAAAAGAAGTGAAAATTACAAGGGAACAATTAAAAAAAAAATGATAAACCAAATATTTTCTGTAACATAGAAACAGTAAATTGGTGTTAGATACTTGCATGCTGGTAAGCCAAAGCCATGACTGGAATATTAATTGAAAATTTTGCATCAGCTTTTAACCAAGGAAATGGATAATGCCAAGTTAGAAGGGAAGTAGCAGAGGTCATGAGGGGTGAAAATTAAGAGGATGTTCTGCTCAGCCTTTCTTCCAACAAGTGTTCAAACATGGATGAGAGACAGTGGTATCTTAAAGGTTTGCCACAATATTCTAAATTTTCCAAGCTTGTCAGATGTTTGGATCTGAAGTTCGGGTTGCCGATGGTTTGGACGGAAGTCTGTGTGGCTGATGGAGCGCCAGAGGTGAATCCATGGATACTCAGCGATGCTGGGTGGGGGGGGGGGGGGGGGGGGGGGGAACTCTCTTTCTCTGGCTATAAGCAGTGCTGCTGGAGCTCACCAGAGTGCCACTCTGGAACCTCGTGGGTGGCTCTGGCACCTCCTTGTTGCCATTTTTGGCACCTAAAAATGTAGCACTGCATCCCTGGCTTTAAGGGAAACCAGGCAATTTGTGCTGATGCCAAATTTTCGTCTGCCTTACAGTAGACTAAAATAAATTTTATGTGATATCACATTTTTTGTTTTACTACATAACAATAAAAAAATTCTTGAAAATAAGTAAGTTGCCCTGGATTATCCCAAATACCCGATCAAAATGGGTACAAGGATATGCCAGGTATCTCCAAACCTATCAATTTAACAATAGCAGCAAGATAGCTCTAAGAAAGAATAATAATGGAAAATATTAATACACATTTGGAAGGTGTCTAGTTCAGATCTGCAAATGGGAACCAAAATAACAGCAAGGGCTGGAAATCTAAAACTAAAAAATGGTGGAAATGGTCAGGCATTGAAAAGGAAAAAGTTTTTATTTGCCAATAACTTTTGAAAGGAAATGTTTGTATTACTTTTTCCAATTTAAGTATGTCAAGCATTTTGCTTTTTTTTAAAAAAAAACTGAATCTTGTTTGATCTTACCAAATTATTTTTTGATCAATCAGAGGTCTGATGCAACATCACTACTGGTTACTGGTAAATAAAGGAAAGGTGGCCCCATCAGTAAATGGCTCAGATACAAGAGAAGAGACTTAAAATGCTGGACAATAGATGTGGATGGATCTGCTGGAATTTACTGATGACAGAAAGAGAATCAATCGATACCTTCAAAAAGGGTACAAAAGGATTGCTCTATGAGTAGCTAGCATGTACCTTGAAGGCCAAATAGCCTTCTATAGCATGATAACTATTAAAGATAACTATTGGTTCTTTGGAGATATCATTTACATTTAGAAATGACATTAGCCATTGGATGCCCTTGTCAGAACAGACACCCACCTGATATAATCAATGACATTTTTGTATGGTCATCAATGTATGACAGAGTATTTAGAGGTGGCTTGGGAGGAATTACCAGAGCAGCTTGCACACACACATTTTAAAACACCGAAGATTTGCAGGACTTTTGCAGAAATACCTTTTGCAGAGGAACAACAAAGAGGCAACATTCAGCAGCTTGTCTGGGAGAACGTGATTTTTGCAGGCAGAGGAGAACAGTTTGGCTCTTAGAGAGGGAGGGAATGAAACAGAGAGGAGAGACACAGAAATCAGTTCCAGAAGGACAAGCTGGAAACTTTGGAAGGCTGCCTGGTCAAAGGAGAGAGCTGGCGGTCTGAAAGGTGACCTGAAAGAAAGAGGATCATCTGGAGAACCCTGAAGGGGGCAAGTTTCGTCAGCAAGACTGATTGAGGAGGAATCAGTTGCGGATGTCCTGGAAAAGGAATCTCTCTCTGAAAACCAGCAAGAACCCTCCTGTCCAAAATAGATGTATAATCAAAAAAACAAAATCCTACTGATTCCCATCCTCATAACTATTTCCTAATCCCGCATTCATAATTGAGAAATTTCCCAGCCAAAATTGACCTTTAAAACTCCGAAGTTTCTAGAGTTTCCCAATCAAATACATTCAAGGCAGGGATTTTGAAAGACATTTCACCAGATGCATATTTTAAAACAAAAAGCTATGGTGAATTATCATCAATATTTATCTCCAATGAGTGGCACTGCACAAGATATGAGAAGTAATTTCTATTTTCCAGAATTATAGGGTGTTGTATCGGCTCACCAGAGGCTTTAATCAAACCGGCTCAGAAGGTTCTGAGTGATGTCGTGATGTCACAATGCGATGAGGTTAATTGGGAACGCGTGGGGGTTTTAAAAAGCTGTGTGTGATTGTTTGAGTAAACGACTTTTACTGAACTTCGACTCGACTACGTCTGCGTTCTTCATTTCACACTCCGACTGGCCCAAACGGATCTTGGACCCAACAGGGACAACGCAGCGGTTTTGCTCAAACAGCCTGTCTTTTGGACTACTCAATCTGAAGTTCGGGCAGTTCCACATTCACAAGATAGACGTGGATGCCACCATGTACCATCATGCAGTAAGTGCCCTTGACCAGGACACGGCCGGTCGAGTAGTGATTTCCTTCGGGACCCACCAGTTCTTGGTAAATATGAAGTCCTAAAAGATGTCCTTCTCCAATTTACTGTCTCTCACGACATGAGCGAGCTGCATGGTCCTCCCTATCGATGGCCTAGGTGACTGCGCCTCTTTGAAGTTAATGAACAACATGTTGGCACTGGCAGACGGCCTTAGGCCTTGCTTGCTCTTCAAGCAGTAGTTTTTAGAACATATACCAGAAGACATCCGCCTCATGTTGGCTGACGAGGACTTTCATAACTCTCGAACAGTGGCCACCTGTATAGATGCTCCGTAGGCACGAAACAGCAAGGCACAAGGCTCACGAGTATCAGTGATGCTTCACACCCAAAGGCCCAGGGACCACGAGTCCTGGCAACGAGGGCAAACGACCCCCTGGTCAAGCATGACCCCGTGACAATGGCTACGGCTGCTGGTCACCGCAACAACCTACTCTATGCCTGGGATGAACTCTCCCAGCGCAAATTTTTAGTCAACATGGGTGTGGAGGTTAGCGTTTTTCCTCCTTCAGGTTATGAAACCTGTACCAGGACAATGTGGCGAATAACAGTTCAATTTGTACATATGGCACATGGACTGTAATTTGGCAACAATAAGTTCACATGGAAGATCATTCTTGCTGCTGTGTCCCAGCCGTTGCTGGGTGCCGACTTCCTCAGAGCCCACTCACTGATGGTGGACTTAAAAGGGCGCCGTTTGGTGAACAACACAACATTCCAGACTTTCCACCTTGGAAAAGCCAAACTACTAACCCGCACCTAGATGCTGTGGAGTACTCCAACAACAAATTTGCCAAACTTCTTGTGGAGTTTTCGGACATTGTCACTCCCCAGTTCTCCACTGCTACATCCAAACATGGCGTCGCACACTACATCCTCACCCAAGGACCTCTTTTATCGCCCAAGTCTGACAAGCTGCGGTTTGCAAAACATGAGTTCCACAAAATGGAGGAACTTGGAATCATGCGCAGGTCTGATAGCTCGTGGGTTTCCCCGCTACAAAGCCACGGGAGGCTGGAGACCTTGCAGGAATTACAGGCGTCTCAAGGACACTACCACTGCAGATCACTATCCTTTGCCCCATATACAGGACTTTACATGGGGCCGGGATATTTTCAAAAATTGACTTGGTGTATGGGTACCACCAAATTCCTGTAAACCTGGATGGTGTGCCCAAGACCACTATCATAACACTGTTTGGCCTCTGAATTTTTGAGAATGCCTTTTAGGCTCAAAAATGCTGCACAAACATTCCAGTGGCCAATGGATGCAATGGATGCTCATCAAGAGCACCTGCAATATCTGCACTTAATCTGCTGCCGCCTACAGGGGTTCAAGCCAAGTGCAAATTCGGGCAGTCCTCTATAGAGTTCTTGGGACATCAGATCACCAGCCGGGGTGTTATTCCATTGCCTAGTAAGGTGGAAGCCATCCTCAAATTCCCGAGGCCCAATACGATCAAAGGACTCCAGGAATTTTTGGGTTGGTCAATTTCTATCGTTGCTTTCTACCCTCTACAGCTCATATAATTAAATCCCTCTTCGACTTCATGTCCAGCGATGCCAAAGAACTCGAGTGAACAAAGGAGATGTCGGTAGCATTCCAGAAAACCAAAGACACCCTAGCAAAGGCAACATTGTTGAACTCTGAAGGGGCCCTCATATAGCCTCTGTAAGGGTCGTCCTGTGCACCTCTACGCACAAACTCGCAGCACCGGAGTTCCTTTGGGATGAAGAGTGTCATTGTTCCATGTCTTGACATGGGAACTGGGACCAATTTTCCAAGCTGCTCTGGCAGTCTGCCTAAAACTTCAGTCAGTGGCACCTCCTGTTCGCGTGCTTTAGGCACAAACTCCCCAGGTACAATGAGCAGGGCACCATAAACCAACTCTGAGGAGTTGAGATCCTCCTTGGGTGCCATTCTTATTCCCAGGAGGATCCAAGGCATTTCATCTGCCCAATCAGGTCCCTGAAGGCAGGCCATCAGGCAGTCTTCGTGTAACTATGGAACCACTCCACCAGTCCTTTTGACTGTCATATGGTGGAGCTGAATTCCCAGCAGTCGCAACAAAACATCCCAGAGTGCGGAGGTAAATTGTGGGCCTCCTTTGGAGGTGACGTGTGTAGGTAGGTCGAACTGAGATACCAAGGCAGAAATAAAAGCTTTGGCGCACGAATCGGTCGATGAGTCCATCATAGGAACTGCCTCCGGCCACCGAGTGAATCTGTCGATGACCGTTAACAAGTACCTAGACCCTTGTGACAGCAGAAGTGGCTGACAATGTTGATGTGCATGTGGTCGAATCTGCACTGTGGTGGCTGGAAAGGCTGAAGTGGCGCCTTCACATGCTTTTGCACTTGTGCAGATTGGAACTTCATGCACATCTTTGCCCAGTACGTGACCTGTTTTTTTGAGTCCATGCCATACAAACTTGTCGGCTGTCAGGCAGACTGTCGCTCAAATGGAAGGGTGGGACAGTCGTGAATGGCATCTAAACAATGACACCCTTCATCCCAAAGGAACTCTGGTGCTGAGAGTTTGTGTGTAGAGGTGCACAAGGGCCACCCTTACAGAGGCCATATGAGGACCCCTTCAGAGTTCAACAAAACAATCATACAACTTGGGTACTGGACACTGGGGAGCATCCAGAGACATTTATGTCTGAACGACTAAAGCTTGCTCATCTCGACCTTGATCGGCCCTTGTCATGACCCCCGATGCGAAGGCACGGGTGACCGCCCAAAAATGGTGGACAGTAATGGCTCCTCTTGCCGGTTGTTGGGGGGGGGGGGCCATGTAGTGGCTCACCGGAGGCTTAATGGAACCAGTTTGGGAGGTTCCGAGCGACGTCATGACATCACAATGCGATATCATTTGGAACGTGTGGTGTTTTAAAAAGCTGCATATAACTGTTTGAGTAAATGACTCTTACTGAACTTCGACGACTCTATCTGATCATTTTCTCGTTCTTCATTTCACACTGCGACACAGTTCCTACAGCATTACACCACTTGGACAGCTTGATTAAGTAATTTTGCTTTATACAAGAGTAAGGTCTATTCTCTCATATGACCAGTGACCAAATCAACAATGATTTGAAGGTAGCCCTCCAAAGAGGTACATTATATGGAAACATTATTTGGGTTCTGTAGCTTTAGAACTAAAGTTGCTGAGAGACCTTGGTTCTGCAGTGAAAGCAATATTCAGTAGTTTGAGTCTATTTTTCCCAAAGAAGGTGAAGATTGAAGGAGGCTAAGTGAGACACTGCACTGAAGGAGATCAATTAACATGTCAGGACAACCACACAGCCTTATTTGTCAATAGTCTGCAATGAAGTTGGGTTGATTACATCAATGCTCGTATGCTAATGCAAATATGGATTCCAATGAAGCTCTGGCAAACCAAAGACTTGAAGTATGGCCTTGTCGCATCCAACAGGATTTCACCATTGCAACAAGGGAGTCATAACCACACTTAACCAGAGACTGACAGTGAACCCATACTGCCCATGCAACTGACTACAAGGATGTCTACATCAGTGCCATGACACTGGTGAGTCAATCAAAGCCTAACCTTTGTTAACATGGGATTGAAACAAAAGCAGCAATAGGAATGAATGTTGATGATCTCAAGAATGACACAAAGGCCATTCCTTACAGAAACTAACTCATAACCAGTTGTCAAATCTGTCCATCCAAAGACTCAATGGACATAACCTTAATCACTCCAAATGAGAACTCCAAGAAAGACAAATAGCAACCGCAACACGTGGCATTTTCGGTTTTGTCTCAAGCCTTTGACTTATCAAATGATTGTGGAGCACTCACCAAATTTGGGAACATACCCAAAACAATTTCATACATTTATCTGGAGACAGCAAGATAATTTCAGAACAGCAAGTTTCAAGGCACTGGCACAAACTATGACATTGGTTGTGCATTAACATCCAAAATGTTTAGTTTTATCAGCATTTCCACATCCTCAACTCCCTCATTGGGAATCTCATTTTAAGAAGGTTTTTTTTGTAAATTTAAAACATTGCAGATTTAATTTGCTCATTGATGGCACCAAGTTGCACAACAGGGTACCCTTTGTTGAGCTACATTTACAATTTATTACGAGACAATTTCTGGGCGATCTAGCAGACCAAAGGGAAGATATGCTACTCTTCTAAACTTATGTGCAGTCCATTCTTTGGTCATCAATATGAGATGCAAATTTGTACAACAGTCATCTTCTCCATTTCCTCATTTATCACAGTTGATATGAAACTTGACAGTTTTGATGTCTATGCAAGACTGCAGTTGCGTAACACAAGTATTAATTGCATCATCCATATAAAGTACATAATCTTAGGCAAATCTACTACGAACTTGGCATAAGTGCTGTCTGTAAGGAGTTTGTATGCTCTTCCCAGCGTCTGCATGGGTTATCTCCAGACCTTCAAAATCCTATGGGGTTTGGAAGTTAATTGGTGTATTTGGGGGGCATGGGCTCATGGGTTGAAAGGGTCTGTTACCATATAGTGAGTCTAATTTTAAATTTAACTTTAATTTAGTGTCAAAAATCTGCAGAAGAGATGTATATTCTCTAGCAACACATTCGGCAGTACAATTTCTTGTATTTGTCCAAAAGCCATTGAAAGAGGTTTTCAAATGAACAGCCTTTTGTGCATATTGCTTTTAATTCAAGCTGCCCTTCCATCAGATCTGCAAATTGCAGTTGAAATCATGATTTCACTATTATGAGCCAACGCCTGTGTAATCAGTCAGGGTGCATTATGAAGAACCTTTCATTAAGTAAATTAGCTTCAGTCATAATGAGCCAATTTCTGGCACTGTAATCTTATAATTATATCAGCTAGCTTCAAAATGTCAAATCCCAATGAAATCAACAGGAGCAAACACACAAGTTTAGAGCTGCCTGTTCACACTGGATAAGCTCAAGTTATATTACACTCATTTCTTAATTATTCTTGGACTCAGCAGGTCAAACAGTGTCCTTTATATGGCAAATATAAAGATATATAACTGACATTTCGGGCTTGAGCCCTTCACCAAGGCTGGAAAAATGTTGGCAGGAGCCCAAATGAAAAGATAAGGGAAGAGGAGTTGGGGGAGGAGCAGGGCCCCAAAGGCGGGAGGCAATAGGTGGAGAAGGGAAGGAGGGCACAGCAGGGGAGGAGGGATGGCTCTGTGAATAGGAGGGAAAGGGGTGGATAGCTAAGGGAAGAAGATGGGGAAGAGGAAGGGAAAGGGGAGGGGGAAAAGAGAGCAGGTTAGCAGAAATTGATGTTAATGCCATCCGGCTGGAGAGTGTCCAATTTATGGGTGGTCTTGGTGGTATAGTTGGAGGTCACAGACAGATATTTGAATATGGGAGTGGGATGCAGAACTGAAATGGTTGGCCTCTGGGAGGTCCCTATCACCATGCAGACAGAGCGATGATACTCAGCGAAGCAATCTCCCAGTCTGCGCCTAGTCGCTCCATTGCCAAGAAGACCTCAAAGGGAGCACTGAATGCAGTAAATCGGTCCCGGAAATACACAAGTTTTGCTTCACTTGTGAGGCCTATTCAGGCCCTGGTGAGGGAGAAGTGTGGGCACAAGTGTAGCACCTCCTGTGGCCATGGGGGGAGGGGGAGATTGGTAGGGAGGGATGAGTGCACAAGGGAGTCATAGAGGGAGAGGTCCCTGCAGAAGGCAGAGAGAAGAGGAGAGGTAGTGGAACCCTGTATTAAGTGCTGGAAATTCCTGAGGATAAGGTGTTGGATTCAGGTGGGGTGGTAGGTAAGGACATGGGGAATCTTGTGTTTGTTGCATCTAGAAGCAGATGGGGCCAGGGAAGATGAGTGGGAAATGAAAGAGGTGCAGGTGAGGGCTGAGTGGAGGGGAAGGCATGTTTGTGGAGGAAGGTGGAGATTTCAGATGATCTGCACTCCAAGAACTCATCTTGGGGGCAGATATAGTGGAGACAGAGAAATTGTAAGAAGGGAATAAAATCCTTACAGGGAATAAGGTGTGAGGAAGTGTAGTTGAGAATCCTTGCAAAGCGTCAGTCTCTGGGATTTTACTTTCTCTTTGCAAAAGGCATTATTACTGCTCAGTGTCACTTAACGTAACAACGTTTTACCAATTAAACAAGTACAAGCAACCCTTGTTATAGCTGTTCAGGTAACAGAAATTTGCCCATTCAGAATTAACAAATAACTGTACTTAAATATTTGAGGAATGTAGTAGAATTTGCTCTTGGGCCTTATTGAAAAAGGTAAATTAATAGACAATTTTTTCACCTTGAGTTTCTTAATGGACGTTCAGATGACGTGACTTTACACTGTGGAAAATAGTGATACAGACCATTTTCCATGAATACAACATGAAGTGCTAGGTCTTGTATGGTGTCGCTGAAGCTCCACTCACTCAGGCATGTGCTGAGTAGTCCATTGTGCTCCTGACTTAAGCCTTGCAGATGGTGGACAGAGTTTGGGGAGTTGAGAGGCAAATGACTTGACTCAGGATTCCTAGCCTCCAACTTGCTTTTATAGAGTTGTGTAAACTCCACTTCAGTCCAGTTTCATCTCCAATCCCACCCGTTAAGCTCCCCTTTTCAGCATTGCTTTTCTCCTCTTCTGCAACTTAAAAGATTTCACTTAAACATACCTTTGATTATTTATTTGCTTTTATAACCCTCTTCTAGCCAGCACTCTTTACAGCAGGGTTTCCCAACCTGGGGTACATGTACCCCCAGTGGTACATTTGTACTTTTCAGGGGGTACATTGGGTCTGAGAGAATAACCACTACTGTACAATACATGGTGTTGTCATCTGCAGTCAGGTTGCACAATGTCGTGTTGTTTTTCTATCCTTAATTTATAGGAACTGCATGAAAACCAACAAGTTCGGGTCAGATACAGCAATGAGCTCTCCGAACCCTTCTCCATCGAAAACGGCGTGAAGCAAGGCTGCGTCCTCACACCAACCTTCTTTACTATCTTCTTCAGCATGATGCTGAAACAAGCCATGAAAGACCTCAACAATGAAGACGCTGTTTACATCCGGTACCGCACGGATGGCAGTCTCTTCAATCTGAGGCGCCTGCAAGCTCACACCAAGACACAAGAGCAACTTGCCCGTGAACTACTCTTTGCAGACGATGCTGCTTTAGCTCTCCAGCACATGACGTCCTGTTTTGCGGAAATTGCCAAAATATTTGGCCTGGAAGTCAGCCTGAAGAAAACTGAGGTCCTCCATCAGGCAGCTCCCCACCATGACTACCAGCCCCCCCAACATCTCCATCGGGCACAGAGAACTCAAAACGGTCAACCAGTTTATCTACCTCGGCTGCACCATTTCACCTGATGCAAGGATCGACAACGAAATAGACAACAGACTCGCCAAGGCAAATAGCGCCTTTGGAAGACTACACAAAAGAGTCTGGAAAAATAACCACCTGAAGAAACACACAAAGATCAGCGTGTACAGAGCCGTTGCCATACCCACGCTCCTGTTTGGCTCCGAATCATGGGTCCTCTACCGGCATCACCTATGGCTCCTAGAACGCTTCCATCAGCGCTGTCTCCGCTCCATCCTCAACATTCATTGGAGTGACTTCATCACCAACATCGAAGTACTCGAGCTGGCAGAGCCCGCAAGCATCAAATCCACGCTGCTGAAGACCCAACTGCGCTGGGTGGGTCACGTCTCCAGAATGGAGGACCATCGCCTTCCCAAGATCGTGTCATATGGCGAGCTCTCCACTGGCCACCGAGACAGAGATGCACCAAAGAAGAGGTACAAGGACTGCCTAAAGAAATCTCTTGGTGCTTGCCACATTGACTACCGCCAGTGGGCTGATATCACCTCAAACCGTGCATCTTGGTGCCTCACAGTTCGGCAGGCAGCAACCTCCTTTGAAAAAGATCGCAGAGCCCACCTTACTGACAAAGGAGGAAAAACCCAACACCCAACCCCAACCAACCAATTTTCCCTTGCAACCGCGCCTGCCTGACCCGCATCGGACTTGTCATTCACCAACGAGCCTGCAGCAGACGTGGACATACCCCTCCATAAACCTTCGTCTGCGAAGCCAAGCCAAGAAAAGAAGAGAAAAATTTTTAGGGGTACACCGGAACCTATAAAAATGCCCAAGGGGTACAGAGGAACAAAAAGGTTGGGCATTTTGTTATTTCTAATTTATCAGTGCATTGTTCAGAATTTCATTTCAGAGCCCAAGATCTGCAAACTTTCTTGTTTAACTTTATTCCAGAGTTGTTCCCTTTTCTATCACCTTCCCCAGTTTAGTTCACTGCATCTTTTTCTCAACCAGTCTGCACCTAAATTCACAGCCCTAAAAACTAACCAGTGTCAATAAAAGCCACACTTACTGCCAGTCTGCCCATACACAGTGCATGGATTGAGGGGATTCCCCTGACTACAGAAACTTCAACAATATTCAGTTTTATTTCTTATAATTTTACAGTATTTGTGACTAATCAACAAGGACCCATTTATCCCTTACTAGTCTCAGTGGTGAACCACCTGCTTGATCTTCTGCAAATAATGAGGTGATGGTACTCTTGTGAGTGTTGTTTGGTTGGAGAAATTAGACCCATTTATAAGGAATAGAAATATATTGCCAGCATAAGATAGTATTTGATTTGGAGAGGGCTCAGTAGTTGTCATTTCCATGCACCTGCAGTTTTTGTTGCTGGTGGAAGTTTCGCATGTGATGAATTGCAATGGAAGTGTACGACTGGCGTGTACTTCGCGTCCCTGATGACTAGATTCCCAATCAAGCGAGCAGCTTTCTTTTTCAATATTTTTATTGAAATTGAAGTTCTACATCAAAAATTACATAAGAATACAAATTAAAAATCGAAAACAATACATTACAAGGAACCCAGATTCTCAATTAAACAAATTTTACAGTAACATTTTATTATATAAAGATCTAAACTCACTACCAAACACAAAGTTGTTTGGCAAGGAAAGGAAAAAAAGATTTCCTTATCAATGATTAATTACCTTAATAATCAAACTTCTGCATTTATATCAAACGAGAGATTCTTAAAATAATTCATAAAAGATCCCCAAAATGTTTGAAAATTTAAATTCAAATCAGAAATCGAGCATCTGATGTTCTCTAAATTTAATCGTGTCATCATATAGCCAATGAGTATGAGTAGGCGGAGCAATGGCCTTCCAGCTGAGCAACAGTGCCCGCCTGCCCATAAGAGAAGTAAAAGCAGATGCTGCTGGAGTTATACCACTATCTCCAATAACACCAAACAAGGCAGTTAAAGGATTAGGCTTAAAATTAACTTTAAAAAGTACAGAAAATACTTCATTCCAGTATTTCTCAAGGCTCCGGCATGTCCAAAACATGATTTTTTAATTTTTTTAAATTTTTCACATCATAAACCACATTGATCAAGATACATACATTTTCCTTTTCAAATATATAATGTCATTTTCTCCCCCCACTCCCTCCTCCCATCTCACCCTCCCGACCTACCCCCCCATTCATTTCAAGTACAAAATCTAAGATACATTAAACCAGTCAAGCAATGTTGTCATTCAATAAAAATAAACAAGAAATTCCACTGAGTCAATTCTTTTCATTTCCTTCTCCTTCTGTCATTTTAGGTAGTAGATGTCCCCAGTAGGTTTTCTCTATTGTGTTTCATGTATGGCTCCCATATTTGTTCAAATATTTCAATATTATTTCTTAAACTATATGTTATTTTTTCTAATGGAATACATTTATTCATTTCTATTCTCCTTTGGCTTGGCTTCGCGGACGAAGATTTATGGAGGGGGTAAAAGTCCACGTCAGCTGCAGGCTCGTTTGTGGCTGACAAGTCCGATGCGGGACAGGCAGACATGGTTGCAGCGGTTGCAGGGGAAAATTGGTTGGTTGGGGTTGGGTGTTGGGTTTTTCCTCCTTTGCCTTTTGTCAGTGAGGTGGGCTCTGCGGTCTTCTTCAAAGGAGGTTGCTGCCCGCCAAACTGTGAGGCGCCAAGATGCACGGTTTGAGGCGATATCAGCCCACTGGCGGTGGTCAATGTGGCAGGCACCAAGAGATTTCTTTAGGCAGTCCTTGTACCTTTTCTTTGGTGCACCTCTGTCATGGTGGCCAGTGGAGAGCTCGCCATATAACACGATCTTGGGAAGGCGATGGTCCTCCATTCTGGAGACGTGACCCACCCAGCGCAGCTGGATCTTCAGCAGCGTGGACTCGATGCTGTCGACCTCTGCCATCTCGAGTACTTCGATGTTAGGGATGAAAGCGCTCCAATGGATGTTGAGGATGGAGCGAAGACAACGCTCTAGGAAGCGTTCTAGGAGCCGTAGGTGATGCCAGTAGAGGACCCATGATTCGGAGCCGAACAGGAGTGTGGGTATGACAACGGCTCTGTATACGCTTATCTTTGTGAGGTTTTTCAGTTGGATGTTTTTCCAGACTCTTTTGTGTAGTCTTCCAAAGGCGCTATTTGCCTTGGCGAGTCTGTTGTCTATCTCGTTGTCGATCCTTGCATCTGATGAAATGGTGCAGCCGAGATAGGTAAACTGGTTGACCGTTTTGAGTTTTGTGTGCCCGATGGAGATGTGGGGGGGCTGGTAGTCATGGTGGGGAGCTGGCTGATGGAGGACCTCCGTTTTCTTCAGGCTGACTTCCAGGCCAAACATTTTGGCAGTTTCCGCAAAACAGGATGTCAAGCGCTGAAGAGCTGGCTCTGAATGGGCAACTAAAGCAGCATCGTCTGCAAAGAGTAGTTCACGGACAAGTTTCTCTTGTATCTTGGTGTGAGCTTGCAGGCGCCTCAGATCGAAGAGACTGCCATCCGTGCGGTACCGGATGTAAACAGCATCTTCATTGTTGAGGTCTTTCATGGCTTGGTTCAGCATCATGCTGAAGAAGATTGAAAAGAGGGTTGGTGCGAGAACACAGCCTTGCTTCACGCCATTGTTAATGGAGAAGGGTTCAGAGAGCTCATTGCTGTATCTGACCCGACCTTGTTGGTTTTCGTGCAGTCTATATATTGTTGTATTTTCAAATTATCTTCCAATTTCCAGGTTGACATAATACATTTTTTTGCTACGGCTAGAGCTATCTTAACAAATCTTTTTTGTGCACCATCCAAATCAAGTCCAAATTCTTTGTTTATTATGTTACTTAGGAGGAAGATCTCTGGGTTTTTTGGTATATTGTTTTCTGTAATTTTATTTAATATCTGGTTTGTTTGTCTTTTTTCCTTGATGCCAATACCATTTTCTTAGCTTGTTCTGTCTTAAGCTGCCATGCTAGAATTTTGTGTTTTTTCGTTCTTCTCCACCTTATATGTTTGTAGTGTTTCATATTTTATTTTTTTATCTGCCAATTCTCTTCTTTTAGTTGTGTCTTCCTTCATTGCTAATTCTTTTTCAATATTTACTATTTCCCTTTCCAACTGCTCTGTTTCCTGATTATAGTCCTTCTTCATCTTGGTTACATAACTTATTATTTGCCCTCTAATGAAAGCTTTCATTGCATCCCATAGTATAAACTTATCTTTCACTGATTCCGTATTTATTTCAAAGTACATTTTAATTTGTCTTTCAATGAATTCTCTAAAATCCTGCCTTTTAAGTAGCATGGAGTTTAATCTCCATCTATACATTCTTGGAGGGATGTCCTCTAACTCTATTGTCAATATCAAGGGTGAATGGTCCAATAATATTCTAGCTTTATATTCTGTTTTTCTTACTCTATCTTGCAAACAAGCTGATAACAGAAATAGGTCTATTCTTGAGTATGTTTTATGTCTACCCGAATAATGTGAATATTCCTTTTCCTTTGGGTGTTGTTTCCTCCATATATCCAAAAGTTGCATTTCTTCCATCGATTTAATTATAAATTTGGTTACTTTGTTCTTTCTGTTAATTTTTTTCCCAGTTTTATCCATATTTGAATCCAAATTAAGGTTGAAATCCCCTCCTATTAATATGTTCCCTTGAGTGTCTGCTATCTTCAAAAAAATATCTTGCATAAACTTTTGATCTTCTTCGTTAGGTGAATATACATTGAGTAGATTCCAAAACTCCGAATATATCTGACATTTTATCATTACATATCTCCCTGCTGGATCTATTATTTCCTCTTCTATTTTAATTGGTACATTTTTACTGATTAATATAGCTACTCCTCTTGCTTTTGAATTGTACGACGCTGCTGTTACATGTCCTACCCAATCTCTCTTTAATTTCTTGTGCTCCAATTCAGTTAAATGTGTTTCTTGCACAAATGCTATATTAATTTTTTCTTTTTTCAGAAAATTTAGCAGTTTCTTCCTTTTGATTTGGTTATGTATTCCGTTAATATTTAAAGTCATATAGTTCAACGTAGCCATTTCATACTTTGTTTATCTTCCCTTTCCGTTTCTCCATCATCACCTTTCCTTCTTATCCATTTCTGCTTTCTTGTTTTGAACACTTTATAAGACAACATTTCTAAAACATCAAACATTTTCCTTATTCTCCTATTTAAAACTTCTTTAACCCAATTCTCCCGTCTCCCTCCTGAGTTGCCCTTTATCCCTTGTCGGGCAACCACATCTCCCCTCTCCATTTGGATTTGCGAATGCACTCGCAAACGTCAACTGATTTTGCAGTGACCGTAACTCCTCCCCACCCAGCCCCCCCCCGGAAAAGATTTCAATTTTCATATATAACAAAGGTCACTCTTTTAATTCCCTCCTTATTCCCTCTATTCCCTTTCATTCCCTTATTAATTCTTATCTATACTCTATATATTTTCCTCTAAATACGGATACATTCATGTATACACATATATACATACACATCTATATATATATATACACCCATATACACACATACATATAGTTCGTGGTCATTTTTACTCTCATTACATGTCTTCATCTCTCTGCTTGTTTTGAAGTTGTTCTGCAAATTTTCGTGCTTCCTCTGGATCCGAGAATAGTCTGTTTTGTTGCCCTGGAATAACTATTTTAAGTACCGCTGGGTACTTTAACATAAATTTATATCCTTTTTTCCATAAGATCGTTTTTGCTGTATTGAACTCCTTCCTTTTCTTCAGGAGTTCAAAACTTATGTCTGGATAGAAAAAAAATTTTTGACCTTTGTATTCCAGTGGCTTTTTGTCCTCTCTTATTTTCTTCATTGCTTTCTCCAATATATTTTCTCTTGTTGTATATCTTAGGAATTTTACTAAAATGGATCTTGGTTTTTGTGTGGTTGTGGTTTAGGGGCTAATGTTCTATGTGCCCTTTCTATTTCCATTTCTTCCTGTAATTCTGGTCTTCCTAGGACCCTGGGGATCCAATCTTTTATAAATTCTCTCATATTCTTGCCTTCTTCATCTTCCTTAAGGCCCACTATCTTTATATTATTTCTTCTATTATAGTTTTCCATTATATCTATCTTCTGAGCTAACAGCTCATGTGCCTCTTTAACTTTTTTTTATTAGATTCTTCTAATTTCTCTTTTAAGTCCTCTACTTCCATTTCTACAATTATTTCTCGTTCTTCCATATTATCCACTCTTTTTCCTATCTTTGATATGACCATTTCTATTTTATTCATTTTTTCTTCTGCACTCTTAATTCTTCTTATCTCATTAAATTCTTGTAATTGCCATTCTTTCACTGATTCCATATATTCTTTAAAAAAAGATGTATCCATTGTCTTGCCTTTCTCTTCTTCTTCCATTTCTTTCTGTTCTTGTTCCTCTGGGTTGACCATCTGTTGTTTCCTTGTTTTCTTTTTACCCTCTTCTTTCTTGTTGTCGTTATTTTCTCTGTTCTGCACCTGTTGCTGTGTTGCAGGTGTCTCTCTCAGCTGTGGAGATCGACTCCACAGCTGTTCCCCCCTCCCGTCAGTGTGTTTTTTTTCATGCGCATCGCGCATGCGCTAGGAGTCGCGCATGCGCGGTTGCGCACTTTTATTCGGCTCCTCGAGCCATTTTTGTAGTCCCGAGCTCGGGACTTCCACTGACCTGAGGGAGCGGGCTTCTCTCTCCGCGGCGGGCCTCCTCGGACAGGTAAGGCCTTCACCTTCTTCTTCCAACGTTCTTTCTTCTTCTCTTCTTCCTGTTGTTTTTGACTTTTCTCTCTTCGCTGCCATTTTCTTCTCACCTTTATTTTTACTCTTGTACCTTTGTGTTTTGTGCATTTTTTTTTAAAAACTTTTCTGGAGAGGGCTGGAATTCCCTGACCGGCCACTACTCCATCACGCGACTCCCTTCTCCAAAACATGATTTAATGAAGAACCTCCATTGTTGTATCTACAATGAGGAGATACATCTGCATAAAAATTAGGTAATTTGACTTTGGACATTTGACTACTTTAAATTGTAGGAGGGATTGGCGAGCACATAAAGATGAGGTATTAACCAATTTGAAAATTACATTCCAAGTTTCTTCAGAGATTAAAAGCTGTAGGTCTTGTTCCCAGGCTTTTAAAATTTTTATCTAATTCGCAACAACATACCATAAATGTTAGATATTGAACCATTATAAGGTTGCAAATTAAAATTTATATCTATTAAATTCTTATCAGTGCTCAGAGAAAATGAATAAATCTCTAACTTGTAAATAACAAAAAAATGAGTATTTGGTAATTATATTTAACTGACAGTGCTTCAAAAGAAGCAAGATTTCCTTCGATAAATAAATCTTTAAAACATTTAATGCCATTCTTTAAAAGCTACGTCAATCATGGAAAGTTTAAAGAAATAATTAGAAAAAATGGGACTAGAAAGAGAAAATCAATAAGTCAGAATGTTTTCTAAATTGTATCCAGATCCTCAAAGTATGTTTATCCACTGGGTTATCAGTTAATTCATTTAAAGATATAGGAAGTGAGAATCCAAGAAGGGAAATAATAGAAAAGTTTGTAACAGAATTAGATTCCAAAGAGACCCATATTGGACAGTATTCATGGTTAATATGACATGACCAAAACGCAAGATTTTGTATATTGACTGCCCAGTAATAGAATTTAAAATTTGGTAAGGCTAAGCAAAGTGGGCTGCTAGAATCTTGAACTTCATCATTGATGCCCAGGCTCTATTCACTCTGAGAGGTAGTGAAAAGTGTATCACATACACCTTGTAAATGGTGGCAAGGATTTGTGGAGCAATTCGTACAGACAACAGCCTCTGATCTGTCCTGTAATAACAGATACAGTATGTGTGGCTGGTCCTGTTAAATTTTAGATCAATGATTGCGCTCAGGATGTTTGAGGATCAATCCACCCCAGGTCCAGCACCAGGAATTAATTTCAGCCCATGAAATTATCATGATCGATGATGATTGCACAAGTTTGAATTCCATTTGCAACTCGACTGATAATCAAGCAGCCCTTGCATTCATGTGGCAAGACGCACAGGCGTGGACTAATAACTAGCAAGTAAAAAAAAAACCAATTCATTACTACACGTCATATGAATAACTAGCAAGGGGGGGGTTAAAAAATTAATAACATTCAGGTCCGGCTGAACGTGTAATTTTGTGTTTGGTGTCAGATGAATTTAAAGCATAATCTTCTTTTAGCAATATAATCTGAAGGAGGAACTCAGCAGGCTGAACAGAGTCATTGGGGTAACAAGAATGGTCGACACTCCAAGAGGTTTAGCTCAAAACATCGACCATTCTTTTTTCTCCCACCGATGCTGCTTGACCAGCTAAGTTCCAACAGCAAATGGTGTTTGGCTTCAGATTTCAGTATCTGCAGTCTCCCATGTCTCTCCATTTTCGTTTGCCAGTTCGTTTCTATGATCTTGAAATAATAATGTGGGATATGAATATTATTTTCTCCAAGTTGCTGCCTCCATTAAAATAACATGAATTTTAGAGAAACATGATGTACCTATTATACCATTTATATTATTTCTTCATTCATAATTTTGAGAGCCATGAAATTCCACGTAGCCTTGTGCCACAAGCATTTAGGCAGAATTTTCAGTAATGCCCAGATTCACTGATTAAACTTCCAATTAGATAATAATCCCGTTAATTTGGATAATTCTCATTTCTCAGCAAGGTCAGAGAACATTATGTAACCACAGTGCAAGGAACTACATCAATCTCCTTCCCCCTAGAATTATGCAATGAATACCACGGCTTTCTGGTTGGCTCTTGTGAAATGAGATTTAAAATTGAAATGCTGGTACCGATTTACCAAAAAGATGTTAAAAATGGCAACCACAAGGCTGTGTACCAAGAACCTGAGTTCAACCAGGTTCAGAGTGCATCTGAACTCAATACTTCAATACTTCTTAGCACTCAGATGGAGGATAAAGTCAGCTAAGTTTGACGTGCTCCTCATCAAACTAACTTATCAAAACTCATATGTGAAAAGTCGGCAGACATGGAACCAGATACAACAACAATGCCTACAAGAATCACAACAACATAAATCTGGCTTGGAGGAACGAACTACCAGTTTAGCATAGTAAAATGTTGATTTTGTCTTGCATGCAAAAGCAACTTACACTTAGGTTCTGTGACTAGATGAGCAATCGAGGGGTGTAAACTCGCATTACTCCCCCTCCAATTTGATCATTCACTCCCCAAAGTAAAACGATGTTACTGTTCGAGGTCAAAATGCTACAACTTCTTATGCAAATTTGAAGGACTGCATCAGTGGCTTTCCACCACTCCCAGGCTAACAAAGGAGGTTTCCCAGCGATACCCACATCTCGTGAATAACTGACCCTTTAATGAAAACCATGTGCAAAACTCACTCCAGCGATTAGGTTTTTTTTTATAAATCCAAAAAGGTTGAAGCACATTACTCAAGAACCCTGAAGTGTTCACATGTACAAGTTGCTTGGCATGTCCTTTAGTAATGTTTATAGATGCACCATAGAAAGTCTTCTATCCAGTTGCATAACAGATCAGTCAGTCCACAAGTAGGCTGTGAACATAACCAGGCCATCACGCAAACCAAACTCTTCCATCGACTCCATCCATAGTTCCTGGTTTCCTCAGAAAAACAGCCACATAAACTTACCCCCCACTGTTAGATTCTTTAAAAACTGTAAATGGTTTTTTGATCTCGCAAACCATAATACATAATTGTCACCCTTGCACTGCTTTAACTGTACTTTTTGCAGTGCTCTGGACTTTGTATACACACACACACACACACACACACACACACATATATATTTGTACTTATGATGGGGCTTGCCTTGATAGCATGCAAAACAAAAGTTTTCCACTATATCGTGGCATACGTGATAATAACATCTTCCAGCTATTCTTGTCTGCAAAGAGATCCAGGAGAACCAGAGACAGCACCACCAGGCTGAGGAACAGCGTCTTCCCATGGGCAGGGGGAACGCTGAACGACCAAAGGAACGGCTCCCACTGACCATCCGAGACTCTCATTCACAATATTTATTTATTTGTATAGATAAACTACTTGCCCTGCATATGTATTGCTATGTTTTGTTGTGCCTCTGCGTGTTTTTGCACTGAGGACCAGAGAACGCACTTGTGTAATCAGGTAATAAACTTGATTTAAATAAACTATTCAATCCACTGCACTGCGTCAAAAAGGGGTGAACTGTAGCAAGACCAAGCTGAGCTAGTGAAATATTTTCTTTGCATTGGAAAAGCAATGTTTCCATTATTCACTCATTCTTTATTTGCACCAGGTCGTGGAAGAAAAGGGATTATAAAAGTAAATAAAGTTATATCTCTTATAATATTGTATCTGTTAATTTCACCCATTTCTAAATCATTGATCAATCACAGTCTACCCCAATGTGTATTTGTAATGAAGATTAAAATATGGTTTGCTTTTAATCAGTGGGTGTGTCAGTATCTCGGGTACCGATTTAGTGATCTAATGAAGGACAAGTTGTTGCCAGTGATCAATAGCTCTTACTCTTTCAGGGTTCAATTTTCCTTTACTATCGTGTGCACAAAAATTTTACTTTTGTTTTCCCTGTAAAGGCATACAAAGAGGTACGACCAGTCCATCTGGCACCTCTATCAGGAGAAATATAAGCAAAAGAGCCCATTCAGTGGGAGAATTTCAATGGATCCCACCACTCCTCTGATGCCATTACTTCCCCCCTCCCCCCAAAGTTCCTGTAACCTCTGTAGCCGCACAGCCTCAAATCCATTCCAGCTTTGAACCCAAGCTTCAGCCATCTAAGTCACCCCCCCTTGTCCCCTAGTTCAAACCCCTGATACTGTTAAGAAAATGTCTGCGCATGAGGCCTTTCAGGAGTCCTGCTCACCTTCAGCATTCTCACTAATCCCACACCTGATACCAGGTTCCCAAAAGCTCCTCTCCTGTAATCTGCAGCCTGGTGTGAGGGCTTTGGCTATCCAGCCCACCTCAGGCCTGCTGCTATGGCCCCTGATCCTGCAGGGTTTTCTTGTCAGGAGGGTGTTTTCCTATCTCTGGGGCCCCATACTCACCACAAAACTCGTGGTCAGGGCTGGCAAGCATGGATGCGGTCATCTTTGGCCCAGTTCTCCATGGATCGAAGATGTTGAGAAAAATGCTGCTGGCTTCATTTTACAGGCTGTTTAAACCTATACAGTGTCATCAGGCCACAGGACCCTGCAGAAGAGCCCCCAGCAGCCCAATGTTGGAATTTGTTTTGTAATGAGATGGGGATATGAACAATAAATTGTCAGCTATGTGTAGGCACTGTTCAAGTTAAATTCTAAACTGGATGCAGTATTTCATGCCTTTGTCACCTGCCAAAAATAAAAATATAACATTGTCAGCACAATACATGTTGTTAAAACTTGAAAGGCAGCTGAACAAGTAGAAAGTTCTGCCAGGAGTGAAACAAATTAGAACACTGCCACTTTGGTCATTTATCTTCCATTAACATAGGACTACTTCAATTGGGATGGTGCAGATTTGACCAGTTACCTACCATTACTAAAGTAGATCATCTTACCTAATGACTGGACCAAGTCTCTCGCTTAGATCAGGTGATGAAGAGCTCGGGCCTGAAACGTGGGTTATACATCTGTGAATTCTGAGGGAGCTGCTGAGTTTTTCCAGCGATTCGGTACATTTACTACAATCACACCATCTGCAGACTTTCTTGTTTCACTCCACATTGAGGAATCTTCATTTCAAAAGTCGCACCACAAAACATTGCTGTCCATTTCTCTCCATATCCCTCCAGCTTCGATTCCTCAACACTTTTCCTGTTCCTCCAGCATTTTTTTTTAAAAACGGGTGTTCAAAACTCCAGTCCACCCAACCCAGCAGCAGAGTACAGCAAAGAAAGGATTAATAACATGCCTTTTGTGGCTTTGTTCCAACTATCTGTGGTCTAAATTCCAAAAGAAGCGTTTCCTGCCCCTCCTCCTCCTTTTACAGTATGAGAGCCTGTCAACTCTCCATCCCTGCCTTAACTGCAGATAATCACATAGAACATAAAATACCAAATTCAGTTCTTGATACTTGTGTAGGCAAGGATTCTCAACCACACTTCCTCACACCTTATTCCCTGTAAGGATTTTATTCCCTTCTCACAATTTCTCTGTCTCCACCGTATCTGCCCCCAAGATGAGTTCTTGGAGTGCAGAGAGAGGGGGGATCAGTGAGTGACGTAGCAGGTAGAGCCACCTCCTCACAATACCAGAGAACGAATTCAATCCTGACCTTCACCCCTGTCTGTGGTGTTCACATAGACTTCCTGTGACAATGCAAGTTTTTTCATACCCACCCCACCCCAAGTGCTTGATTCCATCCACATCCCTACGATGGGCAGATTAGTATATTTTGACCTGGTGGATGGCACGAGGAGAATTTCAAGGGAGTTGAAAGAATGAAGGGAGATGGAAATTGATGCAAGATTGGTGCAAATGGGCGCTTGATGGTTGGCATGGTCTCAGTTGGCTGAAGGGCCAATTTCCATGTTGTAACTCCTGATGACTGTGGGGTATGGCCCCAAGATGAATGCACCTGTGCTCGGCAGCAGCCTCATTGGTTGCAGACTCTGGAGAAGCAAAGGAACCAGAAAACAGGGAGACCAGACCCAAATGAGGAGAAGCATACCCCCACAGGAAGGTGACCACAGCAGTGAGGGGCCCTGCAGCTGAAGAACACACTTGAGGCAAGGAATTCATACAGGCTGCAGGCGACTGTAGTCAAAAGAGTCACATCAGGCTGTGGAATGCTGGAGACGGGCTCAAAACTGTCTGAAGGGGTACCAGGTATCACAACCGTGATGCGAGAGGATGCAGAGGATGCAGAAGGCTTCCTGACCGTATTGTAGGTTCAGATCTGGAGCTTATTGGTTTGCCAATGGAACAATGTGCTGCTGGAAAGGCAACTGGAATGTCATGGAGGTGAATCCATGGCTGCACAGTGACTTGGAGGTCTCTCTTGCTTCTTTCTCTGAATGTAAGGGGTACTCAGCAATTTCTGCTAATGCCAAATCTGTCTGCTTTCAAAGCAAATCTTGTTATATTACACCTGCTTAATCCTACGGCTCCTAGAACGCTTCCACCAGCGTTGTCTCCGCTCCATCCTCAAAATTCATTGGAACGACTTCATCCCTAACATCGAAGTACTCGAGATGGCAGAAGCCGACAGCATCGAGTCCACGCTGCTGAAGATCCAGCTGCGCTGGGTGGGTCACGTCTCCAGAATGGAGGACCATCGCCTTCCCAAGATCGTGTTATATGGCGAGCTCGCCACTGGCCACCGTGACAGAGGTGCACCAAAGAAGAGGTACAAGGACTGCCTAAAGAAATCTCTTGGTGCCTGCCACATTGACCACCGCCAGTGGGCTGATATCGCCTCAAACCGTGCATCTTGGCGCCTCACAGTTCGGCGGGCAGCAACCTCCTTTGAAGAAGACTGCAGAGCCCACCTCACTGACAAAAGACAAAGGAGGAAAAACCCAACACCCAACCCCAACCAACCAATTTTCCCCTGCAACCGTGTCTGCCTGTCCCGCATCGGACTTGTCAGCCACAATCGAGCCTGCAGCTGACGTGGACTTTTACCCCCTCCATAAATCTTCGTCCGCGAAGCCAAGACAAAGAATCACATCACAATAAATGAAACTTGACCCTCGGCATTGCACTTCTCGCCCACTGCAGTGCTGGAACTGCTGCCCTAAATCTGGTATAGCATGCATTCTAGCCACAGTGGGGCCCAGTGTACAGAAACCAAAGTAGAGGAAGGGTTCATTGTTTTCCAAAAGTAAAAGTGATACAAATTATCTAAGTACAATCTGGCATCTGCTTTCCTAGTTGGCTGATCCCTATCCTTGTGCACAGCTTGACTGTGGCAAACACCATGGGAGCCTGACATTTTTTTTAAAAAAAGCCTGGAAGCCTCATGTTTGCCTCTCAATGCCCAGTTACAGAGCAGTGCTAATGACTTGCAAGGACAGATCCTAACACCTCCTGCAGGGAATATGATTAACTACTTCAAGGCTGATAGGGAGGAGTAAAGGCAGATGGCAAAAGCAAACTGACAAAGGAGAGAACGGAGACAAGGGGACAGCAGATTCTGGATACAGGCAAAAATCAATCTGCTGGAGGAAGTCAGTCAGCAGATGAGGAGTCAGTAGGAGACAGAATTGTCAACAACTGGGTCAGAACCCTCAATCAAGACTCACCGAGAAGCAACATTTTAAAATGCAATTTACAAAACAAATGTAAGTTCATTGAAGCATACTTTATTAAATGAAATCTATAATAATGGGGTGAAGAATTATACCAAAGACTTCAAGTTCAAATGTTTTCCAGGAGTGAATTCAAGGTGAATTTAGTGGAGTGGTCAAGCACAAACAGAAAACGAGACAGGAATTAAATCTGACGGGGAGAATCACAAGCACCTTCAAAACCTACCCATTTGATGAATCAGGGTTTGAGTGTGAGATTAGTCATTTGGAAATCCTTCCAAAAGCCAGGAAGCCACTGCTTATTTCTCCAAGGTGCGAGCTCTGAAAGTTGGCCTTGATATACATAACACAAAATGTCCATGCATTTCATGGAAAATGGCAGGAGATCAAAGGCTACTAGTGTGGGAAAGGCATGTTATTGAAGAGTTATTGTTTTAATCAAAAGATTGGAATTTTATTTAGAACAGATTGAACAAAAATCAATGCAGCACAAAAACAGGCCTTTTGGCCCATGTGGCTTCACTGAACAAGATGCCCAAATGAAATGCAAACTCTGCTACTTGTAAATGATATCTGCCCCACCATTCCCTGCATATTTATTTAAACTCTCAATCGTTGGAGATGTAAATAAAAAAAATCTCTTATTCTTTTGCTACCCGTGATACTTTTGCTACCCATGTATCTGTGTTTATCCAGTTTCTTGACAGACCTCTAATCTTTACATTTTAAATTTAGGCATACAGTACAGTAATAGGCCCTTCCAGCCCATAAGCTCGTGTTGCCCAAATAAACCTGCACAAACACGGGAGAACAGCGCTGGATTCAAACCCAGGTCACTGCAGCTGTAATTTTTTTCTTTGGCTTGGCTTCGCGGACGAAGATTTATGGAGGGGGTAAAAAAAGTCCACGTCAGCTGCAGGCTCGTTTGTGGCTGACCAGTCCGATGCGGGACAGGCAGACACGATTGCAGCGGTTGCAAGGGAAAATTGGTTGGTTGGGGTTGGGTGTTGGGTTTTTCCTCCTTTGCCTTTTGTCAGTGAGGTGGGCTCTGCGGTCTTCTTCAAAGGAGGCTGCTGCCCGCCAAACTGTGAGGCGCCAAGATGCACGGTTTGAGGCGTTATCAGCCCACTGGCGGTGGTCAATGTGGCAGGCACCAAGAGATTTCTTTAGGCAGTCCTTGTACCTTTTCTTTGGTGCACCTCTGTCACGGTGGCCAGTGGAGAGCTCGCCATATAATACGATCTTGGGAAGGCGATGGTCCTCCATTCTGGAGACGTGACCCATCCAGCGCAGCTGGATCTTCAGCAGCGTGGACTCGATGCTGTCGACCTCTGCCATCTCGAGTACCTCGACGTTAGGGGTGTGAGCGCTCCAATGGATGTTGAGGATGGAGCGGAGACAACGCTGGTGGAAGCGTTCTAGGAGCCGTAGGTGGTGCCGGTAGAGGACCCATGATTCGGAGCCGAACAGGAGTGTGGGTATGACAACGGCTCTGTATACGCTTATCTTTGTGAGGTATTTCAGTTGGTTGTTTTTCCAGACTCTTTTGTGTAGTCTTCCAAAGGCGCTATTTGCCTTGGCGAGTCTGTTGTCTATCTCATTGTCGATCCTTGCATCTGATGAAATGGTGCAGCCGAGATAGGTAAACTGGTTGACCGTTTTGAGTTTTGTGTGCCCGATGGAGATGTGGGGGGGCTGGTAGTCATGGTGGGGAGCTGGCTGATGGAGGACCTCAGTTTTCTTCAGGCTGACTTCCAGGCCAAACATTTTGGCAGTTTCCGCAAAGCAGGATGTCAAGCGCTGAAGAGCTGGCTCTGAATGGGCAACTAAAGCGGCATCATCTGCAAAGAGTAGTTCACGGACAAGTTTCTCTTGTGTCTTGGTGTGAGCTTGCAGGCGCCTCAGATTGAAGAGACTGCCATCCGTGCGGTACCGGATGTAAACAGCGTCTTCATTGTTGGGGTCTTTCATGGCTTGGTTCAGCATCATGCTGAAGAAGATTGAAAAGAGGGTTGGTGCCAGAACACAGCCTTGCTTCACGCCATTGTTAATGGAGAAGGGTTCAGAGAGCTCATTGCTGTATCTGACCCGACCTTGTTGGTTTTCGTGCAGTTGGATAATCATGTTGAGGAACTTTGGGGGACATCCGATGCGCTCTAGTATTTGCCAAAGCCCTTTCCTGCTCACGGTGTCGAAGGCTTTGGTGAGGTCAACAAAGGTGATGTAGAGTCCTTTGTTTTGTTCTCTGCACTTTTCTTGGAGCTGTCTGAGGGCAAAGACCATGTCAGTGGTTCCTCTGTTTGCGCGAAAGCCGCACTGTGATTCTGGGAGAATATTCTCGGCGACACTAGGTATTATTCTGTTTAGTAGAATCCTAGCGAAGATTTTGCCTGCAATGGAGAGCAACGTGATTCCCCTGTAGTTTGAGCAGTCTGATTTCTCGCCTTTGTTTTTGTACAGGGTGATGATGGTGGCATCACGAAGATCCTGAGGCAGTTTACCTTGGTCCCAACAAAGCTTGAAAAACTCATGCAGTTTGGCATGCAGAGTTTTGCCGCCAGCCTTCCAGACTTCTGGGGGGATTCCATCCATACCTGCTGCTTTGCCACTTTTCAGTTGTTCGATTGCCTTATATGTCTCATCCAGGGTGGGAACCTCATCCAGCTCTAGCCTTAGGGGCTGTTGAGGGAGCTGGAGCAGGGCGGAATCTTGGACTGAGCGGTTGGTACTGAAAAGAGATTGGAAGTGTTCTGACCATCGGTTGAGGATGGAGATCTTGTCGCTGAGGAGGACTTTGCCGTCTGCGCTGCGCAGCGGGCTTTGGACTTGGGGTGAGGGGCCGTACACAGCCTTTAGAGCCTTGTAGAAACCCCTGAAGTCGCCAATGTCCGCGCTGAGCTGTGTTCGTTTGGCGAGGCTAGTCCACCACTCATTTTGGATCTCCCGGAGTTTGCGCTGAAGATGGCTGCATGCGCGACGGAAGGCTTGTTTTTTCTCTGGACAGGACGGCTTTGTAAGGTGAGCCTGGTGGGCAGCTCGCTTCTTTGCCAGCAGCTCCTGGATTTCCTGGCTGTTTTCGTCAAACCAGTCCTTGTTTTTCCTGGAGGAGAAGCCCAGTACCTCTTCAGTGGATTGCAGTATGGTAGTCTTCAACTGATCCCAGAGGGTTTCAGGGGATGGGTCCGTGAGGCGGGTTGCAACGTCGAGCTTTGCTTTGAGGTTTGCCTGGAAGTTTCCTCTCGCTTCGTCTGACTGCAGTTTTCCAACATTGAACCTCTTTCTGGGGGCTTTATTGTTCCTGGGCTTTGGCTTGAAGTGAAGGTTGAGCT
This sequence comes from Narcine bancroftii, assembly GCF_036971445.1. NCBI lineage: Eukaryota > Metazoa > Chordata > Chondrichthyes > Torpediniformes > Narcinidae > Narcine > Narcine bancroftii. Next base: position 1,634,562 of record NC_091473.1, read on the forward strand.
TGCAGCGAACCAGCCGGTGGTCAGTGTGGCATTCCGCGCTAGGCATGACCCTGGTGTGGAGCACATCTTGTTTGTCACTTTCTCGCACCAGGATGTAGTCCAGGAGGTGCCAGTGTTTGGATCGGGGATGCATCCAGGTGGTCTTAAGGCTGTCCCTCTGCTGAAAAAGGGTGTTTGTAATGACAAGCCGCTGTTCTGCGCAGAGCTCCAACAGGAGGCGCCCATTGTCGTTGCACTTGCCGACGCCATGCTTGCCCAGGATTCCTGGCCAGGTTTCTGAGTCTTTGCCGACACGAGCGTTGAAGTCGCCCAGGATGACAACCTTGTTGGCTGTAGGGGTACGTTGGATGAGGTTGCGCAGGTCGGTGTAGAACTTGTTCTTTTCTGCTGGTTCCGCCTGGAGGGTTGGAGCATAGACACTGATGAGGGTGATGTGACGCTTGTTTTGAAGTGGGAGTCGCATGGACATGATTCGGTCCGAGAGGCCTGTCGGAAGGTTTTCGAGTTTGGAGGCAATGAAGCTCTTGACCATGAAGCCTACACCAGATAGGCGTCTATCTGCAGGAGCAGATAGACGGGCAGGAGCAAGGGGGAGACGGCGGCCCCAGCCTCGGTCGAGTGAGGCAGGCGGTCGAGCAGCTGTAATAGCATTGTGCTAACTGCGCCGCCCTTAGCAACATTGAGGTGTGAATGTTAACAGCATTTCTTTTCTGCTATCAGACCACTAACATGGATCTGCAGCTGCCTTCATTCATAGTACACAATCTCAGGCTTGCCTCTATGGTCACATTGCAGCAAGATTACAGAAGCAAAAAGAAGGGTCCAAAGAAGATTGTCCACGAGTTTAAGCAATGTTCAGCTTCTCTCTCAGAGACATACCAAGCATAACAAGTTGCAGTCTTGCACCTTTGTGGGTGCTGAGTTTACCAGGAATTTATTGCAGATCTTGCTTTAATCAAACTTCATATTCTTGGTTTACACAAGTGGTAGGAGCAGGAATCGGCCATCTGGCCCTTAGAGTCAGCTCCTATTTAATGTGGCTGATCTGGCCATGGATTCAGCTTTACCTATCTGCCTTCACCAGCTCCCCCACCTCCCCATAACCATCAATTCCCTGACTATGCAAAAATCAATCTGTCTCTAAAACATATTTAATAGTTACTGCTTCCTTTGGCTGAGAATTCCACAGATTCACCACTATCTGGGGAAAGCAGTTCCTCTTCATCTCAGTCCTAAATATACACCCCTGAATCTTGAGGTTATGTTCCCTATTTCTAGACATGTCTACCAGTGCAAGCAACTTTCCTGCCTCAAATTTATCAATCACTTTTATAATTTTACGCATTCCCAAAGGATCCCTCCTCATTCTTCTGAATTTCAGCAAGTATAGTCCAAGGCAATTTGATCTCTCCTCACGAGCTGACCTGGTGAATCTCCTCTGCACTGCCTCCACTACATCTTTCTCCACCAGAGACCAGAATTGTGCATAGTTTTTCAGGTGCAGCCTCAACAGTATTGTAGTTACAGTGATTAATGTACAAGCCATCTCAAGACCCGCTACATAACAGCATGCAGCAATCTTCCTCCATTTGCATCAAACTAATGATGTACTTTTTTTTCTTCCAAAGTAGATGACCTCACATTTACCAACATTGTATTCCATCTGCCTGACCCTTGCCCACTCACTCAACCTATCAATATCTCCCTGCAGACTCTCCCCATCCTCTGCACAGGATTTTGATAAGGTCTTTGCAGATAAACAGATCTAAAGAAAGAAATCTCTGCCCTGTGATACTAAACAGAATGCTCAACTAAATAAAGTTACACTTGGTGCGCAAATTATTGCAGATATTTGTCTTATTTAATGGGTCAGACTATTTTAATAGATTTTAACATCTGGAAACCGGTGAGGCAAACAGTCAATTGATTTTAATGAGCTTTCATGTCTTGCTGCATTGTACAGATATGTCCACATGGCTGCAAATTGCATTTATAAAGCAACGAAACAAGTACATTTTTTTCATGTATGGGATGTAGCCATTTTTAAATTTCATTTTAAAAAAAATTTAGAAATACAGCACGGTAACAGGCCACTTCGACCCATGAACTCGTGCCGCACAATTACATCCAATTATCGTACAACTTCCAGAACATTTCAAACAGTAGGAGGAAACAGAGCCCCTGGGGAAAACCCATTTGTACACTCCCTGTGTACAAACTCGTTACAGAGAGTGTGGGATTCGTACCCAAGTCCTGATCGCGGCGATGTAACGGTGTTGCGCTAACTGCTATGCCAACCATGCTGCCCTTTGTAGACAAGGAATGCATTTACTATCCATTGCTAAATGTTCCATGATCACACCATATTTATCACCCTAAACATCCACTTCCTCCAACATTGGTACATGGCCACTATCTACAAAATTGCTCCACAGATTACCTTGATCCAAGCAAAGTCAAGGAAATAGTATTAATGGGGATATCAGTATATGGCGGTACTCTCCAAGTCAATACATTCTGACTCAGAAATATTCTGCCAGCTTTTTCGCATCATGAGATCCAAATCCAACAACTCTGGAGAAGCACAGAAGAATGCAACAGATGAAAGTGGCACCCTCACCACCATCCTTTCAGGAGCGATAAATATTGACCTTGCAAATGGGTAAAAAACTGCACCATTTCACAGGACAGTTAGGAGTGAAAGAAGCAAGACATTGAAGATAATGGAACCTGGGACAAATAAACAAATTGGTGGAGGAAGGAATTGCAGAAGATGTTGCCTGACCTGCTGAGTTTCCCCACCATCTCAAATGGGAGAGAAATTGTTGATATTTCAGTTCAGGGGCCCTTTGGAGCAGTGAGAAGAAACTTCTGTTCAGGAAATTTGGCATGTCACCTGCATCCCTCAACAATGTCTGCAGATGCAGCACACCTGGGCATGGGAACTGCTTCACCCAAGACCAGAAACTCTCACTGTTGCTCTGTACTGTGCTTTTCCTGTGGTACTATATATGGATTGACAAGTTGAACTGCTCTCAAACCAAATTTTCTCATTGCATCTTGGTTCAAGTGACCTATGGGGATTAGTACATGCTGGATAAGTGAATTTTCCAGTTGCTTGAGATTGTGCGTTGTGAGTTTGGAGAACTAATGGCGAGGCGTGCTAATTTTAAACTTCTGTACTTTTTACTTATTTATTTTGTAATTTTTTTTTGTTGGTTGCTTGAAGTTGCAAGTTGCTTGGATTCCAGATAACACTGGTTTTACTGTTTTGTGTTTCCCATGTTGAAAAGACATTAAGAGCACCAAATTAGAAGTTTAAACAAATCACTTGCTTCACCTAGAAGGACTGCACACCTATGGATTGCATAGTCAGAAGGGGTAGAAGTGCAAGTATTGCATTAGATGGGGAACTGTTATGAGAGGGGGGGGGGGGCGGTGGGAGAATAAAGATGGAAGCATGGACCAGGGAGTCCATGGCAGGGAGTTGGTTGGGGGTGGTGGGGGGTGGAGACAGAGGATAGCTCCTTCGAGATACCAAAAAGGGAAGGGAAATGTTGGTCGTGGCGGCTGAAATTATGTCAGATAATCTATCGAACATGGAGGCTGGTGTGTTGTAAGACGAAGAGAGAAGTAAAGGATTGATAGAGCTGAATAAGAGACTTGGGTAGGAATTCCAGGTAGCTAATGAACTGCCTAATGTTAGAACAAGACCATATAATAATCAGAGGGTTTAACAGAAATACAATTTGGTAAATACACATTGTAAATACACAATGAAGCATGGAGAACAAGACCTGAAGTCTCCTTATTCACTTTGCTCTAAATGGGTACATTTGGTTGAGATCCAATGAAATTCGAATAATTCATATTGGATCAGCATTTCCCTCTCGAATTTGTAAAAGCATGAAGAGTTTGGCAACCAACCAAGAGACAAGTTTTTGTCAGGCACTTGTTTGCCTGAATGAGCTCCATGGCTCAAGCAGTACTCAATCTTTTAAAACTTTGATTAAAAAAAATGGCATGCCAAAATGCTAAAACAGTGATGAAGTGTTTCGAAGGGCTGGTGTTAAAACATGTCATCTTACATCTGAGCGGTGATATGGATACATTCCAATTTACCTATCAAAGGGACAGGTCTGTGGTGGATGCCATCTCACTGGCTCTACACAAAACCTTGGAAAACCTGGACAGCAAAGATGCACTCATCAGGATTTTTTAAAAATCTATTACAGTTTGGCATTTAACATCATCATCCCCTCAAAACTGATCAGCAAATTCCAAGTCCAGGGAGTTAAAATCCCACTGTGTAATTGGATCAGGGGTTTCCTCACCTCCAGACTAGAATCAATGAAGGTTGGTAAGAACTTCTCCACAATCTCCATCAGTACCAGAGCACCACAGGACTGTGTTCTAAGCCCCCCGCTCTACTCACTTTACAGCTACGACTATGTAGCTCAGTACGACAATAACACCATCTACAAATTTGCTGACAACTTCATGGTCGTAGGTTGTATAAAGGAAGGGAATGAGTAGCATACAGGATGGAAATTGAAAACTTAGCTGAATGGTCCACCTTGCACCCAATGTCACCAAAACTATGGAGCTGATTGTTGACTTCAGGAAAGGAAAGCCAGAGGATTACAATCTAGTGATCATGGGGGTGGGGGGGAAATCAGAGGTGCAGAGGGTGAGCAAATTTAAGTTCTTGGGAGTCACTACCTTTGAGGATCTTTCCAGGACCCAACATATCAATGGCATCATAAAGAAAGCATGTTAGTGCAGAAGTTTGGGGAGGTTTGGTATTACATCAGAAACCTTGGCATATTTTTACAGAAGTGTGGTGGAAAGTGTGAAGAACAGCCGCATCACGGTCTGGTATGGAAACACAAATATCCCCGAGTGTAAAGCCCTCCAAAAGGTAGTAGATACAGCCCAGGACATCACAGGCAAAACCTTCCCAACTATTGAGCACATCTACAGGGAGCATTGCCATCAGAGAGCAGAAACAATCATCAAAGACTCTCCCAACCCAGCACATAGTCTGTTCTCATTGCTGCCATCAGGAAAGAGGTACTGGTGCCACAAGGCTCGCACAGCCAGGTTCAGGAACAGCTGCTACCCCTCCACTATCAGACTCCTCATCAACAAACTCCATCAGGGACTCATTTAAGGACTCTTACTTGTGTGCTTTATTGATTTTCTTCTTGTTCTCTCTGTATTGCAGTTTGTTTACAGTTCTTTATTTCTTTACATGCTTTACACTGTGTAGCTTATTTTTTTCACTACTAATTAATGGGAAAAGGAATCTCAGGGTTGTATGTGATGTCATGTATGTACTCTGACAATAAATTTGAAATCTGAAAATAATCCACCATGGTGGCCTCTTTTAGTGTTCTCACGTTCAAGGCATTTTGAAAGCTAATAAGCAGAAAGGAGAAATATGAGAATGGGAGAAAGTCTCAGTTTAATCCCCCATTAAGAGTATTGCCTTGAAACATTCCAGCTTTTACACACATGGCATACATTTTTCTTTTGGCTTTTTAGGGGGCGGTGGGGGGGGGGAAGTGGAAGGTTATGAGGACTGTGCATTATTTAATTCCTTGTCTCCTTCCTTGGTAATTTTTCCTTTCTATCCTATGCAAAGTATGAGGGAGACTGCTGTACAAGAGCCTATTGACATATACTGTACGTGCGAACTTCAACTTCCTGAGGGGATATCCGAAATATGTTTTGTCACTTTTAAAAAAATCTTCCTCACAACCCGCTTCCTTGCGAAGAAAAGGACATTTCAAATGAAATCTTGAAGCTTTGACATATCAGGACACTGTCCAGTCACAGTTCATTTATTTTCTCTAATCGACACAAAGAAAAACACAAACAAAATGTTACTTCTGTCCGTGTTTTGATCCATAGCCATTGGGTGAACTACAAGATCTTGTGAAGCCCCTAACGCAAGATGCTCAGGACTCCTCAGGATATTACATATGCACATCCAACTAAGTGTCTTTTCAATTTTTGGCTCAACTTCCATTTTTATTTTAAAGCTCCATTTTGAGAATTTTCTTGAAATCTATGAATCTTTAACATTTACTATGGAAGTAAATGGATGAGTCTCAGCTTTCATTTTCGCTCTGGTTTCTACTTAAACATCTCAGCCATCATATATATGTACACAGCAAACATTTAAGTCTCAAACTGTATAACTGTTCCGATAATGAAATAAAACAATGGGAACCATGACTATTTTTAGAATTCTGTAGTATTTTAGGTATAGATTTTGATTGGTTAAAAAGCTCAAGATTATCAGAAAGTAAGCAAGTTAAACTAGACCCCTGTTGGTCCTCCTAGATGGAGGATAAAAATCTTAGTGATATTTCAAAATAGAAAAGTTTGTTGTTATTACACCCAAAAACAGATTATCTGGTCCTTTTTACACAGCTGTTTGTGAGCTTAGGAGGGAATGTTTCAGAAGAGAGTTTGGCCATTTCAGATAGAGACGAGGTAGAATTTCTTCTGCAATCTTTCAAATTATCTGCATCGGAAAACTGCAGAAACCAAGTCAATGAATACAAACACAGCCAAAACAGACCGATTTCTGTGAGGGACTTGAGGGTTGAGGGCATGCAAGAAAGACAAAGCTACAATAGATCAATAATGATCTTATCAAGTGTCAGAATAGACTTGAGGAAGATTCAGCCTATTTGCTAGTTTCTCATTTTTGATAACACATTGCTTAGTTTACCATTTTACAAAAGCAACTACACATCAATTCTATTTGATCAGCTTTAGCGTATCACACCCCATAGCCCTCAGGTTTTCCATTCTTCAAACAGTGGCACTGGATATCATTCACTGTTTTCACATCTTGTCTCAGAAGGGTTGCTTTAATGAAGCAGCATATCCTGTTAGGGTCACACCCCTTTAATTTAATGTGGGGAAAAGTTAATTATATGGAGCAAACTCACATAATACCATGATCACACAGATGGGCAGGAACCAGGAATCTCGAGACGTTTAATCTCTGTAGCCTTTTGACTTGGGGATGTGTGCGGTAAAACAGACACCCCTGAACGAAGGGCTGGGAAGTTAGAATCAAGTTCAATTATTCCAGGTCTCAATTGATGACATGAAATTAGTTAACATCAATGCCTCACTACATCTTCCTGCTGTGGAGAGTTGTGATTATAAATACCAAAGCATGAAGATGTGGCTTATATGTATTAGCAATGGGTAAAAGAACATACTCATTCAGCTGATGAGCATTTATTTAATCCTAAAATATGAAGAACCTATTTTTTTTAAATTACAGCTCCTTGCCACAAGTGCATTGTGTTCCAAACCATGGGTAGCTACGCAACTGCTGCCCAACTAAATGCAAATTCAGCTTAATTAATTCAGACCCTGTTACTTTCAGAATGGCCTTGTGCAAGAGAATTTCAAGACTATCTTATGTTAAATAGTTCTGGCATCACATCCAGTAAATACAAACTAATTCTAGCCTATCAAACACATATTAGATTTTTAAAAAAATATTCTGGAATTAGATAGAAGAACCGCTTTAATGAAGAAGAACATCCTGTTAGGGTCACTACTGCTTGGCACTTGCGTCCATCAAACCAGGATTAATTTCAGTTCTATTTTTGATTAATAGAAAACATTTGTAAAGTCACTAGAGATGGCATTAAACTCCTGAAATGCAACCTTTCCTCAGCCAATACATCATGGACTCGATCCAGGTTACTCAATGTCCTGAAAAGACCTTTAGCGATTACACCCCATGCTGCGTCCACTACCTTTTGCAGGGCTTTCCTCTCATATAAGATATTGGTGCCCCCATACCAGCCTGTGATAAGCCTATCACCATAACTTCCACTACACATCTTTAGAAGTTTGCTAAGATTTTTAATTCGACCCAAACCCTCACAAACTCCTGAGGAAGTAGAGGTGCTGATATGCTTTCTTCACAATGACATTAGTGTGTTGGGTTCAGGAAAGGTCCTCCAAGATAGGAATTTAAATTTGGTCACCTGTTCCACCTCTGATCCCCCAATGATCACTGGATTGTACGCCTCTGGGTTTCCCTTCCTAAAGGCAACAATCATCTTCTTGGTTTCAGCAAATTTGTAGTTAGTGTCATACACACAGATATAGGTGCAAAGTGAGTAGAGAAGGGGTCAGTTGCGTTCATTTCACAGCATGCAGTGAATCAAACCTCATTTTACTGAAGAATGGAGTATTCTATTTTTCTTGGCTGGCATTTTATTTATTTCTATGTAGGAGCTGAATTATTTTGCCAGACTAATTACATTTTCCTGCCCTGTCCAAAACCCCCCCCCCCCCCTCCCCCACGAACACAATTTATTGCCAAAGTTTTGAGATGCAGCTTTATTTAACAAAGTAAATGTGTCCATTGTTTTTGGAGCCATCTGATTTCATGATCCAGAAATGTGAGATGGATTAATTTTCTATTATTTCAATCAATGATATTTTTCCTGAAAAAGAGTTAGAGATTGGATGGATTAAAGGTCAGCATTTGTTCTTGCATGCAAAATTGATTAAATATTTATAAATGCACTTATAAATGCACATCTGATAGAGTTTATTAAATGTTGAAGTACATCCAGATTTCATTACAAGAGCCATTTGCAACCTTTGTTTGGCTGTGGCTCCCTTAGGACCCTGCTCAAAGTTTATGGGCCCCCTTTCTGTGAAGCAGTCACGTTTTGGTTTCTTCCATACTTCTCTCCAACCAACTACATTAATTTTTTTTTAATCTTTCCCAAGGTGAAAAAAAATCAAGGCTTTTACATAAATGTGCTGTGGCCCTCAGGGGCCCAAATGAGAATGGCTGCACTAGAAGATAAATAGTAAAGGCACATGCGCAACCACCATGGTAAAATGTGGATATTGAAATCAAAGTTTCGATTTTATAAAGTAAATCGGAGCACGTGACCACTGTGGGTTGAAAATGGTGACTACAAACTACCCATAAATGTCACAACCCCTGGGAGTGGTTTATGACATCGAATGAAGAATCAAAATTTGAATTAAAAAAAAATCAAGTTTCCCTCCAGTTAAACCCAAGTACATTTACTTTGTTCAAAATAATGACATTTGATGCAAAAGAAACTACGTTGGGTTTAGTGGTGCTCCAGTTGTTGGCACACACTTTCCTAGAATTGCAGCTCACAATAACATTTTGAAGCATATTTAGAAGTATCAAAATAAATCATCACAAATTAGAAGAGAAGCGAAGTGAATTAAGAAGGTTTACCTGCATAAATTAAGGGCACAGGACTCCAGTGGGCAATAAACTGCAAGAAAGATGCTTGAGTATAGTAAGAGGGAATACGATTCTGGGATAAAGGAAGGTTGTAGAAACAAAAATCCCAGACTTTTGCCAGATCAAGAGGTGGCCATCTGTCACAGAAAGGATAGCATTAACTCTGTACTATGTTTTTATTGTACTTTGCAAGAGCTGGACTGCTTGCAAAATGAACTTTATCATGGTACCTCAGCAAACATAACTCATAACTTCAAAATTGGCCTTTCCCCAATTCCAAATTTTAACTTGTGGTTGTAGAGCTCGTCGAAAGAACCAAAGACTTGTTGATCCAAACCAAGGCTTTTATTAGCAAAAGACCGGAGCTCTTCACAGGTGGCCGACCAGTCCGGAATGATCCGACCTGGCTAGGGACACAACCCTTTAAGGCCCAAACAATAGGTGTGGCTTAGCTCTCAGCCAATCGCTGTAAGCACAGTCTAGATACAGTAACTATATACACTATGTACATTGGTGATAGATCTGTACTATCACATTCACCCCTTCTTGGAGAATTGACCCGGGGGAAAAAAAAAAAAAAAAAAACGAGGGAGAGAATGAAAAGGAAGGGGTAGGTCAAGGACTGTAGCGGTCAGGGGGTCTGACCATCCGGCGTGACCGCCGTGGTGCCGGGATTGGGGTCGCTGGAGTGGTGTCACCAGCGGGCTCATCGGGTGCGACTGCTCCGTCACTCAATTCCCTAGTCGTTTTGTCGGCAGGGTGGCCCGAGTCATTGGGGTGCTGTTGGTCCTTCTGTTGCGGCACGGGGCCTGGAGCATAAGGAGTTGGGGGGTTTGCTGGGTCTACCGCGTCCTGAGCTAGGTCCCGCACCGAAACAGTGTCCTCCCGCCCGTCTGGGAACTCCACGTATGCGTAATGTGGGTTCGCGTGGAGTAGAGTCACTCGGTCGACCAAGGGGTCGTTCTTTGAGTGCCGGACGTGGCGTCGCAAAAGGACGGGGCCAGGGACGGTGAGCCATGCCGGTACAGTGGTTCCCGATTCGGATTTCCTCGGGAAAAGGAACATCCTTTCGTGGGGGGTGGCATTTGTTGCAGTACATAGGAGGGAGCGGATGGAGTGTAAGGCACTAGTGAGAACCTCCTGCCAGTGAGAGGTGGGGAGACCTTTAGACCGGAGAGCCAGTGTAACCGCTCTCCATATGGTGGCATTCTCCCTCTCGACCTGGCCATTACCGCGTGGGTTATAGCTCGTGGTCCTGCTTGAAGCAATACCACACTCCAGAAGGTACTGTTGCAGCTCTGCACTCATGAATGAGGACCCCCTATCACTGTGGATGGAATTGGGGTACCCGAAGATGGTGAAAATACTGTGAAGGGCCTGTATCACTGAGGTGGCAGTGGTGTCTGGGCAGGCCACAGCGAATGGGAAGCGGGAGTATTCGTCGATGGCCGTAAGGATGTAGGTATTACGGTTGGTCGACGGTAGGGGTCCCTTAAAGTCTACGCTAAGACGCTCGAAGGGGCGGGTGGCTTTGATGACGTGGGAGTTATCCGGACGGAAGAAGTGGGGCTTGCATTCGGCGCACACCGAACAGGCTCGGGTCATGGAGCGGATCTCCTCAACTGTGTAGGGTAAGTTGCGCGCCTTGACAAAGTGAGCAAACCTAGTGACCCCTGGATGACAGAGCGCCTCATGGAGTTTCCGTAGTCTGTCCATCTGTATGCTGGCGCACGTCCCCCTGGAGAGCGCGTCAGGCGGGTCGTTGAGCTTACCAGGCCGGTACAGGATGTCATAGTTAAAGGTGGAGAGTTCGATTCTCCATCTGGCGATTTTGTCGTTTTTTATCTTACCACGCTGGGTGTTGCTGAACATGAAGGAGACCGCGCGTTGATCAGTCAACAGTGTAAAGCGCCTCCCAGCGAGGTAATGTCTCCAACGACGTACCGCTTCAACTATGGCCTGGGCCTCCTTCTCGATCGAGGAGTGTCTACTCTCCGGACCCTGGAGGGTTCTGGAGAAGAAGGCTACAGGCCGACCGGCCTGGTTCAAGGTGGCTGCCAGGGCGAAGTCGGATGCATCGCTCTCGACTTGAAACGGGACAGACTCATCGATCGCGTGCAGCGTCGCAGCAGCGATGTCAGATTTGATTCGATCGAAAGCCGCTGTGGCTTCGGTCGAGAGGGGAAAAGAGGTGGTCTTGATAAGAGGACGTGCCTTGTCGGCGTAGTTTGGAACCCATTGGGCGTAATAAGAGAAAAGGCCCAGGCAGCGTTTGAGAGCTTTCTGGGTATGTGGGGGGGGTAAGTCCATTAAGGGACGCATGCGGTCAGGATCTGGCATGACTATCCCGTTTTCCACCACACAACCTAGAATAGCGAGTCGTGTGGTCCGGAAAACACACTTGTCCAAATTGTAAGTCAGGTTTAGCTGACGGGCAGTTTGAAGAAATTTGTCTAGGTTGGCGTCATGGTCCTGCATGTCGTGGCCACAGATGGTGATATTGTCCAGATACGGGAAGGTAGCGGTTAGCCCGTTCTGGTCCACCATCCTGTCCATTTCCCGCTGGAAGACCGCGACACCATTTGTGACCCCGAATGGTACCCTGAGAAATTGATATAGCCGCCCATTCGCTTCAAAGGCCGTGAATGGTCGGTCCTCGCAGCGGATCGGGAGCTGGTGGTAGGCCGAACGTAGGTCAATAGTGGAGAAAATGCGGTACTGGGCGATCTGGTTCACCACATCCGTGATGCGTGGCAGGGGGTACGCATCCAGGAGTGTGAAGCGGTTAATGGTCTGGCTATAGTCGACCACCATCCGTAGTTTTTCCCCATTCTTGACAACCACCACCTGGGCTCTCCAGGGGCTTGAACTGGGTTCGATAATGCCCTCATCCAGCAACCTACGCACCTCACTCCTAATGAATTGCCTGTTTTCGTAACTATATTGCCGACTTTTGGTGGCCACAGGCTTCCAGCCAGGGGTGAGGTTTGCGAAGAGTGCTGGCGGGGCAATCCGGAGTGTGGAAAGGCCGCAGGATTGGCCCCGGGGCACGGGGGCGGGTTGCTCGGGTGCTTCGGGAGTGGGGCGATGGCAGACCGAGAGGGGGGCGTGGGGTCCCCCAAAGTGTAGGGACACCGTTTGGAACTGACACTGGAAGTCTAATCCCAGCAACACTGGGGCGCACAATTGGGGAAGGACGAATAATTTAAAGTGGGTGACCGTCACGCCCTGTACTTCCAGCGTGGCGATGCAATACCCCTTTATCCCAGTCGAGTGCGACCTCGTCGCTAATGAGATCCTCTGGGTAGTGGGGATAATGTCAAGTCCCCAACGGAGGGCCAGATCTGGCTGGATAAAACTGTCAGTTGACCCAGAGTCAAATAAGCAATTGGTGTAGTGTCCATGCACTTTAATCAGTTCCATTGCTCTGGTGAGGGGATGAGAGCATTGCTGGTTTAATGTTATTGAAGCAGTTGACAGGCGAGTTTTGCGCGATGACGTCACGCAACGGGATGACGTCACGCAACGGGATGACGTAGTCAACGCTTGAGGAGAAGGTTGGAGAACCTCCCGGAAGTGCTGTTGTGGCAGGTGAATGGTAAGTAGTGGGGTTTGTAGTTGCTCGTGATCGGTGGTCGGGCCCTGGCGGTCGTCAGCGATGGACGCTAGGGTGAGCACCTGGTTGGCCGCGGGGGTGGCTGCGGCGGCGGTAGCGTCGGCCCCGGGGGTGTCCGTGGCGGCGGCAGCAGCGGCTGTAGCGTCGGCCCCGGAGGTGTCCGTGGCGGCGGCAGCAGCGGCGGTAGCGTCGGCCCCGGGGGTGTCTGTGGCGGCGGCGGCAGCAGCGGCGATAGCGTCGGCCCCGGGGGTGGCTGTGGCGGCGGCAGCAGCGGCGGTAGCGTCGGCCCCGGGGGTGTCCGTGGCGGCGGCAGCAGCGGCGGTAGTGTCAAGTGTTCCGCACGGGGGCGAGAGGCAGGCCATCACCATGGTTGCGACGGTGGGTTGCCCCTTCCGGGTTCGGCGTCTCCGTGACGTCAGGCGTTGCCGTGCAGGGGAGCCCTCGCTCTCATTGGACGAGAGCTCTGGGGAAGAAGAGTTTGAATGGGATAGTGGCGGTTGGGCTTCACACGAGGCACTGTGTTTGCTGGCGGCCATTTTAGACCTACAGACTGCAGCAAAGTGGCCGATTTTAAGGCACTTCTGGCACCTGGCTTTTCTTGCTGGGCACTGGGACCTGCTGTGCTTGTCCCTCCCGCAGAAATAACATTTCGGGTTCGCACGGGGCAGGGTAGCAGCAGCCGACAGGCCGTCAGGGGTAGGGTAGAAGGGCACTTTACTCACATCAGAACGAGGGGTCCAGTCCCTAGAGAGCTCGGTGGACTTTAAGGCTGCATCCTCCATTGTGATTGCAATCCGGGCCACGTCCTCTAGTTTTTCTACCCCTTGTTCGAGCAAACGCAGCCTCACTTCGTTTGATCGGAGCCCGGCCACATAGGCATCCCGGACGAGGTCGCTAGTGATCTCGGCAGCAGTTTTGTCCACACAGTTACAGTCCTTGCCCAATGCCTTTAATACTTGTAAATATGCCCTGCTGGACTCGCCGGGCTGTTGTTTCCTCGACGCAAGCATGAGCCGGGCATGAACTCTGTTCACCGGTTGATCATACAGTTCCTTCAGTACCTTTATGGCTGCGGTGTAAGTGGTCTCATCCTGGATGTTCTCGTAGACTCTCAAGGACACCATAGACAACAATGCTGTTAGACGCTGGTTATCCTCCTCTACCTGAATGAATCTCAGGAAGTTTTCAAAGTTCAGCAGCCAGAACTTAAAGGCTTTGAAGGCTGCAGCTGACTGTGGGTCGATATCAAGTTTTTCTGGCCGAGTTAAACGCTCCATCCCTTTCAAAAAAAATTCTTTTTGCTAATAAAATTGTAGAGCTCGTCGAAAGAACCAAAGACTTGTTGATCCAAACCAAGGCTTTTATTAGCAAAAGACCGGAGCTCTTCACAGGTGGCCGACCAGTCCGGAATGATCCGACCTGGCTAGGGACACAACCCTTTAAGGCCCAAACAATAGGTGTGGCTTAGCTCTCAGCCAATCGCTGTAAGCACAGTCTAGATACAGTAACTATATACACTATGTACATTGGTGATAGATCTGTACTATCACAGTGGTCCTGCCCTGTCTAGATCCACAACTTTCTTAAAAAGAATAGAAGAATGGTCGCAGATCTCCAAAGGCTCAGCTACAAGCACTTCATCTCTTGTCCTCTCCAATTTCCCAAGGCTAGATCAAGTGCTGCACTCTCCCTTTTGGGGACCCGCAAAACATTACAGGAGTAAACTTTCCTGGACATATTTGACAAATTCCATCCCATTTAAACCTTTCACATTATGACTTTCCCAGCCAATACTTGGAAAGTTAAAGACCTCTACTATAACAACCATATTTGACCTACAGCTGGCTGCAATCTCCTGGCATATTTGGTCTTCTAATTCCTGTCGAATATTTTGGAGGGGGGTGGGGTGGTAATGTACTACACTCCGAACAAAGTGATCATGCCTTTTTTAAACCTCAGCACCATCTACATAGCCTCACTAGCCGACCCATCTGAAATCTCACCTCTAATGAGGCAGAGACTGCGAAACAGAGAAACAAATGCTATCTTGACAAGAGTCAGGGTGTGAGGTGTTGCTGTCTAGGTAACAGAGTCAGTGACTTCATCGTAAATGTCAGTGAATAGTCTGAGCAGAATTCGTCTGTGCAGTATATTGTAATTTACAACAAGATGATCTTGTTGAAGCTCAAGACTTCTGGAAAATCTTTGGAATTCTCTACCCTGAGACTGTGAATGATGAAAAAAAAATGCATTACCGTGGCTGATACAGAGCGATTATGGGGACTGAGTTGCAGAATAAGGGCTGGATCAGAGTAGCCAAGATTTTGCTGGTTAGTACAACTGGCACAAGGGTCTATCATGTTTACTTCCTGCATTGATTTCATGCCAAAGAGTCAATAAAGCACTAAGCAGTTATGGCAATTTATAATACATGTTTGTGATCGAGGGTTAAAATAGGGAACATTCACTATCCAGAGGTGGTTAATGGTCTATGACAGTATTAGTAAACCTGTGGTCCGCAGACCATTGGTACTCTGTTAGAGAAGGTTCGCAACGATAAGGCAAATGTTACTCATGTAATAAACAAATAATATGTAAATCAATGTTCTAAATTTGACAATACAATTCAATTTTTTCCCCACATCTAATCTAAACTAAAAAATCCCAGTGGTCTGGAAAGGGATTTGAGCTTGCAAGCCCAACAGCCCACCACAACAACAAGTGTCCATGGGTTGTAACAAGAGGCTCATGACAATAAAGAAAATTTGAGGTCTTTGGAGGAAGAATGATGGAGGACCACTGGTCCTTGAGTTCTCTAGGAGTGTTAAGAGGAAGTAAGGAGATGAAAGTCAAAAACAATGAATCACCTGGACGAATCTAGGATTCTGAATCTGGATTAAACACTCTGGATTAAATATGACTGCAATCTGCAACTAAAGTGGGATGAAATGAGGGACAATACTCCACCATAACATTGTCGCAGCTTTACGATGCAGTAAACATGGATTGGAAAGTTAGCTCTCCTTCCCAAGACTGAAGCTTTCACAGATGCACAAAACAGAAAGTAACGAACTTGTTATAATGAGAGAAGATACAAAGGCCTCACCCTATATCTCTAGTGGTATTTGGAACCACAGCAGGAGGAAAACAGGTTACTCTTAAGAAGATATAACCAGAGGCCAAGATAGAGACAAAGAAAGACCGAAATGAAAGGCCTGGTCGTTGTATGAACTACCAATTCCAGTTACCTCTGTACCAGATTAGCTTAGTGTTAATAACAAAGTCACATGTTGCTTTAACAGTAAGTGGAAAGTGATACTTGAACAACCAATTGCCCAGCAGCAACAGGATGAAGATGGCCAAAAGAGGTCTGATCTAGTCTGGACTATCCTTGTGGTACTGTCTCACAGGAGATCAGAAGGAATTAGGAGATGATTCTTGGAAACAAGGTTTAACTCTTTATCTAGAACAAAGAACCTGGGATGACAGTAAAATGCTAGGATCCAAGTCTGGAACTCAGAACAAATGGGAAACCACAAGACAAGACTCATCCATTTCTGAGTGTACAGTGCAAGGTGAATGCTTGTACACTGCCTTTTAAATTACGTTAGACTAAAACAAAATATACCTTTCTTCAGTTGTCAGTCATTTGTCCCCTAATACAAACCCAACACAATAAAAGGCCATCGAATTCTAGAAGGCGAAGAGTTTGTCAGAAGAATCCTCTGACAGAACTGAACCATTTGTCAGTGCTGTCTCACCCTTTTTCATAGTCAACTTTTCATTAATGCCACAGTTCCCAACGGAACGAGTGAACTACTTATTTTTGTCAAGCCTAATTAAATTGTTAATTATGGGAGCAGTTTACTACACACTATAAACTGTGGTCAAAATTATCAATTACTTTCAACAATTTAGATGTTAAATCACCACTGCCCCCTAAAATAAGGTCCAAAAACAAGGAATCAAAAATATGGCTGCACAGAACTTTGGTGCACATAAAAGTTTAATATTGTCATTAGACTCTTAATTTTAGAGCACATCTTAATGGCTAATGGCTTTAAAACAAGGTGTCACCATTGTTAAATTATGGCATGGCAGCTCACTTAAATATCATTGGTACTGGGGGACAACTTCCAAGCTCATACTGGTAGTTTCGTAACAAGTGTGTGCCCATATAAATCACTTCTCATCAGAAATAAAGGAGCAAAATCACTCTGGACTGTACAATCACATTAAGGTTTATGATACAGGAGGCATCCATTTGGTCTACTGTGGCTTTGGCAGTTGCAAAGGAACTACAAAATCCCATCCAATTTCCTTGCACTGGTCTCCAAGCGCACATGTCCAATCACTATTTCAGCATCTGCTATCCTTTCAGACAATGAACTGTCTTATTATATTCTTCATATTGAACAGTGACACTAAACAAGAGTAAGCCATTCAACTTCTGCAACCAGATGTGAGTGATCTATAACTTGATTTAACATTCCTTAATACTCCCAAGAAGGACAACTACCAAAATCCAGTTTAAGATGGAGCACACATACTTATTTTTGAGGAAATATTCCACACATTCAATGGTCATCGAAAAAGTGTTTAATGGGTCAAAGACTGTTAGATTATAAACACCTATTACTGTATATTGATCCCAGCTCTATAAACTAATTCAGTCAACCCCTTCCTGCATTTTCCCTGTATGCCTTCATTCAGTTCTCTTTCAAAGGTCAGAATTGAAACACCATCCAACACACTTTCATGCAGTTCAGTTCAAATATGTTGAAGTAAAAGTCTGTCATTTTACCCATGCACCTTTTGTCAATCACGACCTGTTTGGTAACTGGAATAGAGTATCTATCTCATCTCTATCCATCAAGGTAGTGGACACATCAATTTTCTCTGTACTATTCTTTCCCCAAATGTCCTGACCCATAGCCTTTGGAACCCCAATCAGCTTCAGATCTCCCTACCTCAGCAATGTCAAAACCCTACAAATTCCATAACTTCTTTGTGCGAGGGCATCCTTCTCAATTTTTGTAACCTCTGAAACCTTGGAGAACTTGCTACGTTCCAATGAATCTACGTTGTACTCCATGCAGTATGATCCCAGAACAGAAGCCAATCTGGACATAATGTTCCTACACTGTCCTGTCCACTGCAGAATTTCTCAGTCTCTACTGCCATGAAGCATGTAGAATTAGCAATCATGCCTACCTTTTTGAGGCACATTGTTATACCCTGGAGGTGCAGAAACTATTTATTTAGTCAGCCAATATTCTGGAATCTGCTAATTACAAATGCCAGCAGAGCCCATTCACATAACTGCATAAATTCAAGAAAATCCATCATTGACCTCGTAGTTCAATGAGGAATGGCAGTGCAACAGCATAGAGATTCAATTATTGGACTAATTTTAATGGACATTGAAAACATTCTTGGATATTTATTCCTAATAGCCTATTCTCAAGTGATTATTGCCAAAACTACTGAGAAGCACATAGCAGTAAATAATTTTGGAATACTTACTTAAATTTCTTTATGGGGTGAAATACAAATGAAAAACACTCAATCAGAGATGAAAAATATGGTCAGTTTTTGGAGAGGGAAGGAATGACATTTTGATATTTAAGAGGATTTAGATAAATTTTCCCTATCTGGAAGAGCTCAGCACAAAAGTTTTTAATCCTTCAACTTGGGGCCTGGCTATCCAGCCCAAAACTAAAAAGGGGAACTACATGTCAGGTTTGGATCTTTTGATGAAACAGTTATGACGGGGCAGGCAAGACAATTTCAAATTGGTAAGCTTGTGTTTTATTACATAATATTGCAGACTGCAGGTTTGCAGCACTAGAAGGCAGATATATGGCAGAATGACAAAGTGCACCCAGGATTCCACGAAATACAAGGCTGCCAAGGTATGCACAGAGGCTTAGACGATGCACCAACCTTCTTTGCTGCTTAAGTTTAAAGTACAATCTGACTATTTCACTGTGCAATAGATGACTTAATCACATTGCCATTACTGCACATTATGTTCATTAAAATTAGATCAATTCCACAATACCTCACAGACCAAAGTATCAACCATATATGGTTCATATGCAATTACGATTAGAGTAACATATGTCTGTAATCATAGTTGCCTCTCAATGGAAAATTGCTGCTTGTTAAGTAGAATTAGAGACCTATTCTGGTACAAACAGGATAATTTACTGAATTACTGTGTTCTACTTCAGACTCAGAGCTGCTGTTACCTGGATACTTCGTGACAGCGGCATCAATATTTTTGATCAACACTATCGGCATTGATCTCATTCCTCAGAATGGGCCTCAAAGCAAAATCTATGGTTGAGAAAGAAGACAAATTAATTGAAAAGTGCTTCTTGACCCTAAAGGAACACAAGATGGAAGGGGGGGGAGGGGGGGAAAGAGAAGAGAACCCTCATTTTAAGCCCCTGTGGCCCCAACAAAACCACTGCAAGGTGAGATGTCCCTCGAAAGTAACAAGCCCACTTCTTACTTTCCTTGCGGACAGGCGATAAAAAGCATTTTCAGTGCAGCTAGAGGAGGAGCCAAAAAATATATTTCAACAGCAAAATGGCTGAATTTCTGCCTGCATGGTCAATGCACACCTCCCACAATCCACGTAGAAGAGCTTGTCTGAACATTCAGCTCAAAACGTGAACCAGACACCAACCTGCTAATGCTATGACTTTAAAGCAATGATCCACTACTGTCCACAGGATACACAAAGCAATCTTCTCATGGCAACCTATTTTATTTCCCTGCCGCATTCCTATCCCAACATGCCTGTCCATCGTCTCATGCATTGCCAGACCAAGACCATGTGCAAAGTTGGCCCATCAACCAGCTTATCATAACATGAACTTCTCTCATTTCCATTAGCCACCCCTCCCAACACATCTCCATGTCTCTCCACATTCTTCCCCCCCCACCCTTTCCTCCAGAGCCACGCCCGATCAATATTCACCTTTCCCCTCCTGTCCATATCCAATGATCGCCTTTTTCCTGTAGGCCAATGTCCCTCCCCATGTCCTTTCTTCCCTCCTCCCCATCTTTTTTTATTCACATGGCCTGCTGATTTATGCTCATACCCTGACGAAGGCCTCAAACCTTGTGTTAGTTATTCATCTTTACCTTGTGTAGGCTCTGCGAGAGCTGCAGAGCTCCTCCAGCTCTTTTGTTTTCTTATTACAATCACAGCTGCTGCAAACCTTCGTGTTTCACTCCTGCAGCACAGTTGATAGCATTGTTAAGACAACATATGGTGTGTTGTCCATTAACCACGGATCAAGTTCAAAAGCCATGAGGTAATGTTACCACTAAATAAGCCCTTAGTTAGATCCCACTTGGAACATTGTGTTCAGTTCTGGTCAGAATTCCAGGAACCATGTTGATGCTGTACAGAAGGTGTAGAGGATGTTGCCTGGATTGGAGAGCATGCCTTAAACAGGATAGGTTAAGTGAATTTGGTCTTTTCTCCTTGAGTGAAGTAGGATGAGTGGTGACCTAATAGAGGTCTAGAGGAGACATTGATTATGTGGATGGCTTGAGGGTTTTTCCCAGGGCTGAAACACAAGGGACATAGTTCTTGGAAGTAAGTGGTGAATTTTTCAGAGAGTGGTGGATGCATGAAATGTACGACTGGAAGCAGAGGTGGAGGCAGGGACAATAGGATGTTTTAAGAGACTATTTCTTAGGTACATGGAACTGATCAAAATGGAGGATTATGCACTTGGGAAATTCTAGGCAATTGTTAGAATAGGTTATTAGGTTGGCACAACACTGTGGGCTGAAGGGCCTGCCTGTAATGTGCGGTAGATGTTCATGCATCAGACCTCAACAAATAATTGTACCTGCTAATATACACTGCCACGTCAAAATAGATCCTGAATATTCATGTCTGCCATTACATACAGAACCATCTTCCAACATTAAACAGTTGATTATGAAGTAGCAGCTCAGATTATACACATCCTGCCAATGAGGATGGAGGCTGAAAGGGAGAGTTAAATGGCTTATGTACAAAACAGGTAAATTAACTCATTGGGGTAACATCAATGCTGGAGAAATTGTTAAGTTTAATTTTTAAAATTAATTTACAGGAAAGGGGATGAAGTTATGTAACATATTAGTCATTAATGTAAACTAATATTTTTCTGAACTCCCACAGCTGAAGGGAAATCAGATTTTTTTTTTGCAAATATATTTGAGCAAAGCGACATTTGAAAGAGAATCAGATTGTCTGCACAATGCAAAGGCTAAGGGAAAAAGAATGAGCAATTACCACAATACATATCCTCTTACAGTCAGTCCCTTTATTACAGTGAATTAGGTTAACAAAACATGCCCTTACCAAATTTACAAATCACTACACAGAAAAATTGAGAAACAATAAAATTCACCCTCTCAGAATTCACCTGGGGAGAGGGGTGGGGGGAGGAAGTTAATCAACACAAAATTTACCCTCATTAACTCCTTCTTGAAGTATGTGGAGGTGATGCACCTTTTCACGAGAGTAAAGCCTGATGTAACCCATTTTCTAGGGACACAGCCCATTGCAATTTTCAACTGTACACCAGGCAATATCACCAAGCTAGGTACACAGCAACACCAGAGAGTGCAATATCATTTAGCATCCAAGGATCATACACTACTTATGTAAATATTTAATTAGCAATCAACTGTTCATTAGCTTTTGTCTTTCCATTGGTTCGGGTACCAACCAACCTAAATCCTTTCACAACCCAGATGCAAGGAAAGCAACAATATCTTTTCAGGTGAATATTTAGTGAGGAAATTCTAACGAACATCAAATACAACACTATCAACATGTGGCTAGAATCTACAGATTCAGGCTGTAAATTATTGAGTTTTTAATCAAATCCAGAAACTGAATTGTACAAAGGCCATGTATGTGTTCTCATCTGTCATACTAAAGCCTGAATGATTGCACTGGACAGAAACTCTAAAATATGAAATCACTTTGAACGTTAAACATCTCATCACTAAAATTGTACAAGTAGCTCACAGTTATTCATTCACCTCAGTACACTGTTGGAAAGAGGCATGTGATCACTTTCGATAGAAAAGAACAAGAAGAGAATGAGGGATGATTGAGAATTCCACAAATCTCCATTCCCAGATCAAAACACAACCACTATTGTTTCATTGTAGAACACTGCATTGAAATGAGCATTCTCATCAGAGATTCTCAGAGTTTATCAGATTACAAGCAGGCACTTATGGAGCTACATGATTTGCTCAGCGACTTTAACCTGGCCTAATGACCATCAGCATGTAACCTGGTGTACCAGAGGTCCCCACACACTCGTTCTTTCCCAAGACCATATTTTGGCAAGTCTGATAATCTAGCTGTGCACCTTCTGCCTTCATATAGACGGAGTCTAAAAAGAGAGGCTATAAGGTGGTCACAGGAGGCTAAAGAATGGTTACAGGACTTTGAGTCAACAGAATGGGTGGTGTTCAAGGACTCTGCTGAGCATCTGAACAAGTAACCAAGGTTGTCACACACTTTATCAAAACAGCTGTGGATGAGTGTGTCCCAACCAAATCATTCAGGGTTTTCCTGAACCAGAAGACCTGGATGAACAGTAAAATTCGGAACCTGCTGAGAACCAGATCACAGGCATTTAAGTCTGGAGATCCAGATCAGTACAGTAGGAGTAAGTATGACCTGCTAGAAACTATCTCCCAGGTGAAGTGGAGATTCCAGATGAAAATGGAAACAACAAGGGACATCCGACAGCTGTGGCAGGGCCTAAATGCAATAACCTGCTATAAAACCAAATCCGATGAAATACCAGACAGCAAAGCTTCTCTCCCAGAGGAACTCAAAGCCTTCTACTCCCAATATGACGACAGTATTAGTGAAGAACCACCCCTCCGCACCCACCTGTCTGTAACTGAGGATGACATGTGTGCTGCCTTCAGGAGAAGGAATCCGAGGAAAGTATCTGGCCCGGAAGAGTACCTGGCCGTGCATTAAAAATCTGTGCTGACCAACTTATTAAGGTATTCATGGATATCTTCAATATCTCACTCCAGCAGGGCACGATTCCCACCTGTTACAAACAGGTGTCAATCATACCGCTGCTCAAGAAGAGTGCAGTAACCTGCCTTAATGACCATTGATCAGTAGCACTTACATCAACAGTGAGGAAGTGTTTTGAAAAGCTGATAATGAAGCATATCTGCTCCTATCAGAGTGGTTACAAGGAGACATTCCAGTTCGCCTATCGTAGGAACAGATCTACGTGGATGCCATCTCACTGGCTCCATACAAAGCCCTGGAATATCTGGACAGAAAAGATGCATACATCAGGATGGTCTTTATTGCACTCCAGCACTTAACACCATCATCCCCTCGAAACTGATCAGCAAATTCCAAGACCTGGAACTCAACACCCCACTGTGTAATTGGATCCTGGATTTTCTCACCTCCAGACCACAACCAGTGAAAATTGGTAAGAACATCTCCTCCACAAACTTGATCAGTACTGGAGCACCACAGGGGTGTGCTCTTAGCCCTCTGCTCTATTCACTTTATAGCTACGACTGTGTAGCTCGATAACACCATCTACAAATTTATTGATGATACCCTGGGAGTGGGTTGTATAAAGGAAGGGATGAGTCAACCTGCAGGATAAAGATTGAAAACTTGGCTGAATGGTGCACCTCACACTCAATGTCACCAAATCTAAGGAGCTGAATGTTGATTTCAGGAAGGGAAAGCCAGAGGTGTACAATCCAGTGATCATTGGGAGAATCAGAGGTGGAGAGGGCGAGCAAATTTAAATTCTTGGGAGTCATTTATCTCAGAGGATCTTTCCTGGACCCAACCCACCAATGGCATCATGAAGAAAGCACATCAGCACCTCTACTTCCTCAGGAGTTTGCAGAGCTTTGGTACGACTCCAGAGACCCCGGCAAATTTCTACAGAGGTCTGGTGGAAAATGTGTTGACCAGCTGCATCATGGTCTGGTATAGGGACACCAACATCCCTGAGAATAAAGCCCTCCAAAAGTTTGTAAATAAAGCCCAGGACATCACAGGCAAAAACCCTCCCCACTATTGAGTACATCTATGGGGAACACTGACATCAGGAGAGCAGCAGCAATCATCAAAGACCTACACTACCCAACACATGCTCTGTTCTCGCTGCTGTCATCAGGAAAGAGGTATAGGTACCATAAGACTCGCACTATCAGGTTCAGGAACAGCTGCTACCCCTCCACCAAGATTCTCCTCAATGACAATCTCAATCAGAGACTCATTTAAGGTACACTTTGATTTTCTTTATTCTCTCTGCATTGCACAATTTGTTGACATTCACTACCTATTTACAGTTCTTTATTTGTTTACACATTTACGCTGCAGGTTTTTTTTTGCATAATTCTGCCTGGCCCACAGGAAAAAGAACCTCAGGGTTGTATGTGATGTCATGTATGTACTCTGACGATAAATCTAAAATTTGAAATCTGAAAAACAACTATCCACTCCAGTATTTAGGGTCACAATATGAAGTATTAGTTTTCATAAATGCTGCGATGGACTAATACAATAAAATATTTCATCTTAATTCTTTA
Organism: Narcine bancroftii; assembly: GCF_036971445.1. Classification (NCBI taxonomy): domain Eukaryota; kingdom Metazoa; phylum Chordata; class Chondrichthyes; order Torpediniformes; family Narcinidae; genus Narcine; species Narcine bancroftii. The sequence continues at coordinate 1,659,095 of NC_091473.1, forward strand.
TCACTTTTATTTGCAACCAAGTTTCTGGAGCACCTTTTTCACTTACAAATGAATAGACATTACCGTGCAAGTTTGCAAGATTTGAGGGGGGGGGGGGGGGGGGGGGCGGGGCAGGATTTTCCTGAAAAATGGACAATTGAACCACTTTGCTTCTTACAGAATTCACAGACATCAGAAAAATAAATAATGACATACAAACCCTTATATTCTTGAGGAATTTCACTGATATAGGAACCAAATTGAAAAGGTATTGGCCTTTTCCATCGTATCACCTTTAAAAATTATGAGCCGCCTTCAAAGCTGCCGAGAACTGTTAAATGTATGGGAATTCAACAAAGAAGAAAAGATTTCAAGACTTACTATGCAGCAGAGTCGTTAAGTTGATATTCTCTGGATCGGCCAAAACAAGCTTGAACCCCAGCATCACCCCAAAGCCTCCTGATCACATTGGCCAGGTCTTCAGGCAAAATGCCCTGTTCTTCAGCAGTCCCAGACAATGCAAACAATTGGCGGGCATCATCCTATAAAAAGAATAAAAACAAATGGGACAATATTCCTATCATGGTTAATGTAGGATTCATTATACTGACCATCCCCAGGTTACAAACACCAATACCGACGAATAAGCGTGCATAGTATTATTAGACAGAAATCCGACATCTGTATGGCAGAACTAGTCTTCTCTCTTTCTCCACTTTTAGTAATGCTTTGTGCTTTTAATGGCATACTTTGCAAAACTGTGGAGGTATGGTTACAATGGAGCGGTCCTCTTGAGAGTTCCAGACTCTAACAAATTCAACTTCTGGATATCTACAAAAGTGAAAGCAGTTTGCTACTTGGACACAGACAGCCTGCATGCATTTGTTTCTTCCGCTAATTCTCCACCCCCAAATTATATTTTTTCTCAAGATCATCTTGACATGTGACAATACTAAGAGCTGTAACTACGTATCTTAAATCAAGAAAGCTCAGCTATTTGAAGATGAAAGCTTGCTCCAGAGAAAACACCAATGTTTTAAATTACAATGGCACCTCTGATCGACTGATGATGCCATGATCCTCACTGTTATCCATCTTTCCTTATGTGCTCAGTGCCATTGGCAATTGAACTCAGAGCCAAATAACAAGCTTGTTTGCCTGATAAGGGGCTCATATCCTCCAGAAACCAAATTCAGATGGTTCAGATTTTAATCGGTACTCGAACAGCGAAAAGAGAAACGTGTATTATCTTGAACCCAATTATGGACAAGATATTGAAGCTACCTGTTTAAGATTCAATGGAAGTCATTGGACTGCAATTAAAAGATTGGAATTATTTATTTGCATTATTAAACCATTCCACTGTTTTCTCTTTCATTACCATTTACTCACAAAACGATTGGGAAATTGAATTTTTTGTTAATTCCAGATTTTTCAGTTGTTAGTTGATGCCCAACAGAATTAAGTCAAATTTACTGTCATTTGATTGTACAAGTACAACCCGACGAAACCGTGTTCTCTGATCCTCGGAAATATGCAGACACACAACCAGACTTAACACACAAACAGACAAATGATAAGTACGCAGGACAAGTATTTTCTCTATTGAAATAATTAAATAAATATTGTTTTGTGCGAATGAGAGTCTTGGACGCTCAGTGTGAGCAATTCCCTGGGTCGTTCAGCATCTCACTGCCCGTGGGATGAAGCTCTTCCTCAGCCTGGTGGAGCTGGCTCTGATACTCCTGAGTGATCTCGAACCACATAAGAAACACAAAAATGTTTAATTCTGATTAAGAGTGCACACCCAGAATTTTGACTTGTTTTGCACTTTTGAAGGTTGGCCAGAGTAATTGTGTTTATATTACGTTGTTTCCGGCATTTTACTCTCATTTTGTAAGCAGCCCTTTTAATTAAAAGTACATCTGACTTTACAACGACAACTCTCCTTAATAATAATTATGTCGAGCTTACTTTTCTTGATAATTATGCAAAATGTCACTTCTGCCAGTTTAAATCAGTACAGATTTCTTCAAAACATTTTTCAAGTTCTGAAACTTAACACTAATTTTGATTGCACTAATTTTAATTTTGACCCATTGTTCTGCAAAAGGTTCTCAAGAGAAATTCAGCAGGTATCACAAGCAGAATTGACTGTTATTTTACACAGGGTAGAAGTATTTCCAAATTCAATATAGGAATAGGGAACCTAAATAAATCTCATCTTTAAATTTTGACCGACAACATGGTTACAGGCCCTTTTGGCCCATGAGCCTGTGCCGCCCAATTACTCCCAAATGACCTACAATCCCTGGCATATTTTGAACGATGGGAGGAAACCTGAACCCCCAGAGAAAACCCAAGCAGTCAAGGGGAGAATGTACAACCCGGGCCCAAGTCGTGGGCACTGTAACAGCATGGCACTAACCGCTACACCAAGCATGCCATCCACAATAATAACAGAATGAGAGGAAAATAAAACTTCATTCTTTTTTCAGTCTTGTTCCTTCTCTGGGAATGTTGTTAATCTATGAAGCATTTCTAATTTTCAGAAACTTACCATGAATTACCAAAGGCATAGAACCTTTGCTGTTCTGAGTAACACATTATAGTTATGTTTTTGGGAGATAAATTAGGGCAGGTTTTTTAGTGTAGGTCACATACAAACACTTTAAAACAGATCTTATTTAAAATACTGGAGCTCTGCTCATGCTAGACAGGTCAGCTCCAAGAGCCTTTGCAAAAGCTTTGGAGAATGACCAAGAGACTTCACTAATGGATTTTTGTATACAAAAAGGCAACAGATGAAAGAACTCGTCGGAGCTGCAGGTCGTCTGGAGTGGAACTTGCTGTTCTAAGAGGGTCAGGTGGTTTTTCAAGCAGAGGGAGTAGAACAGGCTCCTCTGAGAGATAGACAGAATAGAGTTCTACAGTCAGCAGCAGCTGGGTTTGGAACAGAACAGGACAAGCTGGAAAGCTTGTCGAAAAAACCCATTTGGTTGTGAGTGCTTCGTTCAGCATGGTCAAAGCCCTTGTTGTTCATGCAAGAGGAGAGGACTGGCTGCTTCACTTGAAATAAAAGAAACAAAAAGGAACTCCGTGGTGACCTGAAAGAAAGAGGTTATCATCTGGAAAACCCTGATGGAGCAAGTTTCTTTGGCAAGACACTGAAGTGGCTGGTTACAAGGAATCAGTTGTAGGTGTCCAGAGAACAACAAATCTCTCTCTGAAAACCGACAAGAACCTTCCTGAGTGGTAACCACTTACCTTTCAAGCATCAAAGCCTGGTGAAATCCATAAATGTTAAATTCTATGCACAGTACATGAATTGCATGCGACCAGTAAACTTGGAGGACTAAGAAGTGAGATTGGACTGTGAATCAAATAACTTTTCTGAATTTGTAATACACATTACATACATGTGTGCTTAGAATTAGAAGGGGGTTAAGTTAACTTAATAGTAATAAGTTAAAGTTTGATCCTGTTTTCATATTTAAAGATAATTAAAAGCAACTTTTGTTTAAGTAACCATTTGTCTTGGTGAATATCTTTGCTGCTAGGTTTTGGGGTCCTCTGGGCTCATAACATCTGAAATAACACAAATGAATTTGAATCTAAGAAGCACTCCAATCCTAAATAGGAAGTAAATAAATGGTAGGAAAAATACACAAAATGCCACCAAATTGTTTAAGGAGCCTGCATTCAGCATGGGAATTTGCCGATTTTGGAAGCTTCTGAACAAGTTTTGACCAAATGCACCAACTTTTATGAAATCACTTTACTTTTCAATCATTATGTGCGGAAAATGATTTAAGGGCGATTTAATCAAATACAATCCTCCCAAACATCCTTGCAGTTTAATAAAGCTTATTGCAATAAGCCAGCCAAACTTCAAGTTTGGTCAATTTCTGCTATAATTGTAGATGCAGTCAAGCGAAATAGAAGTGATAAATGACATGGGTTATCCAAAATTGCACAGCTCATGGGTATGCTTGAACAGAAGTAGTGTGTGGGTCAAAGGGCAAGATCATGCTTGGAGAGTAGTTGGCGAAGTACAAGAGATGCTGAAATTCAAAAGCTGAGGTGCGAAGTTCAAAGCAAGGATTTTAACTTCCATAAAATGCTGTTTAAGCCAGAGCTTGAACCTGCTGTTTAATTCTAGTTGTAACACTTAAAGGATTTGAAGATTCTGGAGGTAATGATTTGCCACATTCTCACACCACAGGTGTCGGCGATTCAGTTCATTGTCTATACTAGTCACAGAGTTATCCCACTTCCCCATTTTGTTCCCCTCATTTATGCCTGTGAAAACCCGGATTCCCACCCATCTCCATTCGAGATAGTTAACTGCCTTACTTTGTGAATAATGAATTTTATATGGAAAAATGAGGGGTGCCACCTCATTTCAGGTACATATCCCACTATCAATCAAGTACAAGGGTTAGAAAACCACTCCCAGTAGAATTTTATTCCTGTCTTTTCAATCAACATGATAGGACCTACAGTGAATAGGATCAAACCAAGGTCATCCATCAGAATGGATGCACCAGAATCAACTGCAGTGCCAATGTGTTGAGCTGCTGTCCAAGGTCAGATTGAAGAAGCTGAAGTTTCCAGAATTTGATATTTAAATTCATGGAGGGCTTAGAAACAGCAGATTGAGCAGGAGGGTCGAATCAAATTAACAGAGAATGAAGTTGATTGACAAAAGAATCAAAGCAGACAAGAAAAAAATAAATTATATATTCTTTCTTTGGCTTGGTTTCGCGGACGAAGATTTAGGGAGGGGGTAAATGTCCAAGTCAGCTGCAGGCTCGATTGTGGCTGACAAGTCCGATGTGGGACAGGCAGACACGGTTGCAGGGGAAAATTGGTTGGTTGGGGTTGGGTGTTGGGTTTTTCCTCCTTTGTCTTTTGTCAGTGAGGTGGGCTCTGCGGTCTTCTTCAAAGGAGGTTGCTGCCCGCCGAACTGTGAGGCGCCAAGATGCACGGTTTGAGGCGATATCAGCCCACTGGCAGTGGTCAATGTGGCAGGCACCAAGAGATTTCTTTAGGCAGTCTTTGTACCTCTTTGGTGCAACCTCTGTCACGGTGACCATTGGAGAGCTCGCCATATAACACGATCTTCGGAAGGCGATGGTCCTCCATTCTGGAGACGTGACCCACCCAGCGCAGCTGGATCTTCAGCAGCGTGGACTTGATGCTGTCGGCATCTGCCATCTCGAGTACTTCGATGTTAGGGATGAAGTCGCTCCAATGAATGTTGAGGATGGAGCGGAGACAACGCTGGTGGAAGCGTTCTAGGAGCCGTAGGTGATGCCGGTAGAGGACCCATGATTCGGAGCCGAACAGGAGTGTGGGTATGACAACGGCTCTGTATACGCTTATCTTTGTGAGGTTTTTCAGTTGGTTGTTTTTCCAGACTCTTTTGTGTAGTCTTCCAAAGGCACTATTTGCCTTGGCGAGTCTGTTGTCTATCTCGTTGTCGATCCTTGCATCTGATGAAATGGTGCAGCCGAGATAGGTAAACTGGTTGACCGTTTTGAGTTTTGTGTGCCCGATGGAGATGTGGGGGGGCTGGTAGTCATGGTGGGGAGCTGGCTGATGGAGGACCTCCGTTTTCTTCAGGCTGACTTCCAGGCCAAACATTTTGGCAGTTTCCGCAAAACAGGACGTCAAGCGCTGAAGAGCTGACTCTGAATGGGCAACTAAAGCGGCATCGTCTGCAAAGAGTAGTTCACGGACAAGTTTCTCTTGTGTCTTGGTGTGAGCTTGCAGGCTTGCAGAGACTGCCATCCGTGCGGTACCGGATGTAAACAGCGTCTTCATTGTTGAGGTCTTTCATGGTTTGGTTCAGCATCATGCTGAAGAAGATTGAAAAGAGGGTTGGTGCGAGAACACAGCCTTGCTTCATGCCATTTTTTAATGGAGAAGGGTTCAGAGAGCTCATTACTGTATCTGACCCGACCTTGTTGGTTTTCATGCCATTGGATAACCATGTTGAGGAACTTTGGGGGGCATCCGATGCGCTCTAGTATTTGCCAAAGCCCTTTCCTGCTCACGGTGTCGAAGGCTTTGGTGAGGTCAACAAAGGTGATGTAGAGTCCTTTGTTTTGTTCTCTGCACTTTTCTTGGAGCTGTCTGAGGGCAAAGACCATGTCAGTAGTTCCTCTGTTTGCGCGAAAGCCTCATTGTGATTCTGGGAGAATATTCTCGGCGACACTAGGTATTATTCCATTTAGGAGAATCCTAGCGAAGATTTTGCCTGCAATGGAGAGCAGCGTGATTCCCCTGTAGTTTGAGCAGTCTGATTTCTCGCCTTTGTTTTTGTAAAGGGTGATGATGATGGCATCACGAAGGTCCTGAGGCAGTTTTCCTTGGTCCCAACAAAGCTTGAAAAACTCATGCAGTTTGACATGCAGAGTTATATATATATATATATATATAGTGTGGTGAGAATTTCTCTGCCAATAATAGCAGATTGGGGCAGATTCAATAGTTGTACTCCGAAAGGAGCTGGATGATAAGCTTAAAGAATATACAGGGCTATGGAAGAAGGACTAGTTGACTATTCTTATACAGTGCTGGTATGATTCAAGAAAGTTAACTTATTTTTAAAACACACCCAAAAAGTACTGTACTTTGAAAACACAACTTAATTCCTTTGATTTGGCTGCCAGAGAACCAAGACAGTCGACCTCATAGCTTCTAGCTTGCAGCACACAAAGAGAAGTTGTTCAGAGATCAGGGAGCATCTACAGAGATAAAAAAATAGCATACCTTTCAGGTTGATGAGATGATCAGAACTTGTCCTGAGCTCAACTTCGCATTTCCTGATTTGATTTCTGACTTCAAGCATTAGCAGAATTTTATTTTTTTTTATTAGTCAAGAAATTGCTCAACCAATAGTTTAATGAGCTTGAACACAAGACTACAGGCTTTAGAATTTGTAGTAATACACAGATTGTAGTAAAAACACACAGAAATGCTAGAGAAACTCAGCTGGTCTCACAGCATCCATAGAAGATAAAGGTAAAGAACCCCTTCAAGGTACAGTACCACTCTGATTATGCAAAATCAGCTTCTCTGAAATCCTCATTTATCTTAAATTTTTTTCGGAGCTGAACTGACCTCGCAGGTTGAAAAAAATTCACTCGATATGAAATTAGAACAATTGTCCTAATTTCAGGCAACACCCTCCCCTCTCTCTTTCCATTTCTTCTTTACCTTTCCCTATTGACTTTTCTCTCCAACTCTCCCTCCCTCTCAAACTACTTGCCACTGTCTCCCAGCCGCAAGCAGTCAGAAGAATCCCTTGTCCTGGCATCTTCAAGGAGAGTGGCTGCCTGGGTAAGAGTGGGACCTCGGGCTGCCGGCAGGAGTGGGGATGTTGGGTTCAGTGGTGTTCCCTCCTCTACCCCTATCTTCCCTCTACCTCCCCTCTTCTGAACACTGGAACTAGCTCCCGATGCTGATTCTGAACCATCCCCTCGGACTTCTACTGCCCACGCATACCAGGCTCTCTGATGTGAGTGTGTGGTAGGCCTTAGGGAGGAATCAGAGTCAGGACTTGGGTGACGGGAGCTCTGGTGGCCAGGGAGACTGGAGACTGCAGACTCGTCATTGAGTGTTCCACCGGCCTGGGAAGCCTCCCCGGGAATCAGCGATCACGTCAATGATTGGCGGTGGGTTTGCGTCAGTGATTGGCAGTGGGTTCATGTCAGTGATTAGATGCACCCTGCATTTTCTTGGTGAGAATTAAACATTTTAATGCTGAAAAAGCCTTCCCTTGTTGTTTAAACATTGATACAAGCAATTTGCTGTTGCAGATTTTTTTAAAAAAAGATCAATTCTCTGAAAAAAAAGTTTATCCGACATAAGCTCAGTTCCGACTATTTCGGATAATCTGAGTTGTACTGTATAATGTAAACAAACAATAGGAAGGCATCAGAATAAAGACTGACAGGGACCAACAAAATGTGTTAATTGAATATAAGAGGCGAGAATTGATTGTGGCTTGGTGAAAGGAGACAGAGGCAAAGGTCATTTCAGGTGATCCCTCTGCCTTGAAGCTGGTGACAGGAGCGGTTTGAAAACTACGAACTTACCTTTCAGGCGGCAGCCCTAACAGGCAGCTTCAGCATCCCATTCATATCCAGAGGCACCTCGTAGCACCCTCTGGATCTGATAGAAGCAGGGAGACTGCTACCACAGTACCACCCATCATAAATATGTGGCATAGCAATAGCCATCTTCCCAACCCATAATCCCCCACACAGGTGAAACAGCTCTGTATTTCCCAGAACAGTTCCAGCTGCGTGGGGGATTATGGGTAGGGAAGACCACCATTGCAATGCCACATTTTGAGCTGCAAAAAGCAGCCCCGAAAACCAAAGCACCCAGTAAAGTGCCAGAATGGCCAGACAAGTTGTCACAGCCCACACTGGCCGCCCCTTCCCCCTAAGACCCTGACGTCACCCCTGCCCCAACGGCCTCCGCTGACCTCCCCTCCCTAGTGGGGCGGGTACTGTTAGGTAGCGGAGCAGGGGGCTGTCAGGTAACGGGAAGTTGGGTTGTGGGCTGATGGAGTCATTAGTCTACCCCTAAACAGCTGCTTAGCACGGCTGTACATTCAGATGAGTCAGAAGAGTGCAGTACTCCACCAATTATCCCTCTCTGAGGAGGGCTGGCAATGGCGCCTTGGAGGCGCTCTCAGCGTATTAATTATTTAGCTGCAAGAGGGTACAATCTTCGCCTTTACATAAGGGCTGTTTGGTCCACCTGAAAGGGCTGAGGTACAGAGACACAGACAGACAGAGAGACACACAGACATACAGAGAGAGTGGATGCTCACATTAGAGAAAAGGTGACGGGTGGGGGCTTTGGTTAATGGAAACCGGACAAGTCGATATTAATGCCATCCAGCTGGAAGGTGCCCAGACAGATGAAGTGTTATTCCTCAAATTTGCTGAGTTCTCCAAACATGATCTAACTGTTCACTGATTTACATAATTGACTTGCGTGTCAATTCAACACAATTGATCAAACTTGAACAAGTTGTTGAATTGATCATTATAGAATAGGCTTGGATGAAATATTTACGAGAAGTTCCCCACAAGGTACGTGGCACTTGACACTAGAAACAAAGGGCAATATGCAATCCATTGGCAGCACTGAAACGGAAGAGGACGAAGCTGTTAGAAACTGGAGTTTCCCAGTTCGAACGCATTTAGTTTTCAATCCATGGCAGAGATATTAATTAAAGTCAATGCAAAAATAAAATATCGCAGAAGCTGAAAATCCAAAATATTGCAGAAAATGCTGGAGATTCTCAGCTCTGGAAACATCTGTGGAGAGAAGGTTTGATGAAAGGTCAAACTAAAATGTTATTGATGTTTTTCTCTCCAAGATCGTTGGTTGGTTGATAATTATTCAGTATTTCCAGCATCTATCTTTTATTTCACAAAACCAAATCGAAAAGAAATGAAAGCAATGCAAATCACAATTGTAAATTGCAACTGATATACTGGCTTTACACACACTTTTGGGCTCCTCCCTCAACATCAGTATCCTGGTCTTGTAGGCAGTGCAGAGAGATTCACTGGATTTATTCCTCGAATCAGAGGGCAGCTGCATTTTCTTCAAGATGAAGCGTCTCAAACAAAGAAACCTAATCTAATGAGAACATAGAACATTACAGCACAGCCCCTTCAGCTCACAATGTTGTGATGACCCATATATAAAACAAAAAATCTAAACTCCCTATCTCAGAACGTTTTTCTTTTCATCCATGTACCCTGTCTGTCTCTTAAATCCCCCAATTATTCCTCCCTTCACTTGGTACAGATGTCGTCTGGTGTTTGCTACTCCTGCCCTGTGAAAAAAGGTGATGACTGTCTACCTTATCAATGACTCTCATGATCTTGTAAGTCACCTCTCATCCTTCTTCACTCCTAAGAGAAAAGCCCTAGCTCATCCTTCATCATAAGGCACATTTCCCAATCCAGGCAACATCTCCTCTGGATTCTCTCCATAGCTTCCACAAACTTTCCTGTAAAAAGATGACCAGAAATGAACAAAATATTTCATGTGTGGTCTCAGAGATTTGTCAAGCTGCAACATTACCTCCCAACTCCTGAGCCCAATCCCCTGATTAATGAAGCACAACATACCATAGGCCTTCTATCAACCTGTGCAGCAACCTTTTTGGACTACAGTGCACCCCCCCCCCACCAACCTCACCCCCCGTTCTTTCCACACTATTAAGTATCCCACCATTAACAATGTACTATGCCTTCGAGATTGAACGACCAAAATGTTTCCACCACACACTTATCTGGATGGAACACCATCTGCTACTTTACAACTCTGCATCCTGTCTCTATCCTGTTGTGACCTAGACAGCCTTCAATACTTCCAAAACACCTCCATCTGCACCATAACAATTGCAAACCATCCTTCCACTTCTTTGTCCAGGTCGTTTATAAATATCACAAAGAGCAAGAGTCTCAGAACAGATCCCTATGGAACTCCACCAATCAGTCGCTGACCTCCAAGCAGAATATTGTTTATCCACGACTACGCTCTGCCTTCCACAGGAAGACCAATTCTGCATCCACCAAGTCAAGGTTCTATAGATCTCATGCCACGTGACTTTCTAAACTAGTTTTCCATGGGAGTACCTTGTCAAATACTTTACTAAAATCCACATAGACCATATCTTCTGCCCAACCTTTATTAAGACAAGAAGTGGGATGTGTAAAATATCTGCATCAGAGGTTCTGAATAGTTGGAATTTATTATTTTAAAGGAAGGATAAGAGTTTAAGCTACTTAGCATGTTCAAGACAAAGATTTCAGTGGAGTGGCTCTGAAGGGGGAAATGAAATTGCAATGGCTTTAACAAATGCTCTACAGGAATGAAGGGCCTCAAAGACCATTTTCCTACGTTTTGGACAGGAAAACTCTTTGTAGAAGCACATAAGCAATTAGCAGATGTGAAAAGTAAAAGTGAAAAAGTTACTGAAACTAAATCCCAACACAGGGCAAGTGGAGTCATTCAAATTAGCAGAAGGCAGCTTAAGAACCTACATCCATGATGCTTCATGCAAAATGACTGAGGGTTGGATTTCTGAATAGATATGAATTTATAGACTTTATTGCATGTGCAAAGAAGATCAAGAGCTGAAGGATCAACTTTCACCACAATCATCTTGCAAAGTCCTGTGTCAATGCCAATGAAGGCTGGAGGAACTTTAACACAAGAGTAAAGTGGTAATTGATATTGTTTGCAATTCTGCAGATCAATCTAATCTGTATGGTTGTAGTCCTCCTCAACATGATAGATGCCAGTCTTCTGCCAACTTGAATCACTCCACACAAAGTCAAGGAACAGTTAAAAAAGCACTGCTTAAGGAGATGGGCCCTGACAACATCTGGCAATGGTACTGAGAACATTTCCTACTCCAAAACTTGCTTCACTTTTGGTTAAGTTGTTCCAATGCTGCAATATCAAGTCAAATTTATTGTCATCTGATGTACAAGTACAACCTGACGAAACAGCATCCTCCAGTCCCCAGTGCAAAATACTCAGGCACACAACCAGACATAACAAACAAACAGACAAATAATATATATGCAGGACAAGTATTTCATCTATACAAATAAATAAATATCATTTTGACATTTGAGATTTTCGGATGTTTAGTGTGAGTAGTTCCTTTGATTCTCCAGCTGTGTGCAGGATAGAAGGGGGTCCTCAATGATTTTGCACACCCTCTTCAGACAACATTCCAGTAGATCATGTCAATTGTGGGGGTGGGGGGGGTGGGGGGGGGGGGGAGTGGTAGAAGACTCCATGAAATCCTCATCCCCTCTGGTTAAGGGAGAGAGGAGACAATGATGGGAGGAAGATTCTTTTTAAGAGACCAGATGCCGATTTAACTTATCAATTATTTTGGGGAAAATATGAACATATTCCATTTCAAATTGTACGACTCAACAGCACAGAGATAATGGTTCAAGCCATAAAACTTTGTTCCAAGGTGCTAATGCTAAACCAGAATTGCTCGATTCCTTTTGCTTTCCCCTCTCCTCCCACCACCCCCCATTAATTTGTCCACACCAAACCAGCTTTCCCCAGATGGCCAATCCTAACTTTTTTGTTTTTACCAAAGTACTGTCCAAATAGGACCAATTTCACACTGCAACCAAATAGATATGTCATATTTTGAACATCTGACTACTGTTTCTTTGTATGCAGTTATGTATCAGTTGGTTAAGATTAATAAACTCAGAAGAAATCTTCGTCACTCAGACAAATTAACTTGAACGACTAAAGGACTGCTAAGGTTTTTAGGCAATGAAGTGCCAAAGTTTAATTATCAGTTAAATTCTGCAATCACAAATCTTATTTTCAGAAATTTCAACTTTTAAATGAGATACAGCAATAGTCAATTATACTTGATAATTGGGCGTCCTTCAACAGAATTCATTTTTACACCTATAACATTGTTCTCATTAAAATTGACGGTCAGTTCAATTCCAACTAATATTAGGCATCAACTTGCATTAATGCTCTGCCAGAGCACTTATGTGAACAAGAAAAGACAGAAAAATACTCTTGCATACTACTTGTGAAATAGGTACATATTCACAAAATCTCAAGGGATTGGGAGGTGAAAAAATTCAAAATAAAACACAAAGAAAATTTATATATTCCAGTAAAGCACTTTCCTCTCATTTAAGCATCTTGTACAGGTTACAGAATAATAAGCTAGCAGTTTTTATTGTAATTTATCATTTAGGAACACAAAAGGAAAGAGCTAGGAGAGATGATTAAAAGATTGTACAAACAAAAATCAGAAATCAAGTAAGAAAATTTGACGTTTTTATTTATTGAGGGTTGGAGACTACGATAATATTGAGGTAATCTAATCCAGAGTCAATAAAAGCATAGATAAGGTCTTTCAGTTGTGTGCCGTTATAGTGGAAACTCTACAAGTATCAGGAAGTTAAAAGTATCTAGAGTTGTATAGAAATTGGACTCCAAGATTCAATTCTGGTCAGAACTCCAGAAGCTATGGAGTACAAAGCGGAAACTACAAGATAAAGCATTCAGGTATCTCTGGATTAAATTGATTTGCATTACTTGTCAAACAGCCTGTCAACACAAAATAGTGATGAGATCAGCAGTGGAGTGAGGACTTCCTATTCACCGCTGGATGCAGATACGATGTGAGTAAATGATGTCGTAGTTTTGGGAACAAACCACTTTCACAAGGAGATATGGAGAACTTGCATATTAAAAGAAAAATCTGTTCCTTTGGAAGTTTGTGGCTTCATTTGGATAGCTGAAGGAGGAACTGCAAAAGTGCAGCGAAGTCATGGAGGGCATCATTTCCTTTACCGGGGCAGTCTGCAAGTTACTGAGAAGAGCAGAAATGACATAAAATGAATCAAATTCTTTTTCTGTTTTGGGAGAGTTGGGGTGGGGGGGGGGGGGGGGCGTGCAGAGAGAAGCCAAGAGAGATGGGTGCTGATACCAAATCAAAAACCTGAAAAATAAGGAAGGTTAAAGACACCATGACACTGGAAATGGCAGATAGGTAGACAAGTTTTGAGGATGTAAAGTTGGCAATAATTCTGGAATGACCAAAGACTAATGTCTGACATTATTAGAGAACAACTAAATGTCACCAAATACAAGGCATGGAATTAATTTAAAGAATATTTATATCTAATTAAACTACACTCAAGTTATTTACACTTGCTGCCTTGTTTGATACAAATATCCAGATTTGTAAAATTGTGTTCATCATAAGGCTTTTTCAGGTGCATTCTACACTAAGAATGTGCCTGAAGAAGTAGAAGCGGCCCTTTAAATTGCTGTTCAGCTGGCAGCGTTGAAAGCGCAGCACTGGCCACCTGAAAGGACAGCTGCGCCAAGGCCAGGATGCGCATCTGAGCGCATTCCAGCTCCTGTCCCTTGGGCTGTCGAGTCAGGATGGCTGGCTGTCAGCTGGGACAGCCAGCACGGGACGTCCCCACACTGATCCCGCTGCCCCGCTCTTTCCCCACTCACGGAGCTGGAGAGGGTACAGGGTCTGGAGTGGCTGGCGGGGGAGCACGGGAGCCGGAGTGGCTGGCGGGGGAGCACGTGGGCCGGCGGGGGCCAGAGGGACCGGCGGGGGAGGAGGAGGCCGGAGCGGGAGAAGGGGGCACTTTTAGGTGGCTGCATTTGGCTGGCTGGGGAGGCCACTGTGCGGGGATTATCCCTCTTGGAGGAGGGTTACCAAGCTCGCCTTGCAGATGCCTCCTACACATTCATGTGGCCTTCTCACAGCCGCATTTTGCCAAAATAGGCGGCTTTACAAGCAGGGCAATTGGCCACCTGAAAGTGCCTAAAGACAAAACATCCAGCAAACACCCAATAGCAAATACTGGGTGATGGCATTTCAGAGATTTCATCTGCAGCAACCCATTTTTAGACCTAATGTGGTTTCTTCAATTTCATGCAAGATCGTCCTGAACTCCATTGTTGCATATACAGGTAGTCCTCGACTTATGACCGTAATTGGGGCCTAATGAGTGTTTGTAACTCGGATTTGCAAACAGGGTATTAAAGAAAGTTAATTTTTAAAAAAATTTCAACAAGTGAACCTTTAATGAAGAATCTCAGCATTTGTACAGTATTGTCTTTAAAAATTTTGGTCAGTTATGCGGGTGGACTTAATTCGCGCAGGTCATAAGTTGAGGACTACCTGAACCACATTTTAAGGAACAAAGGAAAAATTAAGTCCTGTTCAGTCAATAGAAAAGAGACTAGGGTATATCTGCAATGAGAAAAGATTGAGCTGGGGGTGACTTCAGTGAAAAGAGTCTATAAGGAAACTGAGGGATGTCGCAGGCAAGAAATATTAAAAAGGTCCCATTTTCTCGAGAGGTCAATAGTGAGGGGACATTGAAAATGACACCCCATATTGTGTTGGTCATGTTCACAAAATGGTAAAAAGGAGATTAAATACTGGCTTTTAGGGGCAGTGTAAAAGCACCTTGTGACTGGGAGGCTGGAACTTCTGCTTGAAAGAATGCCCGAGCAAGAAATTTTCAAACAAGAGTGCCTGGATGAGCACTTGATATGCCAGAACATACAAGGTCATTGCTATAGAGCAGGTCCCAGCAGCTTCTAGACTGGCACAGACAGGAGGGACCTTTTCCAATTCTACAAGAGGCACCTATAAAGTTACAGTTAAGCACAACAAAAACTATCCTTCTGGAGTGTCAGTCATTTTGAATCTTGTAGCACTTCACTTTTGCACAGAAGAATAACTTTATATTCAAAAACCAACAAGTTAATGGCTTCTCCACCACCACATCCCATATCCACAGAAAAACTAAACTTGATACATGCTGCTTTGCATGATAAAAATCACGATACTGATCCATCTTCAGGAATGCAACACCCATGTAGCCTTAACCCCAAAATGTAGGAGTTGACTGTACAAGAACTCTCCACTAGGTTAGCAAATTCCGATTTTACTTACAGCTCTGTTGGACTCTCCAAAGTCAATCTTCAGGTTTCCCATAGCTTTGATGATGGCCATTATAGACTGGATGGTGTTGCTGTAGACCACAGCTTTGTACTGCCTGCATTCTTCTTCTGAATATCCATCTTCATGAATGATCCTATGGAATTTATAAGAACACACATTTGAATTTATGCTCCAGATCACCATGTAATATCAGAGATCCAGAAAGCTGACCATTCGCATTCCATTTCACAAATTTCCCACTGCTTAACTAAACCCTGTTACAGCTGAGTGCTATTGCAAAAAGACCTGACAGTCAATTCAAAACAAGCATATTTGGTGACTGAGCTGGAACAATTCAAATTCGCATTTAAAAAAAAAAATTCTTAAATAAGATGTCAATGCTGCTCTGAACAGAAGAATATTTTTTGCAGAATAACAGGACCAATGATTTAGAAAGTATGAGTTTGGATGTTAAATCAACAAACAGGAACTCTGATGAGCGCTTCATTTTTCATGAATCCAATACAAAGTCAACACATTATCCAAATGAGAAGGAAACAAGTATTTTTATGGCTGAGTCGTGAAATATTTATGGGGCTGAACAGTTTTGGGAACTGATCACCAAGCACCGAATTTCTGTCCACTGATGAATTGGAGACATGGCGTCATTGGGGCTAATCTGTTGGCCTGGATTTCCCCTCGCAGCAATCCAAGCTGCACTGAGATTTCAGACACAGCTGGATCACAAGCTGGCAAGAGGACTTTGAGCGACTAAAACCAAACAACGCAAGGACTGGGATTTGGAGCTTGAGGCATTTGGAGGGGGAGGGGATGGGGAAATGGCCGAGTGAGGGAGGAATGGGGGCTGGCGGTTGCCAGGGAAAGGATACAATCCTGAGCTTTGGACTTCATTGGGTCTTAGCAGACTAGCTGGTAAACAAATGGTGTTTCTGTAATTGAAAACCTCCCAGAGCCACAACTCGATTGATCGAGTCAGAAATATGCCATTCCAAATTATCTGTGAACATTTTTTTAAAATCTAAACTATACAACTTTAATTGTAAATTCCTATCTATAAAAACAATTTTGGGCCATTGATAAGGACTTTCCATTGACCTGAAGGTCATTAAATCCTTGGACAACACTACACTTCTTGAATATTAGACTGAATTAGTCCTTGCTCATCTATTCCTTTGCCACCTCAGCTTTAACATTCCCCCCATTTTAACTGAACAATGTATTTTTGACAAGAGTTATTTTCAATGAAGCCCTTTAAAATAAATGCTCCTCTCAACTTAGTGAGATGCCCTCATGACTGGCGTTCATTGTCAAAGTCTCAGAACTCTTAACAATTCAGTTGCCTCAAGACATTCAAAATCACAGACTCCTTTTGTCTCCTTCAAACTCCCAACTCCAAGCACTATTTGGAACATCAAGGATTATGGGCAAGTCAATTACATTCCTGAGGATCACACAAAGACAAATGCTACTGTCAATCACACAAGTAAGAGCAGATCACTGTTCAGGTGTCACTTCATACTGCTCAGAGGGAACAAGACCTTATTGCTGCTTCAGACGGAAGAATACTCACTTCATCTGCTTCACAATTGTGCTTTTCCCTGATTCTCCAGCACCTGTAAAGATTAAAAAAAAGTTGATTTCCAATATCTGTATTTTAATTTAGAAACCTATAGCCCCATTCACACTGGCACTTTATCCCAGTAATTAACTGCCTATATACTTGGCTAACGTGCTATTGTGAATGCTTGCAAATCGGCGTGCAGGCGTCAGATCACCCTGGGGATGGACTGCCTAGGTAGAGTGTAAAAAGGACAGGGGGTATTCTGGGACCAGTTAGTGAGGATGGGCGTCCCTCTCCGCTGGGATGCCTGGTGGTGAGTGTGAAAGGATGCAGAGAACTGGCCAACGGTGGTCCAGTGTGAATGGCAAATAGGGCTTCTTTAATCGGTTCGTTGAACACCCAACAGCTAACATTAAATAGTAGGAGACATTTATTTATTGTAGCATACTTAGGAAATAAATGCCTCACCATTTGATTTGCAAATGTTGAGGACCTGATTCTATTATAGATCAAATTCCAATGTTAGAGGGGATAGGAAAAGGTGACTTTCCACAATCACGAAGAGCTTTAAATTTTTCTTAAATGTAATTTTAAAATGTGCATTTGGGTCAACAGCATGTCATTAAAATCTGCTCATTTTATGGATGAGGAAAAATTGAACCGATTTATTGGGAACTCAAAAATGTAATAATCGAAAAGGCGCAAAAAAATCTTGATAAATGAAATAGAACAGTTAACATTTACCTCCAGATACATGTAATAAGTTTTAATTTATCAAACCACTGAATATTAGCCTCAACCACATTAATTAGTTTTTTTTTAAAAAGTACAAATTGTTTATTGTTCATTAGTCTTTTCTTTAACTGAATACCAATCTATACAAATCAGACATGAGGTCTCAGCACAATATTGGTTGCAAATACTGTTTTACATACTGGAGAGAAAAATCAATGGGCAGCGGTTTCATTTTCCAAAGACAGTCTCTTGGAGAAGCAAGCCATCTTGCTTCAATTCTAGTTTTGAGGAGCAAATGATGTCTGTCCAATCATGTGAATGACCGTCACACACCAGCTGAAACAGTCATGACAGAGTGGAGTCTTGCTACAAAAGCCAAGAGTTTCATAATAATTGGTGTCCAGGCTCCACAGATACACAACACATGCTCGGGCATGGACATATACACACACAATCTTGCCCACTTTAAGGATCCCTTAAATCCCCCACAACTCTGATATCCTTCTTCCTTCATACCTCCCTCACTTCCCTTCCCCAAATTGTCTCCCTTCTTGCTTCCTTAATCTTCACTTTTAATCCTTTTGTACATCCTACTCGATTCCTCTGTTCTCACATATGCCAGTTGCTCATTCTCTCCAGAGATACCCCATCCCTGGAATGCTGAAATCTCTTCTTGATCCCTGGACAGGTTGGTCTCAGAATCATATTTCCTGGCTCACAGATGCAGCTCCATCCTGTGGACCCCAGACCATCTCCCTCTGCAGCCATAATTATAAAAGCATGAACCCAAGAAAGAGAAGAGTGGGCCATACGACCTTTCAAATGTCCTCTGCAATTTATCAAGATCATAACTCATCTTACACCCCAGCACCATCCTTGTATCACTTGATTCCCTCAATGCCCAGAAATCAACCCTTGTTTTTTTTCACCTTATTGACCAAACATCTGAACCCAAGGGGAGTAGAGCATTCCAAAGATTCACCACCCTAAAGAAATTTCTTATTTTAACCTGAAATGGCCCACCCATTGTGAAATCCTGTTCCTGAACTCCCATCAAGATAAACATCTTCCTTGCATCATGCCTGTCAAGCTCCTTGAGAATATAATTTTTGCTTATTGCAAACCAGCCGCCATTTGAACCAGGCAGTGAATCTTCACTCCATTCCTTTTAAGCAAATTCTTTGTTCATCAAGGCCAAAACTGTACACAATCTTCAGGTGCATTATAATAATTGACTTTCTTTTGTAACCTAAATAATGACAACGGCTCGATCTATCTATTAGAAATACACAAGTCATCTGTGCAAATTGTTTGCCTCATAGAACAGCCTGAATGCAAAGTGTTGGAAAGAATAAAATTATCCTCATCCAGCAACATCTTTTTCAAATAATCTTCCAGTTGTATAACTGTATAGAATGTGGATGTCATTTCACCCCTTTCAAAATTTTCTTTTGTAGAGAAACACCCTTCTAGGGTTTAAGATGCATTTAAACTTTTTCCAATAAAACTTGTCAAAAATGGAATATAGAGCATTTAAATTTCAACATCTTGTTAAATATTTCAATTTCATTGCTTCAAATAGAGGTTAAAATCTGAATAAGAAAATAGAGAAGTGCAGTGCAACTGATTAATCCAGCACACTCAGGACGCGAGTGGTGCTAGATTTAGACATTTCCTGTCCTGCTAGATGTCATTCATATTAATATCCCAATACATTAATGCAAACTTAAGAATAACAGATCATATTCCTCCTGGACAGCCTTAAACCCTTGGTCATGAAAATCAACTTTTCTAATTTTAGGTACCTCACACCTCCAATGGTTGCACTGTTTCCTTCTCTTTTTCTGTTCCCATTCTTACTTTTCTCTCTAACCTTAGCCCCCCCCCCTCCCCAGTGGCACTGTCAGCTCTCTCACCATCTGTACAATACATCAGCCCCTCCACAGCTTTTTCTCACCTTGATATCACTCCTTCCAACTTCAGCTTGAAACATTGATCCTGAGTTCCTCCAGCTTCTCATTTGCACATTTTTAATTCATTTATTTTAAAATTGTTACACGATATTGTATTAAATTTCCCAGTGAACAAGTTTAAGGGAGCACAGCAAACATTACCCTGTGAATTAGATGCTGAACCATCATCAGGAATGCGGTGTTAAAAAAATTCTACTGAATTAAATTTGTAGTATACAATTTGTTACCCAACCCAGAAAGTTGACCTTTTATGGGCATTTTTTTTAAATTTTACATGACATTAATTGGAAAGCAGCCAGCCAGCATTTTGTTTCAATGTAACATGGCAAGCTAGAAGGAACAGTGGCAAGGAATATTTGAGGAAGTTTTTAAGTTTCAAGTCCAACGCTGTTTCAACATGCGTCAAGCCAAGGATCACACACTCTTTTTACTCAAGACAAACTACAGGATTTCTTTCTTCCCCCACCCCCAAAAATACATGTAAATCTGAACTCTCCAATTAATGGTGATTATAATTGCTGAATAGAACTGTAAATAAATATTAAATTTGA
The DNA here is from genome assembly GCF_036971445.1 of Narcine bancroftii. Taxonomy (NCBI): domain Eukaryota; kingdom Metazoa; phylum Chordata; class Chondrichthyes; order Torpediniformes; family Narcinidae; genus Narcine; species Narcine bancroftii. The sequence continues at coordinate 1,679,447 of NC_091473.1, forward strand.
AAGAATCAGAAAATTTGTCCTCTGACAGTTTCTCAATTTATGCTCAATTCTCATTTGTTCTGATGGTCACAGTCACCATTTGATGTAAATGCTTTTTTGTCTGTAACACTGTCCTCATTGTCAGAAACAAGTGCAGCAGCCCAAAAAGGGAAATGAAAATGAAGAACTATAAAACACGCCTCATCACCTGCAATAATAAGGCGTAATATTGGATACTGTTTCAAAATCGGCCTCAATTGGACCAGTCCCCAAGAAGAGTGTGGTAACCTGACAGCAGTCCTTTTCACACTTGCAAGTGGTCCCAGGATCGAACAGCCGATCGGTCTTTAAAGCATCTAGTGTGAAAAGAGAATCTTCTCAACACTGGCGTCAGATGATGTCATCTCACGCCAAGGATTGACGGCCTCGCCCTCCTGGTTTCTGCACACATCAGCATTGAAATCAGGCAAGTGTGAAACGGGCAATTATATTGTGGGATTGAAATGACCCAAGATTTTGCGTGCGGCAGGAATGTGAAGGAAGATTAAAACGAAGGTATAAACTTTGCCGTGGGAAAATCAGAGTGAGGGGGGGGAAATAAATAGTAATAGCAGGCAATTTTTCAAATAGCATGGGAAAGTTGGCAGCATGAAAATGCACAATATATAAAGACTGTGGGAAAACCAGATAGTGGACCCGACTTCCCAGAATGCCATGTGGCAAAGAAACCATGCACACAGCCCCTTCTCTGCTGCATGAAATTCTGGGAGGGCAGGTCTACCATTGTTTTTTCTCCACGGTATTTATAAATTGTAAATGATCAAGCGACCAACTTTCCCATGGTGTTTAAAAATTATCCACTATTGCTATTTATTGCTTGCACTTTCCCCACTGTCCCTTATCAAGGTTTACATAGGTCAGCACAATAATGACAGGAGCTGAAGGGCTAATTCTGTGCTCTACATAAAGTTTAATTATGTTATAATTAGGCTTGATTAATTTTGTTTAAACAGAAGATAATATATGAATCAGAGTTTAGGGCCGGTCCATGCATCATGACGTCACCAGTCCTAACCCCGGGGATGGTGCACTGACCAGCTGCATCACGGTCTGGTATGGGGTCTCCCAATACCTCTGAGCGGAAAGCCCTGCAAAAGGTAGTGGACACAGCCCAAGGTATCACAGGCAAAACTCTCCCTACCATCGAGAAAACAACATGAAAACACAGCTGTCAGAGAGCAGCGGCAATTATCAAGATCCACACCCCCAGAGCACGCTCTATTCTCTCTGTTGCCCACAATAGGTATGGGAGCCATAAGATTCATACCAGCAGGTTCAGGAACAGTTGCTGCCCCTCCACCATCAGACTTCTCGACAACAAACTCAAGAGATTCATTTAAGGACTCTTTGCGCTGAATATTTATTACTGAATATTTTTTTTTCTTCATTATTGCAGTTTGTTTACATTTCTTTCTTTTGTATACATATAGTTTTTTGAGTCCAGTTTTTTTTAAAAACACTACCAATAAATAGAAGTTCTGCCAGGCCAACAGGAAAAAAGAATCGCAGGATTGTATGTAATGTCATGCATGTTTACTGCCAATCTGAACTTTGTATATCAATCGTCAACTTTTGGAAGAAAAATCTCCATTGATAAGCAGTTCAACACAAGCAACAAAGTGTTGATTTTACTGTGGCAAGCCTATACGCTTGATGACTTTTGCCAAATTAATTTCATTGCTATCATCTTTCTGGGGACAGCCAATAAATTCCATGTACAGCCCATGCAATAAATCATCAGTATTGCCTGGATGGCTACATCTGTATCAGCATCATTTGCATCTTTGCAATGCAACAGTTTGATACCTGAATACCCAAGAGTTGCTGAGCCGTGAAGTTGCTGGTAGATCGAAGTGGCTTTGTTGGACAGAATCTACACTAATTGAAGGAGCAACTCTCCAGCAGGACAGATGGGTAAGAACATGAATTGATTACATCATGCCTCGAGTAGACTGTGCAAAGGGCTAGAGGGGCCAAGATGGCCTGTTTCCATACTGTAATTGTTATATGGTTGTTATATGGAATATTTAAAGATTTAAGACCTCAAGCCAGTTACAAAGGTTGGTTTACAGGACAGTTTTACATGTGCCCTGTGCCTTCAGTTATTCACTGGAGGCACCTCAAGGCAGATGCCACTGTCTTCTAAATTCAAAGAGATAAACCAAAACTAATGCCCTCATTCCAGCCAAAGCCAATGACTCATGAGGTAGCTTCCTTTTCCAATTTGTCAAATAAAATCTTACTCTAATTACGTTTCATTTTTTTTTAAAAACCAGAACACAGGCAATATTGCTTCCATGGAAAGCAGTAATGTCCTTTCCAATACAGAGAAAGGTTTCAAGACATTACTCTCCCAGAGTACTAGCAAGAGAGTCCAAATCAAATTTGGTGAATAATTGGACCCAAGATTTCCCAGACTGTAGAAACTAGCACTATTAGGTGTCAACCCTTGGTCAGTAAAAGAATTCCTGATTAATTACCCTCAAAATAAGCCATTTCATAACGTGAAATAAAACATGTTTAAACTCTGCTCCTTTACAGTCAATAGATATGGAGATTCACTGTAGGCTACATTGCTTTAACTTGACTGCAGAATTTCTTGTATATGCTGACATTTTTCCAAAAGGCGCCCACCCCACTGTTGGAAACTACAGTAATCTCCAGTTACAGTGTTATGGCAGACAAAAGTTGGCATTAGTTCTAAGGTCAAACCATTGAAACACAAACAGCCTCCAGTGACTGCTGAGTGCTCGAGGTTCGAGTACAAACGATATCCACTCCAGGCCTGACAGCTTCATGTTCTTCAATATGCAGTTTCTTTCTTTGCTTGTACTACAATTAGCCAAACCCTTTGTTCATGCTTGTTAAAGTTAAAGCAAGCCAAGATTATGAGGCCAAGACACACAGAAATGCTGGAGGAACTCAGCCAGTCTCGCAACGTCCATACAAGGTAAAGCAATATTACCAACGCTTTGAGCCTGAGCCCTGAGAGGGGCTAATGTATCTTTAGTATCAGGTCACTTTGCTGACCCATGACTATGCAGCTAAACACAGCTTGAACCACCATGTTCGCTGAAGACACGACCGCGGTGGGTCTGATCAGTAAGAATGAGGAGTCAGTGTACAGCTAACAGACTGGTGCAGAGCCAACAACCTATAACTGGACTTTAAAAAGAGAAAATAAGTAGTTGTCAACTTCAGGAGGGCCCAGGGGTGGGGGGAGAACCATGCTCCGCTGACCATTGACGGCTTCACCACTGAGGTTGTCAAGACTATAGTGTTCCTTGGTGTGCAATGGCAGAGAATCTCACCTGGTCCCTTGACACCAGCTCCATAGCCAAGAAAGCCCAGCAGTATCTCTACTTCCAGCTGAGGAAAGTTCATCTCCCACCCTCCATCCTCATTACATTCTACAGATAATACATCGAGAGCATCCTGCGCAACTGCACCCCCATCTGGTTTGGAAGCTACACTTTCTTGGACTGCAAGACCCTGCACAGAATAGTGAAGTCAGTGGAAAAGATCATGGGGGCTCTCTACCTATCCTGAAGGACATCTACAACACTCGATGCAGGCGAAAGGCAATAAACATTGTGAAGGACTCCACACACCCCTCATATAAACTATTCTCCCTTCTGCCACCGAGTAGGAGGTACCGCAGCACCCGGTCCCTTAAATCCAGAGTGGGCAACAGTTCCTCCCCCCCCCGAAGCCATCAAACTCCTGAATTCCCAGAACAGATGTGGATAGTGTACCATGGACTTTTACTCCATGTAAATATGCTCCATGGTCCTGGAGAAATGCTATCTCTTCTTTACCGTGTGAGCATGGGTATCATTGATAAATAAAGGTGACTTGACTTGTGGTGACCATTTCCTGTTCCATTCAGAGAAGGAAACCTACCACTCATGGATTTGCCCAGTTGTGGCTCCAGATTTAAATCTTATCATTCATTCAACTTTTAAATACCCCTTGCAATGGACCAGAAACCCATTCAAAGCAAAAGGTAACAATTGATGGGGGAAGGAATTATCTATTTTACAGTGATACCCATATCCTAATGACTTCTAAGACAATTCAGAAAATTGTTTTTTGACCTGCACCTCATACTTGATTCAATTGTTACCCCCATTTCCACCTCGACATTGGGTGCAACTGCTATCATCATTTGGTCCACTGGTAAACAGGTAGATCATCAAGGAGAATGCGGATCATAATCCAGATCACACCTTTGTAAAACAGAAGGTCAAGAGGAGCAGCTGGAAAACTAGGCAACTTCTCACAAAGAGAGGAATAAAATTATTATTTTTCCTTCAAAATTTAATTTTTTTAATACCAAGCAGGAGCTTCTCAATACAAAAGACTTAACAACAACTTGCAAGCGTTTGACCACACGTTGACACATTTCACTATGAATGGAAGGAACCTTCCACACCACAAGGTTAAATATTGTCATGGTGTATTTCTACAGACACATGACAAGCTTGAAGTAAATAAACCATTCTGTAGAGAAGCAGAGTTGAATGCCCTTTATAACAGTAAAGATTTAATTACCATACAAGCTTGATGGATCAGATTGTAACTATGACATCCAATCACCTGTGTGCGTGGATCCATGCAGGCCAATAAACACCTTGAATGTGGAGAATTTCAAAGTTTCAGACTGTGTGAACATTTTCCTCCCAAACAAAATGGAGAAATGTGGAAAAAGCACAAATCCATTTCAAACAGTTATAGATTTGAAATGACAGTCTCACAACTAATGAAGGAGTGATGACAAAAATCACGTTGAAAGTGGAGTACAGTGTCTCCCCTTATCGTCAGGGGATATGTTCCAAGAGTCCCAACAGATGCCCAAAATTGCAGATTGTACTGAACCATATACAGAGTATGCACTGCTTAACGTTCACTATACGTTCTGTGAAATTGGATGTTATGGCCATTGTGCGATGACCATATTATATACTTAGCAAAGTTAGATGGGATACTATAGTGTCCCTGTAAACTTTTTATTTGTAAGTAGTGTTATGGACCATGAACTGGCCTTTTGGACTGTGGACTGTGATTATAAAGGATGGATTTCTGCTAAGAACTCTGTCCAACTTGTGGTACAGCTGAGTGCTGACTCACCAATTGCTTGGAACTTGAGTGCAAAAGGAGAATTCAGCTGTGAGGCAGAGAGCAGAACGCCAGTTGGAACGGCAGAGGGCTGCTGGAGAGGTGTGTGAAATGCACATGCCTCATGAGTGAAGATTCGCAAGTTTACTGCAATGCAACATCAGTCATTTCTTTCTCCAACGTTCAATACAATGCCCTTTGTTATCAGTTAAAGAATTGAACTTGGACATTGAACTTTGAGATTGAATTCTCTGGACTATGCATTTTGGACTGGCATACTTGACTGACCTGTGGTTTGGGGGGATTTTTCCTTTTTGAATATTGGGCACAGATTGTAATGGTCTGGGTTTTCCACATAGAGTTTATAGATATATATTTATATTTCTTCTTCTTTCTTTGGCTTGGCTTTGCGGACGAAGATTTATGGAGGGGTATGTCCACGTCTGCTGCAGGCTCGTTGGTGACTGACAAGTCTGATGCGGGACAGGCAGGCACGGTTGCAGCGGTTGCAAGGGAAAATTGGTTGGTTGGGGTTGGGTGTTGGGTTTTTTTTTACTATAGATACTAAAGCAATTCTGTTAAGATATTATATTGTTAATAGCCATTAATAAAGTTAAAATTTAACTCTTGAATTGCGTCTTCTGTTGTTGCTGGTTTGAGACATAAGAGTAAGGATCATTGCAGGGATCAACACGGGGCTCTGGGCAGAGAATGGGGCAGTGGGATCAGTTTGGGGTCTGACACAGGGCTGCGGGCAGAGAGTGGGGAAGTGGGAACAGTACGGGGACCAACACGGGGCTGTGAGCAGAGAATGGGGAAGTGGGAACAGTACGGGGACCAACACGGGGCTATAGGCAGAGAATGGGGCAGTGGGATCAGTTTGGAGTCTGACACAGGGCTGCGGGCAGAGAGTGGGGAAGTGGGAACAGTATGCGGACCAACACAGGGCTGTGAGCAGAGAATGGGGAAGTGGGAACAGTACGGGGACCAACACGGGGCTGTAGGCAGAGAATGGGGCAGTGGGATCAGTTTGGGGTCTGACACAGGGCTGCGGGCAGAGAGCGGGGAAGTGGGAACAGTACGGGGACCAACACGGGGCTGTGAGCAGAGAATGGGGCAGTGGGATCAGTTTGGGGTCTGACACAGGGCTGCGGGCAGAGAGCGGGGAAGTGGGAACAGTACGGGGACCAACACGGGGCTGTGAGCAGAGAATGGGGCAGTGGGATCAGTGTGGGGACCAGCACAGGGCTGTGGTGAGAGCACGGGGCAATGGAATCAGTGTGGGGTCCGACATGGGGCTGTGGGATCAGTTTTGGAACACTGTTACTGAAACCGTGGATACGGCTTTGACAAATGAAAGCATTATCCTCACCTTTCTGCTCCATATATTAACAACTGAAATTTAATTTAAACTGAACTGCAATTTAGCACTTTTTTTCTTTTTTAAAAAATAGAAAAGCATTTACTACAAATCTAATTTTCATGCTTGGGCACCTGCATCCAGATCAGCTGCCAAATGATCAATGGCATGCAGAGCAAATGGAGAACATTAGCTCTTTAAAATTGTGATTAAAGTTGTTTGAAAAACAGCAATCATTCAGTTACAAAAGTTTTAAAATTAAATCTGCATTAAAATTATTAGATTAATGATGTTCTCGATTAAACACAATAAAAATTAGATACAAATTTATCCTTTGCCCCATGTGAAATGTAATATTTTTGGAGTCAATAAAATCTCATTTCTGAAGCAAAGATCAATGCACAATCACCACAGTCGAGAACAAAATTCTGTCTCACAACTTGCCCTCACAGATTATACAAAAAAATGCTGGAGAAACTCAAGTTACGCAGTGTTCTTGGTAGAGCAAAGATAAAGATTATATGACCAATGTTTTGGCCCTGAGCCCTTCATCAAGGCATGAGTGAAAAGCAGTCAGGCGCCTGAATAAAATGGTGATGTGGGGAGGGCAGGTGCACAGGCAAGAGGTCAGAGGTAGATATGGGTGGATGGCATTAAAGAAAAAAGCTGAGAAAGGGGAGAGGATAGCACTCTAAATGTAAAGAGGGTGGAGAGCTAAAGGACAAAAGACAGAGAAGAGAGGGAGATAGGGGAGTGGTCTAGCAGAAACTGGAGAAATCAATGTTAATGCTATCAGGTTGGAGTTCCCAGACAGAATATTAGGCATTTCTCCTCCAATTTACGGGTGGCCTTGGTTTGGCAGTGCACGAGGCCATGGACAGACGTGTCGGCACGGGATTGAAATGGTTGGCCACTGAAAGGTCCCCGCCATTGCCGCGGAGAGAGCGAATGTGCTCAATGAAACTATCTTGCAATTTGTACCCAGCCTCTGTAATGTGGAGAGGGCCACAGTGGGAGCACCGAATGCAATAGGTAAAGTGCTGCTTCACTTGGAGTGCCTGTTTGGGACCCCGAATGGTGGTGTGGGTGCAATTACAGCACTTTCTGCAGTCACAGGAGTAGGTACCAATGGAGCGATCAAGTCAGAAGGGATGAGTGGACAAGGGAGCCATGGAGGGAATGAATCCTGCAGAAGGTAGAAAGGAAGTGAAGATGTGTCTGATGTGATCTCATTGTAGGTGACAGAAATTGTGGAGGATAATCTATTGAATGAAGAGGCTGCTGGGTGAAGTCCAGGGGAATTCTGTCCTTGTTGCATTTTGAGGCAGAGAGAGATCAAGGGCAGATGTGCGGGAAATGGACATGCGGGTGAGGGCTAAGCTAATGGTGGTACAGAGGAAGCCACTTTTATCCCCAAGGAGGATATCTTGGATGGACTGGAATGGAAGACCTCATCCTGAGAGCAAGGAATAGAATTCTTACAGGGGACAGAGTGTGAAAAACTGTAGCGAAGGTACCTGTGGGAGTTGGTAGGTTTGTAGAAAGTTTGTCTCCCGAAATGAAGACAGAAATTGAGAAAGGGAAGAGTGTTGCCAGGGATGGACCAAATGTTTATGTTGGGGCGGAACTTGGCAAGAAAGTGGATAAACTTGATGAATTCATCATGGGTGCATGGGGCAGCACCAAGGGAGGAAGGATTGAAGAACCTTGCTTTTGTAGGCTTGTAACATTCACTGTTCCACATTTCAAAAAAACAGGCAGGCATATTTGGGTGCCATGCGGATACCCTTTGACTCGGAGAAACTCCTTCACAGATGTTAACTGACTGCCTTACAGCATTTTGTTTTTGTTACTTATTAAAAGGGCATTGAAAGACACAGACTCTAAAGAAAATCTCGCAGGAAAGACCACAAATCCTATATAATGAAATTCAAACTTAAGTTTCAAATGCTTTAATTTGACACAAACCTCCAGCAGGAAACAATCAACAAACCAAGCACTTATACAAATCAATAATTTGATTAAATATTAATATCTCCAACCATTTTTACATATTATAACAATAATATAGTTTTAATCTGAGAACTGCACATTTGAAAATGAAACTCATTCAAAATGAAATACCTCATAAAAAGGTGAGAGGTATGGGAATAGAGGATCAGTGATGATCGAATTAAATGACAGGAAGGATCAGAAAGGTTCAAATAAACTGTTCCTGATCTTATTTTCCATGACCCTTCAGGGCATTAATTGTGATCGTTGGCAGCATCTTTGGCTCACACACTATTCTAATTCAGACACCCAACATCAATTCTTCATCTCACTGGCTCCAGTTCCTGAGGCTTGTTATTCAATAGCACGAAGTGCCATTGTCAGAGCAAATTTAATAGTTCAAGAAGGCGGTTCATTTCTTAAATTATATGTTATTTTTTCTAATGGAATATATTTATTCAATTCCATGTATCATTGCTGTATTCTCAGGCTATCTTCTGATTTCCAGGTTGACATAATATATTTTTTTGCTACAGCTAAGGCTATCATAATAAATCTTTTTTGTGCCCCATCCAAATCGAGTCTAAGTTCTTTACTTCTTATATTACTTAGAAGAAAGATCTCTGGATTTTTTGGTATGTTGCTCTTTGTGATTTTATTTAATACCTGATTTAGATCTTCCCAAAACTTTTCCACTTTCTCACATCCCCAGATTACATGTACTGTTGTTCCCGTTTCCTTCTTACAGAAAACATCTATTTGATACTGTTGGGTCCCATTTATTTAACTTTTAGGGCATGGTGTATAGCCTGTGTAACCAATTATACTGTATCATGCGTAACCTCGTGTTTATTGTATTTCTCATAGTTCCGGAGCATAGCTTTTCCCATGTTTCATTCTTTATCTTTATGTTTAGATCTTGTTCCCATTTTTGTATTCAAACAAATTTGGGAACTGTACATGGAACACAACAGAGAAGTCCTACCATGGATCTCCACCGCCTAAAATGACAGGAGAAGACGACGAAATGAACTGACCCAGTATGTAAAATTAGAAGACACAATTTTCTTGTTTATTTTCATTGTGTGATGACGCTGTTTAATGGGTTTAATGTATCATATAGGTTGAACATTGAGTGGGTGGGGGGGGGGGGGCGGGGGTGAAGGAGAGAGGGAAGGGAGGGGGGAAAAAGGGGAGAAAATTACACTGTATATTCAAGAGGGAAATGTTTGTGTGCATTTTGGTTAGTATGGTTCATAGTGTGAAAAATAAAATTTTTTTTAAAAAGTAGGCGGTTCATTACCCACCTTCTCAAAGGCAAGTAGCAATGAGTAATAAATGGGGGAACCCACAACCTGCAAATGAATAAAACAATCAGTAGATTTACTTTTAATGTTCCATTTATGCAAAAATATTAGTTCCACACAGAGACTTGGAAATTGGATGTGTACTCTTCCGAACAGAGATGGTTACAGAACAATTTAATGGGTGCTTCAAGTTATGAGGAGTTTTGAAGAATCACACGAGTTTATAGCTGTAGTTAACTGGAAGAATATAAAAGATTTCAAGACCAGAGAGAAAAGGGACAATTTTTGTTTTAAATCATTCAAGTAACTTCCACAAAAGATGGAGATTACAAAATCAAAAGCAACTTCCACAAAGGATATTGCATAAATACTTAAAAGGGAAGTGATTTACAATGCCAAGAGAAAACGCCAAGGAATATGATTCATGGCCAACATGAGCTGTGAGACCTGCTCCTTGCAGGATTATTATTACTATTCAGGTTTAAGTGAAAGGAGTCACAATACCCCAATCCAATTCCTGAAATAGACGCAAGTTGTGCTTATGAATATTTCAACTTCAGAATTTATTGTCATGAACAAGTCATGAAATCTGTAGTTTCGCAGCAGTGTCACAGAGTAAACGTCTTGTATAAACCACCTGACAAAAATAAACAATAGTGCATGAAAAGTTCAAAGTAAGGCAGTGTCTTTGGTTCATTGATCATTCAGGAATTGGATGGCATTGAGGAAGAAGCTGTCCTTGTGCCACTGAGTACTTGTCTTTAGGCTCCCGTACCTTTTTCCCAATGGAAGCAGTGAAGAGGGCGTGACCTGGGTGGTGGAGAGTCTTGCAGATAGATGCTACTTTCCTAAGACACCACCTCTTGTAGATGTCATTGATGGGATGAAGTCTGGTACCCGTGATGTCATGGGCCAAGTTAACAACCCTCTTTTTATCCTGAGCGTTGGCACCTCTGTCCCAGACAACCAAGCAGCCAGAAGACACCAACACAAGTATGAAAGTCTTCAGTGACATACTGAATATCCTCAAATACCTTAAAGTATAGTCGCTGGTGAGGCTTCTTCATTATTGCATCGACAGAGGCTCCAGGACAGATCTTCCCTAATGCTGACATCCAGGAATTTGAGGTTTTTGACCCTCTGGACAACTGAGCTCTCAATGAGGGCTGGTTTGTGTTCTCCTGACTTCCTCCTTGTTAATGTTGAGTGCAAGGTAGTTGGTATGACAACATTCAACAGCCGATCTAGCTCCTTCCTGTACGCTTCCTCGTTGCCTTTTGTGTTTCTGCCAACAACCGTGGTGTAGATAGCATTGGAATTGTGCCTGGCCACACAACCAGGGGTGTCTAATGAGGAGAACAGTGGGCTAAGTACACCTCCTTGATAGTTGATAGTCAGTGAGGAAGAGACATTGTTTCCAATTCGTACTGACTGTGGTCTTCCCATGAGGGAGTGAAGGATCCGGATGCAGAGGCCAGGGTTTGGAGTTGTTGGCAAGCACTGAGGAAACCGTGATGTTGAAGGCTGAGCTGTAGTCGATGAAGAGCAGCATTTTTGAGGTGATCCAGAGCTGAGTCGAGAGCCAAATGATGGAGCAATTGTGATGATGGGCAAATTACAGTGAGTCCAGTCTTTTGCTTAAGTACGTGTTAATTCTGGCCAGACCAGCCTTTCCAAGTATAAGTTAGTGCTACTGGGCGATAGTCATTGAGGCAGCTCCCTCTGCTCTTCTCAGGCTTGATGGATGATGGATGGGTTGATGGATGCCTGACACATCCCTTGTGTTAACACAGATGCAGTACCATCTTTTGAGTAGAGTTTAATTCGCAAATTGAACCACAAGATTGATCTGAATATCTTGAACATCAAATGGCCACAATCAACAACTGTTTGATCTCAAATTAGGAACACAGATTGAAAAACAACACTGACGCTTGAAAACACATTCACTGGAAAATCTACAAAATCTTACCACATTGCAGACGAATTGTTTCAAATGATGAGGAGAAATGCTAATAACGAGATTCTGTATTTCAACTGTGCAGAAATATCAAAGTAGTAAAGGTTCCAAAATGGACTTAAATAATAGCACTGCCAGCATTAATCCAGGTTGTAAAATTCCCAAGGGAAGTCAGCAGATAAAGTGGTTTAATGCATCTACCAAAGACTCCGAGTAATTTCCATTCTAGACTCTTTCTCTACTCCACTTTGATGAACAATGTCATAAACACATTGATTTTTTTTTCTATTTTAGGAACCACAAAAACTGGGGGTCATAAACACAAGATACCATCAATAATTCTTTAAAACCAGAAAAAAAATCCTTTATTCTCTGAAGAATGGAACTTGTTACTGAGGCAACTGATAAAATTAGTTATTTGAATATGTTCAAGAAGCTGAAAAAGTAGGAGAAGGATGTGACAGGACATGCTAATAGGTTGAATATAAGGGAGGGGGGGGGAAAAGAAGTTTGAGTGCCAACTGATAGATGTGTTGGGGCAAATGGCTTATGTGATAGGGTCTGCAAGCAGTGAAGGACACAAGTCTTCTCTATAAATCATTAACCCTTGAGAAGTCGGAACAGTTCTCTCCTGCTGTGCCCTTTTTCCAACAACTCATTTAGATTGGATTCTCAGTTGCTCCTATTCCAAGTCTATAACAATATTAAACAGTGATTTTCTGTTGTGGAAATGCTGTTCAATTTGAAATGAACTTTAAAACTGCAGATCAATTGGAATGAGAAGATCTTTATTATGGCCTTAAATAATAGTTTACAGATCACTAAGAAGTGGCCACAGACTAAACTACTGTATCAATTAGGCAAGCAGAGGGACAGCCTGAAGACTACCTGGATGCATCCCCGATCCAAACTGGCACCTCCTGGACTACGTCCTGGTGCGAGAAAGAAACAAACAAGATGTGCTCCACACCAGGGTCATGCCCAGCGCGGAATGTCACACTGACCACCAGCTTGTTCGCTGCAAGCTCAACCTTGACTTCAAGCCAAAGTCCAGGAACAGTAAAGCCCCTAGAAAGACGTTCAATGTTGGAAACTTGCAGTCAGACGAAGTGAGAGGAAACTTCCAGGCAAACCTCAAAGCAAAGCTTGAGGATGCAATCCGCCTCACGGACTCGTCCCCTGAAACCCTCTGGGATCAGCTGAAGACTGCCACACTGCAATCCACTGAAGAGGTACTAGGCTTCTCCTCCAGGAAAAACAATGACTGGTTTGACGAAAACAATCAGGAAATCCAGGAGCTGCTGGAAAGAAGCGAGCTGCCCACCAGGCTCACCTTGCAAAGCCGTCCTGGACAGTGAAGAAACGAGCCTTCCGTTGCGCACGCAGCCATCTTCAGCACAAATTCCGGGAGATCCGAAATGAGTGGTGGATCAGCCTCGCCAAACGAGGCTCAGCGCGGACATTGGCGACTTCAGGGGTTTTTACGAGGCTCTAAAGGCTGTGTACGGCCCCTCACCCCAAGTCCAAAGCCCGCTGTGCAGCTCAGACGGCAAAGTCCACCTCAGCGACAAGATCTCCATCCTCAACCGATGATCAGAACACTTCCAATCTCTTTTCAGTGCCAACCGCTCAGTCCAAGAATCCGCCCTGCTCCAGCTCCCTCAACAGCCCCTAAGGCTAGAGCTGGATGAGGTCCTCACCCGGGAAGAGACATATAAGGCAATTGAACAACTGAAAAGTGGCAAAGGAGCAGGTATCGATGGAATCCCCCCCAAAAGGTCTGGAAGGCTGGCGGCAAAACTCTGCATGCCAAACTGCATGAGTTTTTCAAGCTCTGCTGGGACCAATAAAAGCTGCCTCAGGACCTTCGTGATGCCATCATCATCACCCTGTACAAAAACAAAGGCGAGAAAACAGACTGCTCAAACTACAGGGGAATCATGCTGCTCTCCATTGCAGGCAAAATCTTCACTAGGATTCTCCTAAATAGAATAATACCTAGTGTCGCCGAAAACGTTCTCCCAGAATCACAGTGCGTCTTTCGCGCAAAAAGAAGAACTACTGACATGGTCTTTGCCCTCAGATAGCTCCAACAAAAATGCAGAGAACAAAATAAAGGACTCTACATCACCTTTGTTGACCTCACCAAAGCCTTCGACACCGTGAGTAGGAAAGGGCTTTGGCAAATACTAGAGCGCCTCGGATGCCCCCCAAAGTTCCTCAACATGGTTATCCAACTGCACGAAAACCAACAAGGTCAGGTCAGGTACAGCAATGAGCTCTCTGAACCCTTCTCCATTAATAATGGCGTGAAGCAAGGCTGCGTTCTGGCACCAACCCTCTTTTCAATCTTCTTCAGCATGATGCTAAAACAAGCCATGAAAGACCTCAACAATGAAGAATCTGTTTACATCCGGTACCGCACGGATGGCAGTCTCTTCAATCTGAGGCGCCTGCAAGCTCACACCAAGACACAAAAGCAACTTGTCCGTGAACTACTCCTTGCAGACGATGTCGCTTTAGTTGCCCATTCAGAGCCAGCTCTTCAACGCTTGACGACCTGTTTTGCGGAAACTGCCAAAATGTTTGGCCTGGAAGTCAGCCTGAAGAAAACTGAGGTCCTCCATGAGCCAGCTCCCCACCATGACTACCAGCCCCCCCACATCTCCATCGGGCACACAAAACTCAAAACGGACAACCAGTTTACCTATCTCGGCTGCACCATTTGATCGGATGCAAGGATCGACGAGATAGACCACAGACTCGCCAAGGCAAATAGCGCCTTTGGAAGACTACACAAAAGAGTCTGGAAAAACAACCAACTGAAAAATCTCACAAAGATTAGCGTATACAGAGCCATTGTCATACCCACACTCCTGTTCGGCTCCGAATCATGGGTCCTCTACCGGCATCACCTACGGCTCCTAGAACACTTCCACCAGCGTTGTCTACGCTCCATCCTCAACATTCACTGAAGCGACTTCATCTCCAACATCAAAGTACTCGAGATGGCAGAGGCCGACAGCATCGAATCCACGCTGCTGAAGATCCATCTGCGTTGGGTAGGTCACGTCTCCAGAATGGAGGACCATCACCTTCCCAAGATCGTGTTATATGGCGAGCTCTCCACTGGCCACCGAGACAGAGGTGCACCAAAGAAGAGGTACAAGGACTGCCTAAAGAAATCTCTTGGTGTCTGCCACATTGACCACCGCCAGTGGGCTGATTCGCCTCAAACCGCGCATCTTGGTGTCTCACAGTTCGGCGGGCAGCAACCTCCTTTGAAGAAAATCGCAGAGCCCACCTCACTGACAAAAGACAAAGGAGGAAAAACCCAATACCCAACCCCAACCAACCAATTTTCCCTTGCAACCGCTGCAACCGTGTCTACCTGTCCCGCATCGGACTTGTCAGCCACAAATGAGCCTGCAGCTGACGTGGACATTACCCGTCCATAAATCTTCATCCGCGAAGCCAAGCCAAAAAGAGATGGAAGCTGGGGATCAGTATGAAGTAAATTGCATCTAAACTTCGTAAGAGAAGTTCCTTTTAATTTCTGCAATGTCAGATTAAGGTACAAACAAACCCCTTTTGGGATATTTTACTGCATTAAATGTATTACACAATGCAAGAATATATATTAAAAAACTTGGTCTTCATAATAAAAATATCAACTGGATTCTTAAACAATCCAACGTTTTCTCCAATTTAGGCAATTTCCCAACAGTGATATTTTCTAACAGCTGTCTTTTGCCATTGTCCCCTTCAACCGGTACACTTTGCTTGATTTTGATGTAATATTTCCTGCCCTCTAACCTGAAGAGTATGCAGTTTCTAAAGATGCAGAATAAATAGAGCCAGTTATTGATTGCATGGTTATTTTCGGCAAAGTTAAACAGCACAGTCCTGATATTATGTACCAGAAACCATTTGCTTCCATTTACAAGCATCACCTGTTCAACTACTTACACTAAATGGTGAAAATCATGCCCCCTCCACAAACTGAGAATGTCATATTTTACACATCTCAAGTGTTAAGCTGCAGCTCAAATAATCCCAAATGAGCTCTAACTTCATAGACTCCATATTTAAAATCGGAAGGTGATGGATTTTATTTTCATTCAAGAATTCATGAGAATTTAGCCAGACAATCCACTCCATTATTGAACCAGTGCTGCATTACTGGAGGTTGCAGAGACCCATTTTACTGCTGTTCAGGGAACAGAAATGCATCTTCATAGAATTCATAAATCGTTCAGCAACAATGCGAGGCAGGGAATAAAAATCTAAAAGTGGATTTTTTTCCCACTTGCAAGTTTGCATATGGAAAATGACAATATGGACAGTTTTCAAGGAACGCTACCCTCCCTGTGTTGTGGGGGTTGCATCATCTTTCATACTTAATGCTGAACAGAGATTCCATCTGCTCTCACTGAAACAAAGGAGTCCATTGTTGAGGCAAAGAATGGAGGACTTCCTGAACCCTCCAAATACAGTTCAAACAAAAACTTATTTTGCATCATCTTCATGCTACTGGTAATTGCAAGTGTGAGATTCTTGACTTTATTTTGGTTACTTGGTACAACTATAATTGTATATTTAAAATGATGACGCTAGGGGCAATTGGGGCAGTAAAGTATCAGAGTATGATCTCACACTAGGCCCTTTCAAGCAAGAAAAATGCCCGACTGGAAAGGCAGAGGTTCATCGCCCTTACCTTTCTGACTGCTTCATGGTCAACTCCAAGGCGCCAAATCCAACCCTTCTCGGGGAAGGATAATTGGCAGAGCGTTGCGTTCCGTTGCCTGGCTTGAATGTACAGCTGTGCAAGTGGCTGGTTAGGGGCAGGCTGATGACGCTATCAGCCCGCGACCCATCTCCCCAGTCACCTATCTCCCTCCATGACCCCCTAATACAGGGATGGTGGGTGGGAGATGCCAGGGGGAGGCCAGTGTGGGCTGTGACAGACTCACCAGGCCCCTTCGGGGCCGCTCTCTGTGGCTCAATACACAGCAGAGCAATGGCTGTTTTCCCTACCCATAATCCCCCATGCATCTGGAATTGTTCTGGGAAACACAGTGGTTTCAGCTAAGTAGGGGATTATGAGTAGGGAAGACTGTCATTGCTCTGCCGCGTATTTATGACGGGTGGCTCTATGGCACCATTCGCCCCGTCTCCATTGGATCCAGAGGGCACGATGAGGCACCACTCAACATGAATGTGACAATGAAGCAGCCTTTTAGGGCTGCTCTATGAAAGTTAAGTTTTAAGTTTTCCCTCCGTGCTTGTAGCCAGCCTTCAGGCAATGGCCTGACATGAAATGATCTACTGAGATCCCACTAAATTGGCATGACAATGACCCATGTTTATAGGCGGGTCAGGTCTGATCAGCGCGTTCACACTGAACCAAGAAAACCCAGTTCAATGCGACCATTTACACATCCTGGGTCAAAAGGAGGCAGGACATGCAGCATTACAGCGTTGGCATCCTAGGAAGGTAGATAACCCTTTCACGCAGGAGCCGATGCAAAACACACCAGCTCTGATACCCTGGCGGGTAAGTACCAGGACGAAAATGACCCCCCCACACCATGTTGGTCCTGTTTACACAGGCAAGTAAAATGGTAAAAAGGTGGTTAAATTTTGGCTTTCAGGGGCACTGTGGAAGCAGTTTGAGATTTCCAATTTAATGGGTTAAACATTGGGTTACACGTTCTATAGTCTATTCAGGATTTATACCGACATAATGGAAATCTTCTTAACTTCCACTTGTATGCCATTGTCCACACCTGTCATATGCTATAAAGTTGCAGAACTGACCCTAACCCATGTGAGAGATTGAGAGCATGGACCTGAACTGAATCTTTCAGATACTTCACCTATGGCCTGTCGCTATTTGGCCTTCCAAACTTCAAGGTTGAAATTACTGGTTCCTTGAAGATTGTGCAAGTGGATCCAAAAGGACTTTCAGATGAAAGTGGGTGGTGAACTTTAACAAGCTTCTGCTCAATGAGATGAGCATTTTCTTTAATTCACTGGATTTTTCAGAGGATTTTAAGCCACAATACATTAATAGAAGAACACTGTTCATCAGAACTGGGAGAAATCCTGTCAACTGGGGGGGGAAGAAACACACGTGGAAAGGAAGGCAAGGGCACTGAGCAACAGAAAGCATACACAACAGATAATGACAAAAGGATTGGCAAAACTGAAGCAGAGTTATAAAAATGCAGTACTTGTCCACAAGGTTTTAAGCTCGGCAGTATTTCTTTCCTTTGAGGTTCATTTTAAGCCAAGTATGTGGTCAGCAAAACAGATGGTTCATTTTCCAAACTCTGACACAGCAGCAATATTGTTCATCTGCCAAGGCCCCAGAGAACCCCATAAAAACACAACATACAATAAATGAATGAAGTTGTGATAATAATTACATTGGTACCAAGCATCTGTTCCTTATTCAGCGTGTGCTGCATTTCCAAGATGTAGATAGGCACACACAGGAACCTGCTGGGTGTCTGATGCAACTTTGATTTCCCATCAGACGATCTTAAACATATAACTCATTCAGGATATAAACGTACTTGGCACATATACCATATAGACATTAACATTACAACTATTAGCTTGTTAATACATCATTGATTAATACAATTATATTTTAAAAGACACTTCATTAGCATTATTAGTACAAGGAAGGCAGCTCTAAAAATGCTTATCATCATAGATTTTAAAACAATTTTTGTAATGCAATTGCCCACAACACATACCCTTAAGAATCGACAAAAATTCTTTCTCTGCATTATTTTTCCCTCACAAATTACGTAACAACCAATGTGTATTCAGTTTTTAAATTTTGTTAGTAATGATATTGAATTCTGGAAATGAATCTGTGACCTAAACTGACGTAACTCAGGTACATCGTACAATGTTAAGCACTCCTTCTTCTGTGATTTCTAAAGAAGTTACCCTACTTTTATTAGAGGGCCACAGAGTTTCTATTCCCTCATAGTCAGAGCCATAAAGTATGGACACTCATCTACACTGACCAAGTTATTGAGCAAAACAAGTTCTACTTGCCTGCATTTGACCTACACCCCTCTAAACCTTCCCTCTGCAGCAAGCAACTCAACCAGTAAAATAACTTCACTGTGCATTACAAGCTCACCACTAAATGCCGTTGAAAATACACAAACACTGCAGTGCAAGAAAAAATTTAAAAGTAAATTAAAATATTGTTCATACTCAGCAGGTCAAGCAGCAAAGAGAGGGAAAATTAATTGATGCTGTTTCAAAATTTTGCAGGAGCCAAAAATTTACATTGTTAGCTCAAAATCAATGTGGGAACATCAGTGAAAGGTCAAGAGGGCCTGTGACCTAGTCCAAATCATTTTGCTATTTACAGGCCATTTTTGTTCAGGATTCACCAAATCTCTGATGCCTCTGCCTTCGAATTGGGAACACTGCATTTCTCGAGTCCCCAGCTCTATTCCTCCTAATGCCAAAGAAAAATAGCAAGAATAGACCTGCCCACCCCCACCATTCAATATTTCCATTGCTTTCTATACTAAATTCTCATCTTCTCAATTCTCTTTAATTTCTAAAGAAATGCATCTCTTGAATGTATTCAGAAATTAAATTCCACCCATTCAGCTCCAGCTCACTACATGAACAAGCACTGCTCCACCACTGATCAGCCTGCTGAACCTTCATTGTGAAGCTGTGGAACAGATTTTGGCATTTGTGAAGTACAGCAATAAATCGCCATCATGGCTGCTACAACATCTGGTTGAAAATTTGCACAATTAGGGAATTACGTATTCAGCAAAATAAACATCCCAAAATCAATCTTGGAGTTCATTAATGATTAACCTCATTTATGAGAGGTACCAAATAAAGTCACCAATATAGTCCTTCTAATCTCATGGGCTGGGTTCGAAACAAGCCTGGAGATTCCCTTTTCAATTCTTAATTCTTTTTCAATATTGAAATTCACATCAGCAAAATACACAGTAGATAAGAATACATATTAAAATTCAAAAATAAGAAAACTATAGAATACACTACACTCAAAATTTCATCCACAATTCCCTGCATTCTTAATCAAGCAGCTTATATTAAAGTAATATTTTATAAAAAGAAAATCTAACCCCACTACCAAAACCAAAGCTGCTTGGCAAAGAGAAAAACATTCCCTAAATCACTTTATTAACAACATCTTTGCATTAATACCAAATCAAAGTAATTCAAAAAGAGACCCCACAGTGCTTGAAAATTTAAATTCAAATCGGATATTGACCAAATCTTTTCTAAATTTAAACATGACATAACATCACGTAA
Source organism: Narcine bancroftii (assembly GCF_036971445.1). Lineage (NCBI taxonomy): Eukaryota > Metazoa > Chordata > Chondrichthyes > Torpediniformes > Narcinidae > Narcine > Narcine bancroftii. The sequence continues at coordinate 1,699,560 of NC_091473.1, forward strand.
CTATTTAGCATGAGTAGTCAGAGCAATGTGCTTCCATCTAAGTGACGGTGTTCGCCTAGCCATAAGAGAAATAAAAGCCAATACGTGCAAATCAGATGCCATTAAAGTTATGCCACTCTCTCCAGCAATTCCAAGCAAAGCAGTTAAAAGATTACCGGTAGTCTTAAAATTTACTTTAAAAGTACAGAAAAATTTTAAAATACTTCCTTCCAGTATATCCCAAGACTTGGACATATCTAAAACATACGAATTAGTGAAGCATCTCCATTATTGCATCTCTCACAACAAGGAGATATATCTGCATTAAAGCGAGTTAATTTACCTTTGGACATGTGGGCTCAATGGACTACTTTAAATTGCAAGAGGGAGGGTCAAACACATAAAAATGAGGCATTATCCAATTTTAAAATTACATTCCAAGTTTCTTCAGAGATTAAAAATTGGAGGTTCTGTTCTCAGGCATTTTTAATTTAATCTAAAGGAGCCTCTCTTGTTCCCAACAACGCGTTATAAACATTAGATCTGAACCATTACAAAATGGTTGCAAATTAAAAATTAGATCTATTAAATTCTTGTCAAAACTTTTAGGAAATGTACGTGATTGAGATTCCAAAAAACCTCTAATCTATAATTTAAAAATGAGTATTTGGTAAACTATATTTTCCTGGCAGGGTTTAAAAGAAGCAAGACTTCTTTCAATAAATAAATGTTTAAAACATTTAATGTCCAACTCTTAATTCTGATTCAGGAGTCCAACTACAACATTAAATTATCCACAATTTTGTGAAAAAATTGTTTGATAGAATGATGGCTTATTTCAGTGCTCTTGAAGTGAAAACATGATGAGAAGTCATCTACAGGGAACTTTTAATTGGCACCTCATTGCTGTGTGCTCGGGGCCAATATTGTGGTCAGAACGTTTAAAAATAAATCAGATTCTAGTGCCATCTGTGTGATGTTTGCATGTTCTCATTGTTATAATAGTTTTTAAAATTTGGTAGCTGCAAACACCCTTGTTTAAATGACCATGTCAACTTGTCCAAAGCCACTCTTGATTTCTTACCCTTCCATAGACATTTTATTAATTTATTCAGTTTTGGAAAAAATTTCTTGATAAGGGAATAAGTAAGGATGGAAAAAATACCGTAATCTCAGAAATATGTTCATTTTTATACAGTTTACCCTCCCTATCAGAGTTATAGCTAAATCTTTCCATTTTTCTAGATCATCTTGGATCTTTTTAATAGTGGTTGATCGTTTAATTTAAAACAGATTATTTAAATTGTCTATTCTAACACCTAGATAACGTATTGCCTGCATATGCCATTTAAAAGAAGATTCCTGTTTACAATGTGTATAATCAGCTGTGTTCATTGGCATTACTTCAGTTTTATCAGTGTTAACTTTATATCTTGATACTTTCAATTTAGTTTGCAACATCTTTATTGATTTTTTGGGTTGCGTTCAGTAAATAGGCTAATTTAAAATTCTTCATCATTTATTTTTATTCCCTTTATTGTTTTATCTGATCTTATCAATTCTGCTAATGGTTCAATAACTAAAAAGGGAAGGTGATAATGGACATCTCTGTCTAGTTGACCTATTTAATGAGAAAGAATTGGAGATTAGTCAATACTTTCACTTTAGGATTGTTATACAAGGCCATAATCCAATTAATAAAGTGTTTTGGTACTTTACATTTCTGCAACACTTTAAACAAGAATCTCCATTCAAGCCTATCAAAGGCCTTTTCAGTATCTACTTCAACTGTGCCACATGAATCAAGTTACTAAATTTACACATTGTCAGCAAATCCTGTCTGGTCTAATTTCACTAATTTTGGTAAATAATTTGTTAGTCTATTTGCTAATAATTTTGCAATAATTTGTAATCTGTATTTGACAAAGATATTGGTCTATATGAGGATGGTAATAAAGGATCTTTTCCTTTTTTTGGTATAACTATTTTACAAGATTTAAGTTTCGAGTTTCTTCCTCTTGTTTTAATATTTCTAGAAATGGTGGAATTAATAATTATTTGAAATCTTTATAAAACTCCATGAGAAACCAGTCTTGGTGCTTTATTATTTAGTAAAGACATTAGTGTATCATAAACTTCTGTAATAGTCAATGACCTTGACAGTTGGCATTGTTCCTCCAAATCTAATCGAGGTAGGTCAATGTGGGACAGAAAAATCATATTTCAGAACTTTCTCCTAAAAATTCAAATTTATATTGTTTATAATTTTTTTTTAAAAATCATTAATTTCTTGTTTTGTATGAAATCTGAATGTTTCCTTTCTTTGTTGCTACAGTAGTTCTTACTGCTTGTTCTGTTTTTAACTGGCAAGCCAGAATTTTGTGTTTTCTCTCCTGCTTCATAATATCTTTGTTTCGTCCTCATATCTGTTTTTACTCAATATGTTTGTAATGTATTATATTTCAACTTTTTTTCTGTCAATTGTCTTTTCTTATCCATATCATCTTGTTTTATTCAATCTTTCTCTAAAATTAAAATATCTTTTTTCTAATTGTTCTGTTTCTTGACAGTATTTTTTAAAATTTTGGTTGTTTAACTAATTATTTGCCCTCGAATGAAAGCTTCCATCACATCCCACAATATATATTTACTTGTTACAGAATTAAAGTTAATATTTTTTAATTTGAAGTTCTATAAAATCTCAAAAATCTTTTTAACAGCATGGAGTTAAATCTATATCTTTTAGGTTGAATATCTTCCAGAGCAATTGTTAGCAGTAAGGGTGAATGATCTGATAATAATCTTGCTTTATATTCAGTATCTTGAACTCTTCCTTGTAGTTGAGCAGAGTAAAAACATATCTATCCTGGAGTAAGTACATGTTCTTGTCGAGCTCCCTGTAGGTCATCTCGTTATGTCCCAAACGTGCATGGATGTATCAGCTAACTGGCCACTGAACAATGCCTCTCATTCAGCTGGCTGATGGAATGCTGGGGAAATGAGGGGCTGTCAGAGACTTTATCAAAACAGCGTGGACAGGTCTGTCCCCACCAAATTGTTCACGGTTTTCCCTAACCAGAAGCCCTGGATAAACAATTAAATCTAGAACCTGTTGAGAGCCAGATCACAGGCAATAAAGTCCAGAGATCCATCACTACAGAAGGAGCAGGTGTAACCTACAGAAAGTCATCTCCTGGACCAAGTGGAATTTCTAGACGAAAATGGAAACAACAAAGGCTAGCTGACTACTGTGGCATGGCCTAAATGAGATGACATGTTACAAAACCGAATCCAGTGCAGTAGAAGACGGCAAAGCTTCACTCCCAGATGAACTCAATGCTTCTAAGACAGATTCGACTACAAGAACAAGAAAGAACCACAACTGTACACCACCACGTCCCCTGGTGATTCTCTCCTGTCCATATCTGAAGATGTCCTGCAGACTGCCTTTAGGAGAGTGTATCTGAGAAAAGCATTTGGTCCGGATGGTGTACCCAGCTGAGTATTAAAAATCGGTGCTAACCAACTTATCAATGCAATCATGTATATATTCAACATTTCACTCTACAGTACCCACCTTTTACAATCAGGCATCAATCATACTGATGCCCAAGACTCTAGTAACCTGCCTAAATGACTATCGATCAGTAGCACTCACATCAACAGTGAAATGCTTTGAAAGGCTGGCATTTAAGCCTATCTGAGTGGTGACATGGATCCCCTCCAATTTGCCCATCAAAGCAACAGGCCTACAGCAGATGCCATCTCATTGGCTCTACACAAAGCCCTGGAATGCCTGGACAGCAAAGATGCTCTTCATCAACTACAGTTCAGCATTTAACACGAGCATCCCCTCAAAATTGATCAGTAAACTTCAAGACCAGGGGCTCAAAACCCCGCTATGTAATTAGTTCCTCCCCTCCAGACCAGAATCAATGAGAATTGGCAAGAACATCTCCTCCGTGATTTCCATCAATATCAGAGCACCACAGGGCTGTGTTCTTAGTCCCTTGCTCTACTCGCTTTACATCAATGACTGTGTGGCTCAGTACAACAGTATCATTTACAAATTCACTGACGATACTATGGTAAAGAGGGGCAATGAGTCAGCACAGAGGGAGATTTAAAAATATGGCTGAATGATGCACAAACAACAACCTCACACTCAATGTCACCAAAACCAAGGATAGTTGACTTCAGGAAGAAAAAAAATTCAGAGATGTATGATCCAGATATTATTGGGGGGGGGGAAATCAGAGGTGGAGAGGGTGAGCAAATTAAATTATTGGGAGTAACTCACTTGGAAGATCTTTCCGAGACCCAACATACAACTAATGATATAATGAAGAAAACATGCCAGCATCTCTACTTCCTCAGGAGTTTGCTATGAGAAGTGCTGGCAAATTTCTATAGATGTGTGGTGGAAACTGTGCTGACTGGCTGCATCATGGTCTGAAATGGGACATTCATAGCCCTGAGCACAAAGCCCTGCAAAAGATGGTGGATACAGCCCAGGACATTATTGGCAAAACCCTTCCCACCATTGAGAACCTATGGGGGACGCTGCCATCGGAGAGCAGCAGAAATTATCAAGGATCCACACCACCCAGCACATACTCTATTCTCACTGTTACCATCAGGAAAGAGGATTACGTGCCACAAGACTCACATCACCAGGTTCAGGACCAACTGCTACCGTTCCATTAGATTTATTGTCAGAGTACATATATGACATCAAATACAACCTTGAGATTCTTTTTCCTGCGGATACGGCAGAATACCGCTAATTGGTAGGTGCATAAAAAAAATTCTACGCAGCATATACATGTGAATAAAGAACTGTAAACAGAATGAATGTCAATAAACTGACTGTGCAATGGAGAGAGAAAAAAAAAATCAGTGAAGTGCAAAAGTACAAGTCCTTAAATGAGTTTCTGATTGAGTTAGCCATGAGGCTCCTCAACAATGAACTCAGTCAGGGACTCATTTAAGGACTCTTACTTTTGCACTCATTTTATGTCTTTTTTTTTGCACGACCAATAAGTAAGTGGTAATTCTCACCCGCAGGAAAAAAGGATCTCCAGTTGTATGATGTCATGCATGTACTCTGACAATGAACCTGAAATCTGAAAATAGGCTCAGAGAAGATTAATGAGATGTGGGATTGCTCTGAGCTGGCACAGACTTTTTTCCTGAAAATTTTATTTGTAATTTTACAATCACAGGGGAATCATTCCCCTTTTTCAGATCCGTTGATATCAAGCCTTTATTTTACCCCCTTTTCTCCTCCCTTGCACCCCAGCCTTAAAGATAGACATATCAATTACTAAAGATGACACTATAAATACACCTTTAAAGAAAAGTGGGGGAGGGGGTGGAGAGAAGAGTGGTGCCGGCCATGCCTCTAATTTATTTCTTCATTCTTGATGTTCCCGAGCTTGTGTGAGCCTATTGTGCGGATCTGTTGTCCACTATTTTCTTGTGAGAGAGATACTGGGAGGGTTAATCACACTTGCGCCTCAATGTATCACAAATATGGCTGTCATACCTAACAAATGCGTCGTGTCTCCCTTTCAAGTTATAGATAATTTTCTCCAGGGACACACAGCTCCACATCTCCGTGTCCCATCACATTATGCTTTCTAAGTGACTATTGTGCATTGCTTGGCCACTGCCAAGGCCACTTTTATAAATTGAATTTGGTGTTTCGACAACCTTGGACTCATGTCCATAATATCCCCCAACTGGAACAGTGCTGGATCCTGTGGGTACTCCACCCCTGTAATTTTTTCCAGAATGTTCCCCAATTCTCCCCAGAAGGGTCTCACCTTGCCGCATAGCCAGGTTGAATACATCAAGGTTCCTGTCTCTTTGCCACATCTAAAACACAATTCTCAAGATTTTTGGTTCAACCTTGTGCAATTTTTGTGGCACAAGATATAGCTGATACAGAAAACTGTATTGCACCAGCCTGTATCTGGAGTTAATAACTGCCATCATGCTGTCCCGACAGAAGTCAGACCAGCATTGTTCAGGAATTGTTGTTCCTCGATCTGACTCCCATCTTTGCCTATATTCGTGGAGACCCTGTTTCAGACTCTCACTTTGGAACAGGAAATACCCAGCAGAGATGAATTTACATGTGATCCCCTTTTGAATTAGAGCCTCCATGTCACTCAACAACATGTTGGGCCTAATTTGTCCCTCAAAAAGATATTAACTGAAGATAGCAGAAGGTGGTCTTATTTAAGAGGTCAGATTTATTTTTTTAATTGCTCGAATGACACAAGCTGCCCCTTCTCATACAGTCCTCGATATATCTGATCCTTTCTGGCACCAGGTGTCCAGGATCTTATTATCCATGGTCATAGAAATTCATTTATTCTGAGTTAGGGGTGTTTTGGATTTAAGGCCTACTTTTAACCAATAATCTGGTTTATCTTTTGTCACGTTTTAATTATGTGGTTTAATGTAGGGCTGCCTGGTTTTTTTTTTGGGTTATTAATTTAATAACCTGCTGACTTATCTCCAACTGTGAGTAGGGCAATTTGTGCCCAGGATATACTGCCTTCCTTAAAGAATAATGCAATAAACCTCAACTGGGCTGCCCATTAATATTTTTTGAAGTCTGGGAGCCTCATTCCTCCCAGACTGTAATCCCAAGACAATTTATCCACGGAGACTCTGGCTACTTTATTTCTCCTAAGAAAATGTCTGACATATTTGTTAAGTGTCTGGGGCAATAGCATGGCCAAAGATTGAAAGAGGTATTGTAGCCTTGACATCGCGTTCATTTTAATGTAGTTGACCCTGCCTATCAACGTTATGGGCAGATTTGTCCATCTGTGTTAAGTCCTCCTCAATCTTCCTAAGCAGGGAAAGGTAAATTCAGTTTATATAAATTTTGTAGATTTTTGTCCACCCTTATCCCCAGATACTTAATCTCCTTTTGTGGCCACTTGAACTTATTTTCGCTAGTATTCTTCATAATTCTCTTTTGTTAGTGGCATTATTTCACTCCTGTATTTTAAAAATCATCCTCCAGTATGGTCTGCAGCCTGGCCAATGAGCCCATTGGTTCTGTCAAATATATCAACTCATCATCTGCAAATAAATTGATTTTGTTTTCTTCCTATCCCATTCTAAAGCCCTTAATGCCTGGATCCCAGCAAATGGCTTCTGTTAACAGTTCAATGGCTCATATAAATAGAGCCAGGGACAGTGGGCAGCCTTGCCTGCTAGACCTTGTCAGTGGGGAAGTTGAAGTCATTTTCCCATTAGTTACAACCTTAGCCTCAGGTTTATGATATAGTGCTTTGACCCAATTTATAAATGATTGTCCCAACCCAAATTTTTTCCAAAAATTTAATCAAGAAGTCCCACTTTAGTCTATCAAAGGCTTTGCCTGCATCTAATGCCACACCTATACAGGTACACAATCCTTTATCCGGAAACCTTGGGGAACAATGTGTTCAGAAGTTCGGATTTTTCCGGATTTTGGAAAACCCACCCAAATTGTGTTGCCGTATCCACCCCAACCCCCTTCCAGCCGCCTCCCCCTACCGCCGGTCCCTCGGCTGCCTCCCCACTTGCCGGATTTTGGATATTTCCGGATTTTAGATGTCTGGATAAAGGATTGTGTACCTGAACTCGAGTCTGTCCTTGACTATGCCAAATGTATTATATACCAAGTAACCGACTTATATTGACTACCTATTGCCTTTCCTGCAAGAACCCCACCTGATCTGAATTTAATACCTTTGGCAGATACCAAGCCAATCTATTTGTCAGAGCTTTGACTATTATTTTTATAATCAGTGTTTAGAAGTGATATTAGCCAATAGGAAGATGGCTTTAGTGGGTCCCATTCCTTTTTAGGGATTACCGTGATAATTCCCATTGAAAATGTTTCTGGAAGAGTATGGGTCTCAGCCGCCTGTTCCACCATGTCCATGAACAATAGTATCAACAGATCTTTAAATTCTGTGTAAAATTCTGGAGAGAACCCATCCTCTCCTAGAGACTTGGTCTGTAGCGATCTCAGTGCTTTTACTATTTATTCCTCGGAGAAGGGAGAATCTAATCCTTCCTGCTCCTCAGGCCCCAAATTTGACAGTTCCAAATTAGACAGAAATTCCTCCATTTTATTAAAATCACCCGTTGATTTGGATTTATATAATTGCCTGAATGCTTCATCATTTCTTTTGGTTTATAGGAGATCCTGTCTGCCTCTTTTTGGATTGTATTAATTGTTCTTGCAGTTTCCTTTGCCCTCAACTGCCAAGATAACAACTTATGGGCTCTTTCTCCTAGCTCATGGTACCTTTATTTTGATTTCAATATCGTTTTTTCCATTTTATAAATTTATGTAATGTAGTACGAGCTTTTTATTTATTAGCATTCTTCCTGTAAACCCAATTTTTGATAGTCCTTTTCCAAATGAGTCATTTCCTGTCCCAATTTATTGACATCCCTCATATACTCTTTCTTAATGCTATTAGTGTATTCAATTATCCCACATTAGAAATTTGTTGGCAGTGGAGGTAGTTTGCCTCAAAATATTTCCATTTGAGCTCTAATGAAGCTAAAGAATTCCAGCTTTTTCAATAGCAACGGGTTAAGGCGCACCTGTATCTTGTTTGTCTGGCATGACAAAGTGTATTCAGTTTCTACAATTCTTTAGTGTCCAGGGTTCCGATACATTTGACAGTGTATCATTATGAATCTTCCCGCTGGGTTAATGACCGTGTCTTCCACCCTTACTGGAACAATTTTCCCATTATAATGGCTACTCCCCTGGCCTTGAAGTTAAAGGAGGATGCTATCACATCCTACCCAACCCCTTTTTAATTTTTGATACTCATTTGTTGTGAGATAGGTCTCTTGTAAAAAGGCCACATTCACCAGCATATATATTTTTTTAAAATGTGCCAAGACTCTTTTCCTCTTCACTTTTCCATTGACATTGAATATCAGGAACATCACTCTTTCTTCCATTGCCCTGGTATTCTTTCTCTAGGTTTCCACAGTTTTTCTCCCTCTCAAAATATTTGTCCTTTACCTGGTGCTCATTCTATTAGTTCTGCTGACCCATCATCCATATATCTTTTCCCCCAACCCAATAACTTTTAGCACCACCTCCCTTTTCATCATGGACCGTACACATTGCACCCATCTTCTCCCTTAACCACCCTTTCAGTCACTCTGGAGCTCGTAACAAATATTTTCCTTTTTCCATTAAGAAACACTTTCTTCTTTTTTTGCTGAACAGAATGTAATTCCTACTTCTATAGTATTTAGATTATTTACAGCCAATTATTCACAACATAATTTTCCTTTAATTTTTCCCCTCATCACCTCCCTTAGGGATTTTTTGGGGCAAAAGTTAAGGTATTTACATATTCCCGTGCCTCTTTGGCCTCTGTAAAGAATTTTCTTCCACCCCCAGACCGAAATATTTTCAGGGTTGCTGGGTACAATAGGTAGACCCGTTTCCCTCGTTTCTTCAGGCTTTTTTAGCTGGGTTGAATGCTTTTCACTTTCATAAGAACACCATGGTTAAATCTGGGTAAAAGAGGATTTTACCCCCTTTGAATTCTGCAGGACCCCCCCCCCCCCCCCCTTTCTCTAGCTCCGAAAGGTGCTGCATGCAGGATATTTTTCGGTCTTGATATTTTGCAAGCCTGATCAAGACAGAGCAAGGTCTCTGGACCTGATTTTAAGAGAGATTGATGGCCCCCTCTATCTGCAGACCCCTCTCCCCACCCCCCCCACCCGATTCGCTCTTTCCCCAATATTTCTGGGATCCAGTTCTTGAAAAAGTTATTGGGCCTCTTCCCTCTACCTCCTTTTCACCCCTACTATTTTTTGTTACTTATTTTGCTTGAATTTCTTAATAAATCTAATCTTTCCCTTTTTTTTTCTCTATTTCCCAGGCATCTTCATCTCTTTTCATGTTATCTTCCACCCTTTCCACTAACATGGTCACCCTCCCTGACAATTCTACCACAGCTCTCTTAATTTCTCCCATTTCCTTTGATAAATCCTTTAAAAATTTATTACATTTTCAGATGTCACCATCACTGCTTCCATCATTCCTTTAATATCCCTCAAAGGATTCTAGTCCTTCTTTCTCAGTCCTTCCTTTCTTTTCTTCTGACAATGGCAGGTCATCCTCATCTTCCGTGTTGCTCCCAGACACCTGTGCCACCGACTCGAAGTTGCCTAAATCACCGTCAAGGTCTGCGAGGTTCCGTGGGCAGAGTCGCTTTTGTAGCACTGCCTGCGCCTTCTCTCTGTGCCTGTCGACCTTTTGACACGGAGTCGTCGTCTCCCATGCCTCCCTTCATCCTGCTCCCGACGGCGACCTTGCCCTCCACCCTTCTCTCCCTCCGCACGAGGGGCTCACCCTGTAGCACTGATGTCGCCTCCACTTCAGTGGTGTCCACGCTTTTTTCTGAGCCTGTTGGCCTGCATGGTCCGCTGTTTTCAGAGTCTTGGGAAGGCTATCATCCACCTGCTGATCCTGTCGCGATCCTGTCTCTGGATAGGTTGGGCGGGATCTGCCATCTTCCCCACCACAAAGTCACTGTTTTTAATCCTCGCAGGGTACTAATGTCGGTTTTATTTTGTCCTTCTTTCCCATTGCTGTGATATTCCTCGGCTTCTTACAACTTTTTTTTCAGGTTCTGAAGTTTTTGTTGGCCCTTCCCTCAATTCGCTGTTTTTCCCTCCTACTCCTTCCTCAGCATCACATGACCTTCTGAGCTGGCACAGATGATGGGAGGACATGGCTTCCTCATGTCAGGAAATATGGAAGGCTTCAACAAACCGTTCAATATTTCCATTTTGATTTTAAGGATACTTAATGAATACTTTATTTCAGTTTTCACAATGGAAAAAAGATCTTGGTGATTGTAGTGACGGTTTGCAGCAGACTGAAAAGCTTGACCATGTAGATATTAAGAGAAAGGTGGAGATTTGGAAAACATCAAGTTGGATAAGTCATCAGAACCAGATGAGATGTACCCCAGGCTACTGTGTGGAAGGTGAGGGAGGAGATTGCTGAACCTCTGGTGATGACCTTTGAATCATCAATGGGGACAGATGTTGTTCCTTTATTCAAGAAAGAGAGTAGAGAGAGCCTCGGAAATTATAGGTAAGTGAGCCCGATTTCAGTAGTTGGTAAATTGATGAAGGTCCTGAGAGGAAGGATTTGTGAACATTTGGAGATTAGGAATAGTCAACAGGGAAATTAAAATCATGAAGCAAAACCTGTCTGCATTGATAAACTGAAGCATAAATGAGCAAAATAAAGACGAGGTAACTTCATCTCTCACATAAATGAGACTTCACTTCAGCACTCCTACTTCAATCACATAAAATAGTAAACACGAGCAGGCTAAATTGTTGCTTATGGATCCTACTCCTGCATTAAATTCTTCAATGTTTTCCTCCATGTTTTTCTATTGATGCCACAAGTTATTTTTTTTAAACTGAAGGAAAAAAATCTTCAAGGACTTTCTGATGAAATTAAATAATAAAAATCAAAGGTGCAAAGGAAAACAAGTACAAACCATTCAACCCAAACAGCCTGTTCCGATTTCTATCAAGTCTTGACATTTTAATATTTGTAATAAATCTATAATCAGTTATGAGAGGAGTTTAAGACTTGCATAATTGTGTCTTTGGAAAAAAGGTTTTGTTCCTTTTATACCCTTGTTTTAGTTTTATGACAACACCCACTTGTGGATTCACCCACCAATGGGGTGAAACAGCTTCTCCAAAACTTTCCCATCAAATTTCAAAAATCATCCCTCAGTTTTGATCTAATTTGCCATAGACCTAGAGTTTAACCCCTTGAGAAATAGCTGCATTCTGGCAAATGTGCAGGGCCTGTTGGCCAATGTTAAGATTCAATGACAAGATGACTGGAACTGGTCAATGGAAGTTCATTCTGGAAACTCTGAAGTCAGTCAGCATTTTAACAGGGTGGAAAAAAAAGCAAGTGAACTTTGTGCTAGGTCTACGAATTTTTATTTAAATTTCTTTGCATCCATCTTTTCTCCAAGGAAATGTTTTTTTCTTTACATTCTTTTTGGTTTCCAGCTGTACAGCATCTTCAGCACAAATCCTGCTAATGGTTCCCAGATTTCAACCACACGACAGCCAGTTAAATGGTGCACTTCAGGACAATTAATCCCCTACAATTCCTCCTGGAGCAAAGCGCTAGGCTTCCACCAATCACATCTAAAAAATACAAACACAGAAATGCTTGGAACAAATACTGGCACTAATCCAGTGATCATTTTGTTGTTGCGTCACAAAAGATCTTCCACTTCTAAACTAGTTGATTGTGTAACAGCTTACAGGGCTGAATTCGCCTGGGCAAATTCACATTCACAGTTTTGACCATGTATGGAAAAGTCAACATCATGAAGGACCCCAATCCCCTGTACAGAACCTTTCCTCTCTGAAGATTCAAGAGCAGCACATCAAGATTCAAGAAGTGGATCTTTCAAACAGCAGTACATACCGGTCAGTACTGGTTTAATCATCAATCCTGTGTAAAAATCAATCTCACCCCTACCCCCACCTTTAGCCCAAAAATCACATAGTTTTCATATATCCCATGTAAAAGTTGACCCCCTCCACCCCCACCTTACTTTTGGCCCCAATCTCCTGCCTATCCAAATTCCCCAGTGCCCCTGATTTGAAAATACAGCTTTGGGAGAAGAAAGAAAAGGAGAGGAAAAAAAAAGGAAAACAAGCCCACATGCAAGTACAAATAAATAGGTGACAATCAATCTTTCAACCTGAGTACTTGTTGCATTTGTTGCAGTTAATCAGGACTAATGGAAGTTGGAATTAATCCTTGAAAACTATGCAGAATCATGGACAGCAAAACGGGTTTAAGATTTCACATCAAAATCATTTTATACAATTAGGACATGGGCACATGGATGCAAGATAAATGGGGAACCTGGACTTTTGAGGGGTGGAAGGGCTGGATTGATCATGAAGGTTTAAATAGGTTGGCACAACATTGTGGACTAAAGAGCGGGTTCCATACTGTACTGATATGCAATTGTTCCACATATTAGTTGATGACTCTAGGACACTACACTATTTAAAAGCATTTTCAGTTATATTTTTGCACGTCTGTTCAATTCTATATATTACACTCCATGTCAATTCCTTGAACAACATTGACAAGGGATAAGAGAATCACTGAAAATTTCTGACACAAGAGCCCATCTGGCTCTCTGGATCTGACAGACTCAATCCAGCCTTTGTCAGGGAATCACTTTTTTCCTGCAACTCCATCCAAAGACCCTCCACAAGTACAAGGAAAAGGAGAAGTATTGTAGTATTAAACAACCTGGTGAAGTTACCACACTGAAAGCCAAAATCCAGACTTTTAATCTGGAGCAGAGGTGAAAGCAAGTCAGTACAATGCAAATGATCATAAAGTGGTGAATGTTTTGTCCACGATTCAACCATAATTGTGAGAACTTTAGATGACCTCACTGCAAAGAAACATGTTACCTTCATCTTGATCTGGAAGAGCAAGGACAAGTATCTCTCTAGAGCGAAGAAAATTAAGAGATGACATATTAGAAATCACAAGATTATGGTATGAGAGGCAGAAAAAAAGTGAATAGCCAGCATCTTTTCCCCAGGGAGTCAGCAACAAATACCAGAGGACATCTAATCAGATGAAGGGAGTAAAGTTAGGATAGACGTCATGGGTAAGCTTCTCTTCCCCCTGTTGGTAAAACAGAGACATTTAAAAGACTCTTAGACAGGCACATGGAAAAATAGAAAGTTATGGGCATGAGGAAGGGAAGGTTTAGATTGTTGAGTAGGTTTACATAGGTTGTCACAACATCATGGGCTGAAAGGCCTGTACTGTGCTGTAATGTACTATATTTCACCAGTGGGTGGGAAGTTTACATTTAATTAAATCTGGAATATTAAGTTCAATAGTTATGGAGAGCATGAAGCTGCAAGGAAAAATTAAACAACAATCTGGTGCATTTATGTTTCAGGAAGGCTAATTGGCTACCTTTGCCAATTTGACTACAGATCCACAAATATAACTAGCCTTACTACGAGGAGCTACAAAGTTCAAGGATGACTACGAAATGCCAACCTTCCCAATCAACTGTCACATCCACGTTACAAAGAAATTCGCAACAATATTGTCATTCCATTTATCAGTTCAAAGTCAGAGAACTTGCCAGGAGGAGAGGACCTCTGTACCTCCTCCCATTCCGAAACAGGAATGGATTGAAAGTGGATTTGCAAGAAGGCCACAGTTACAGCCTGTGATTCCAAATACATGCAGAAAACAAGCTTGCTTTTATTTCCAAGCACGAATTGTTTATAGTATTTGACTGCAGCTGCCAGTTTAAACAAATCAAAGCTTTTTTTAAAAAATACCCTTTTTTTAGAAAAGACAATCATCCTTTGATAGTCACAACATGAACAAGTCATTCATCCCACATAAATCTTCCAGCAGTCAAGTGACCAACGAGGGGGTAAAGTAGGAATGCCATTCAACTTTTGTCCACTACTGAACAATGGGATATGTGTTTCTTAGCTTAAGCAGAATCTCCCCATAGAATAATGCTCAACTGCCCTTTATAACCCAGATATAGTAATCCCATGAAGACATCCCAGGTGATGAAGCATCATTCCAGATGTTAAAAAAATGGAATATAGCACTAATTTATTCTGCAAGATGTTGAAGCTCTAGCTGGGAATGAAGCCCAGAGACTAAGATCGAATGGTGATTTTTACCGATTTGTTAGTGTGCTGTGAATCCTCGCATTCAATTTCACTTTGTTAACCTGGGTACACTGCAGAGGCACACAACTCTGCGCCAGCACTAACCTGATGCGCCAAATGACCACCATCTGTACAATAACAAGTTGCATATTTTATAAAGAGAACCTCCTGCCAATGAAGAATCTGCGAGAATGGAGTGACCCAAGATGAAAATGTTCATCAATAATTTTGGAGAAAATGTATTTTAGGGTTTGGATGACTGTGCGAACTGTGGCTTTTGTTCTTTTTATGCAACAGTTCACAAATCATCAAGAGCTGTCAAAAAAATTTTAAACCATCAGGAGAATATTCTCCAAGTAAGCATCTCTTCAAGGACAGAGCTAAAACTTGTCATTTGGAAGGTGATGGTTGAATTGGAAATTGAACTTTCTAAACTAATGTGATATTGTGGAGAAAGTATTAAGAGGTCAAAATTTTGGGCATGGACATGTGAGCATTGAATATTACTTCTCTTTGGCATCCAGAGAATTGAATCATAGAAAATTTATAACTCAAAGTCATTCATCTCAAAATGTTTCTCATTAAAAAAAACCTACTCAACCAAAGCTACTACCCAGCATTTGGCTGGAGCTCCACACATCAGTAAACATCCAAGTACTTTTTTTTTAAAAAGTGATGATTATTTGAACTTCTGACACACTTTCAAAAAGGAAGCTCCATACTTCAACCAGCTTCTAGATGAAAACATTTCCATCGTCTTATCCAATCCCTCCATTAATTGAAATGTATGCCCCAATATCTTGATCACTCAATAGGTCCTCCTATCAACTCTATCAAGGTCCCTTAATTTTACACTCCAATTATGTCCCTACTCAACCTCCTGGTTCCAAAGAAAACAACCTTTGCTTAAACTGTTTTTTCCATCTAAGCTAAATATTTTCCAGTCCTGACAACAGCTCATGTACTTCCTCTATTGTTCTATCATGAACACCATTCTAAAAATAGATTTCCCCTTAAACACTGGTGTTTAACTGTCTTCCCTCAGACTGTTGCAAGTTTAAAGTCTTACCCTTGATGAGAGAGAGAGAGAGAGAGAGAGAGATATCGCATACGCCCCCCCCCCCCCCACCTGTTTGCTGACATAAGAACCCGCATAAAAAAAGCAGGCTTCCCATGTGCAGGTACATTCCTACATGACAATACCTTCTTCCCCAAAGTGCTGTCTGTCTGTTGGCTGTGCAGCAGGGCCAGTGCCATTTTGGGGTTGCTAGCCCTTACCCTTAGCCATTCGTCCCTCTGTTCGCTTGTTGGGGCTAGTGCCACTGCACAGTCTGCTGGCTTTAGGTTGCGCTCGCCACCCAAGAGCACTGGCCCGATTACCACGGCGGCGGGCCGCTATAGTCTTAAGTTTTAAGAATTCATTCACACCACTGATATTTAACAATTCAATAGCGTACCACTAGCTCAACCTTCACTTCAAACCAAAGCCCAGGAACAATAAAGCCCCCAGAAAGAGGTTCAATGTTGGAAACCTGCAGTCAGACGAAGCGAGAAGAAACTTCCAGGCAAACCTCAAAGCAAAGCTCGACGATGCAATCCGCCTCACGGACCCGTCCCCTGAAACCCTCTGGGATCAGTTGAAGACTACCATACTGCAATCCACTGAAGAGGTACTGGGCTTCTCCTCCAGGAAAAACAAGGACTGGTTTGACGAAAACAGCCAGGAAATCCAGGAGCTGCTGGCAAAGAAGCGAGCTGCCCACCAGGCTCACCTTACAAAGCCGTCCTGTCCAGAGAAGAAACAAGCCTTCCGTCGCGCATGCAGCCATCTTCAGCGCAAACTCCAGGAGATCCAAAATGAGTGGTGGACTAGCCTCGCCAAACGAACCCAGCTCAGCGCGGACATTGGCGAATTCAGGGGTTTCTACGAGGCTCTAAAGGCTGTGTACGGCCCCTCACCCCAAGCCCAAAGCCCGCTGCGCAGCTCAGACGGCAAAGTCCTCCTCAGCGACAAGATCTCCATCCTCAACCGATGGTCAGAACACTTCCAATCTCTTTTCAGTGCCAACCGCTCAGTCCAAGATTCCGCCCTGCTCCAGCTCCCTCAACAGCCCCTAAGGCTAGAGCTGGATGAGGTTCCCACCCTGGATGAGACATATAAGGCAATCGAACAACTGAAAAGTGGCAAAGCAGCAGGTATGGATGGAATCCCCCCAGAAGTCTGGAAGGCTGGCGGCAAAACTCTGCATGCCAAACTGCATGAGTTTTTCAAGCTTTGTTGGGACCAAGGTAAACTGCCTCAGGATCTTCGTGATGCCACCATCATCACCCTGTACAAAAACAAAGGCGAGAAATCAGACTGCTCAAACTACAGGGGAATCACGTTGCTCTCCATTGCAGGCAAAATCTTCGCTAGGATTCTACTAAATAGAATAATACCTAGTGTCGCCGAGAATACTCTCCCAGAATCACAGTGCGGCTTTCGCGCAAACAGACATGGTCTTTGCCCTCAGACAGCTCCAAGAAAAATGCAGAGAACAAAACAAAGGACTCTACATCACCTTTGTTGACCTCACCAAAGCCTTCGACACCGTGAGCAGGAAAGGGCTTTGGCAAATACTAGAGCGCATCGGATGTCCCCCAAAGTTCCTCAACATGATTATCCAACTGCACGAAAACCAACAAGGTCGGGTCAGATACAGCAATGAGCTCTCTGAACCCTTCTCCATTAACAATGGCGTGAAGCAAGGCTGTGTTCTGGCACCAACCCTCTTTTCAATCTTCTTCAGCATGATGCTGAACCAAGCCATGAAAGACCCCAACAATGAAGACGCTGTTTACATCCGGTACCGCACGGATGGCAGTCTCTTCAATCTGAGGCGCCTGCAAGCTCACACCAAGACACAAGAGAAACTTGTGCGTGAACTACTCTTTGCAGACGATGCCGCTTTAGTTGCCCATTCAGAGCCAGCTCTTCAGCGCTTGACGTCCTGCTTTGCGGAAACTGCCAAAATGTTTGGCCTGGAAGTCAGCCTGAAGAAAACTGAGGTCCTCCATCAGCCAGCTCCCCACCATGATTACCAGCCCCCCCACATCTCCATCGGACACACAAAACTCAAAACGGTCAACCAGTTTACCTATCTCGGCTGCACCATTTCATCAGATGCAAGGATCGACAATGAGATAGACAACAGACTCGCCAAGGCAAATAGCGCCTTTGGAAGACTACACAAAAGAGTCTGGAAAAACAACCAACTGAAAAACCTCACAAAGATAAGCGTATACAGAGCCATTGTCATACCCACACTCCTGTTCGGCTCCGAATCATGGGTCCTCTACCGGCACCACCTACGGCTCCTAGAACGCTTCCACCAGCGTTGTCTCCGCTCCATCCTCAACATCCATTGGAGCGCTTACATCCCTAACGTCGAAGTACTCGAGATGGCAGAGGTCGACAGCATCGAGTCCACGCTGCTGAAGATCCAGCTGCGCTGGATGGGTCACGTCTCCAGAATGGAGGACCATCGCCTTCCCAAGATCGTGTTATATGGCGAGCTCTCCACTGGCCACCGTGACAGAGGTGCACCAAAGAAAAGGTACAAGGACTGCCTAAAGAAATCTCTTGGTGCCTGCCACATTGACCACCGCCAGTGGGCTGATATCGCCTCAAACCGTGCATCTTGGCGCCTCACAGTTTGGCGGGCAGCAACCTCCTTTGAAGAAGACCGCAGAGCCTACCTCACTGACAAAAGGCAAAGGAGGAAAAACCCAACACCCAACCCCAACCCACCAATTTTCCCCTGCAACCGCTGCAATCGTGTCTGCCTGTCCCGCATCGGACTTGTCAGCCACAAACGAGCCTGCAGCTGACGTGGACTTTTTACCCCCTCCATAAATCTTCGTCCGCGAAGCCAAGCCAAAGAAAAGAAGCGTACCACTAACATCAGCTCCCTTTCATAACACCTTAATGGTGATAAAATACCCCAAAGAAGTTTACAAGGTAATCACACATGATAAAAGTCTCAAGGAAAAGACAGTATTAACATAAGTGATTAAAAATTATTTCCAAAAAAATGTCACCAAAGAGACTGGGATTTTTAAAAGTTTGGGCTTAACTTCCCCAGCCATGGGAATAATATTCCCATGATTTGAACCAAATGTTTGAACCAACCTTGTGTCATTCTGATTTTTCAGAAGATGCTGAGAAAAATAATTTGGTACAATAAAGGTCAGTACAACTAATTAAACTATTTTAACTAAATGTGAGTTATAATTGAACATTCTTTGATCAGTATTACTTCTCTTTATGCAATAAAAATATCACTATGTGTCAACAGTGAGTAATATTTTTATATAAAGATCAAAAACAGTATTCCAAGATCAGAAATCATGGAGTTTGACAAAAGTTTGCTTTATAATTTTCAGTGCACAGTCTGGCCAATGTGGTTGACATTGATGGGCCAAGCTGGCCAATGTGCCTTTAGAATTAAATCTTTTATGTTCAGCGCAGAAGGAATTAATGAATTTCCCAGTTCATTGGGTGCTCATCAATTACCAAGTTACAAGTAAGTAACACCTAGTCTAAAAATAATAACAAAACTTGGTATTTTAAAAACTTAATACTTAATAACTTGTTTTAAAAACTGCAAGTACAATTTGTTCCAATAAAAACTGTATTAGTAAGCAGTGTTCCTTTTCAAACCCTTCCTTTGGGAGCATGGTCTTAAAATAAATTATCAAACCATGCCACAGGCCCAAAGATCACTAAAATAACCAATCAAGTGTACTTCATGGGAATAGGGTTGGGCAGATGGATTGCTTCTCAATTGCATCAGCATTTCAATGGACCTCTGGACAACTACACAACAGACTGAAGATCTATTTACTGATCATGAATGCACTCCAAGTGGTCAGGTGTCAACCTCTGCTCAACGGACTGCTTTGCTAACAGTGAATTCAAGACAGTTATCACTTTACTGCTAACCCACTCATCCCTTGAACTATGCCACCTCAAGTGACCTTCCTACTCACCATCTCTCTCACAGGTTGGTTAATTTCTGATGACTTCCTATAGACTTTCTTAAACTCCAATCCGGTCTCTTCCTCCTCACTTGGAAATGAGGCTGAGGAAAATGACTGTCTTCTTTGCCACCATCACGGAGGCTCAGATCTTACTGGAATTTCACTCTTAAGATTTTTTCTTTAATTAGAAAAAACTCTCAGGGAATTCCTTAAAGTCTTGGCACAGTCTATATGTACGTATTGTTTAAGAATTGTTCTGGTTGAGTAGGAGAGACCAAATTGATGTAGTATTTTATCCTCAGATCTACGCTTCCTGGTTCTCAACAGGCTACCTGAATTTCGACTGATACTATCTATCTTGTTGGCTGAATTGTTTTTTCACTAGTTCCTTTTGGCCCAATGGTCATAATGCCATTTTCTTCAACTGATTTAATTCAAATCAGAACTTGAAACTGAGTGGGGGAGTGGGAAAGAGGGGACAAAGGTCAGGTGGGTGACAAACTCGGTCCAACTTTTTTTTAAATTTAGAGTTACAGTACAGTAACAGGCCCTTCTGGCTCACAAACCCATGCTGCAGAAAAGTACCCACTTTCTAACACTACATTTTTGGAATATTGGAGGAAACCCATATTGACCCAAGGAGAATGTACAAAATCCTTACAGTACTGAACTTGAACCCAGTTCACTGGCACTGCCATAACATTGCGCCAACCATGTCACCCTTCCACTACACTCCAACTTCTGTTGCACTGAAGTTGCCACTATTATAATCCTTATACTTGCTTTCGACTCTGGCTTTTTATGCCCATTCTCAGATTACATTTTAAGTACTTGAGTATAAGCATTTGCTTTAATGCACACTAAAATAAAAAAAAGCCATTTAAATAGGATATAGTTTAACAAATCTTTTGATCTCCCTTAATCATCTTAAGCTAAGGCAATAGGTTAATGCCATCTCACTAAGTACAAAAGGAATTTGTGAACTCTAGCTTCAGACATTCAAAATGGTGCATCATGTGAAACTTTACCAAATTGAAATGTTGCTTTAATATCTTTGCCTCACATTAAATCACAGTTGCAGCACACCCTGGCTTGATAATTCAAGTTCACAGGAATGCAAAAGGTTGCAAACATAGCTAAGACCATCATAGGCTCCAACCTCCCTTCCACAGAAGGCATCAACATGAGGCGCTGCCTCAAGGAAGCCAACATTATAAAGGAACCCATCATCCTGGTCACAACTCCTCAATGAAACCTTCAGGAAGAAGGTACAGAGCCTGAGGCCCATCAACTCTAAGTTCCAGAACAGATTATTCATCCCCATTATTCCCCTCAATCATGAACTACAGAGTAAACACAAAAAGACTTGTCTGCGCTACCGAAATGGCACCTATTTTTCTTTGCACTAAATGTAACTACGAATATTATCTTTTCTACTTATTGCCTTTTTCTGAATAATATATTACAAGGGAATTAGGGGTTACGGAGCTAAGGCGGGGACGGGGTACTGAACTTTAAGATCAGCCATGATCTCGTTGAATGGCGGAGCAGGCTCGAAGGGCCGAATGACCTACTCCTGCTCCTATCTTCTATGTTTCTATGAAAGTTTTTTTTTTAAAAAAACAAAGTACCTGTTTGGCTAAAGGTTGCATATGTACACTGTACTTGTATATGACAAACTCATTAAAATAGAACAGCACAGTTGGATAACAGTTAGTACAAGGCTATTACAGTTCCAGCGACCTGGGTTCGAATTCGGCTCAGCTTGCAAGGAGTTTGTATGTTCTCCCAGTGTTTGGATGGGTCTCCTATGGGTGCTCCGGTTTTCTCCCACCCTTCAAAAACATACGGGGCAGTAGGTTAATTGGGGTATTTGAGTTGCGCAGAGCCCATAGTCATGCAGACACAAACAAAAATCAAATGATTCAAGGAATACTGCATGTTTGAACAACAGGTTAGGCCAAGGTTGGTCAGTGAACTGTGTCATGCAGACAATACCACCCAGAATCAAATGTAGGTGATGGTGCACACAAAAAATACAGCAAGGATCAGAACAAAGGGAAATGATGGCAACAAAGACCCTGCCAGTCCATCAAAATCCATCCACGTCTATATGGGGAAAAAAGTATTTTTTTCTCCTCCATCCTTGCAGGTAAATGATCTCTGCACAACTGGTACAGGTGTACTCCGCTTTAAAGAAAGTAGAGTGTTCCTACGAAACCTTCCACAAGTCAAAGTAGTGTGAAGCAGACACATTCACTACTACTGAAGGCTATTTTTGTAAAAGCAAAAACCCATTCAAATTTCTTCCAGATAGCAAACAGAGGTTTCTTCATAAAAGCTAATTTGCATCAAGCGAGGGTAAAGCAGGGTTTATCTATCTGTATTTCCATTCGAACTTCCAACTTTTACCTGTGCTTTTGAAGCAGACTTCTGCAAACAAAAATGTCAAATTTCAACTCATTTTTTTCTGAGATTCATCTCAATTCAAATAAATTCCATCATTTCTTACAGTAGTGATCATCATAAAAGCCAAATTTTAAAATACAAAAGAGTAGAAGGATCCAAATTTGACCTATACTCTGCAACTTTACAAATTTCTTTTTCATGAACAAGGTGAATTCAGAAAATGTTAACTAAATACAAGGAAGACAATGCTCAGCCTTCAAATTCCTTATCCACACACTGGTTAAAATAACAGGCACATTGGGGCACTGATGTCAAGGTATAATGCCATTCAACTGCGCAACCACTTTATCCTATCAAAATAGATACTTGTACTACATTGAGGTATTGTTGACTGCCCTCCCCATCCTGAAAATTTAAAGGGAATTCCAGAGACCGAAGCACACACCAAGTCCTTTGACTGAAGGCCAAGATTCAGTATAAATTTCTCAGTGCATCCCTCCATTCCTGCCCAAACAATCAGATGACCTCATCCCCTCGGCAGCTACGAATCATGGCTGGGATTCAAAATATGTTATTTTAATAGTCTTCATGAGAGACTGGGAGCAAATCAATGCAACTTTATACAAACTTGGGATACATCTCAGACTATTTCACACTGTTATATTCTTTGCCTCCCCCCAATGATCTTCCTCAGAACTTTCCCCCCACCCAAACCCTCCTCTTCTGGATAGGATATGGTCTCTACTGACACCCCAATTTGACTGAGAATACAAACTATTGGATTGGAAACAACAGCTGTTCATCGCATTATGTTATGGTATGAAAAAGCAGTGTAGGATATCCACAATATTTGTTGAAGATGCAAGAACCAGTAGATGCTGGAATATAGAGTTTTTAAAAAAAATAAAATAAACTGCTGGATAAACTCAGCCAGTCAAGCAGCTGCTGTAGAGAGAAGGGAATCGTCAAAGTTCCAGGTGGAGCCCTGCATTAGAAGGAAGACTGCCAGTACAAAGAGGGGAGGGAGAAGGATGAAAGTGGCCAGGAGATTGGTAGACCATGGAGGGGTGAGAGATATTGGCCAGATGGTTGGGAGTGGGCAAAGAATGGTTGGAAGAAAGAGTTTGGTGGGTGAGTGATGGAAACAGCAAAGACACCTCGGGTGAAGACCGGCCTAGTGGTTGGCAAGGAAAGGAAGATGGAACTAGACAGAAAGGTGACAAACAGGGACATAAAGACTTAAGGGAGGTAATGATGGGAATGATTAAGGGAAGGTAGGGTGGGAATATGGTGGGTGAAATGTGGTTGAAAAAGTAAATAGAACCAGGAGGGAGAAGGAATGAAAGACTAGTCAGGATTTGGGGAGGGGGGGAAAGGGAAAGACAACAGGAAACAAAGGCTACCTGAAAGTGAAGAATCTGATGTTCATAACATTGGCCTGTAACTTCTGAGGCATAAAAAGGGTTAAAGTTTGTATGGGGCCTCAGTCGAGATGAGGATGGACATGTCAACGCGAGATCTTCTCTCTATTCAGACCACGTGCAGTTTTGACCTTAAACTTTGACAATTCCTCTCCCTCTCATGTGATGCTCGACCCACTGAGCTCCACCAGTGTTTTTTTTTTAAATTTAAAATACCACCAGTTTTTAAAATTTAAATTATATAACCATATAACCACTTACAGCATAGAACAGGCCAGTTCGGCCTTACTAGTCCATGCCGTAACAAATCCCCACCCTCCAAAGAGAAGATAAATTTGGAAAAGCGGTGAACTGTAATCAAAAGCAAACTGAGGGAGAGCAAGTCAAAGAGAGGATGCCAAGCCAAATAAACACAGAAGGTCCAGGAAACACTCAACAGATCAAGCAGCATCAGTGGGAAGAGAACCAACATCTGAACTGGGAAGCGAGAAACACATTTTTAATTGCAGAGAAGGGAAGAGGGGAATTGGCAAGAACAGAGGAAATGATTCACACCCCATCACAGACAAAACCAGCAAAGCATCAGTCACTTAAAACGAGCTGTCAGAGGCAGAAAAAAAATGAAAGCAAAAAGTACAACCACATCTGCACAGAGCAATAAAGGAGTGGCTACTTGAAATGATAAAATGCTATGTTCATCAGCTTGCAAACCCATGCAAACACAACAGTTCTAGCACCTGAATAGAGCATTCAGCCAGATGGCTCCCACGTTTGTACATTCTCCCCGTGTCTGCTTGGGTTTCCTCTGGGAGATCCGGTTTCCTCCTACCTTTCAAGATGTATGGGGGTTATAGGTTAATTGGGGTATTTGGGTAGCACAGCCTCATAGGCTGGAAGGGCCTGTCATCATGTCTAAATTTAAACCTTCTGTTTGCCTGCTTTGGCGGTACCACGGCATTCACACCACACTTCAGATCAATGCTGCTGCATTCCAATTAAAGGAGTGGCTTCTAATTAACATTTTTGGTAAGCTGATTTAATTTCTAATTTCTCCTCCCTCTCCCACCTTCCATTTTGCATCAAGAAACTATAGTCTTTTAAAAAGAAAGCCTGCATTTAACGTGAATATTTGTTTTTGCCAAGCTTATATTGTGATCTTCTCGTGCATATCTTTTTTTAATTTCTTATTCCAATGCACTTATCAACAAATTACAATCTACAGTTCTGCAGGCATACTTTATCAATTCTGTACAATTGCAAAGGTGATTTTCTCCACCCCAACAGTGAACTCCATTCTCACACACAAAAATATATTATAAATTATTCCATGCGTAACATCACTGACGTGTGCAAATCCACAGCAGCAATCTTATTCATCACAGTTCCAGGAAATTTTGTTAACCTTTCACACTCAAAACTGATCACTGCAACATTTTAAATGCACATGCTATTTATAAAGATTTTGAACAAACACTGATTCAACTTGAATTCTCATTTTGTAGATTGTCCAACCCACCATCTACACTGGTCTGTCACTCATCCAACAGGGATTTGCATGTAAAATGCAGGGCAACAGAATTCCCACATTGTTCAAAAATATGATACAAAAAATAAAATTTTCTTTCACAGAAATTGTATGATAAACTTAAATAAAAATGGTAAATGAGCATTTCTTGACACATGCGTTGATGTGCTTTATGCTAAAGAAAATTGTGATACGACGTGGGGGTTGCTTCTATTGTAATCTCACCCTGCCTGAAGTGAATGGCTTGCTCTGCATTGAGAAGTGGGGAGGGAACATAGGAAAAGAGAAGGCACAGTGGAGGATGGGGGATTTGGGTAGCAAATTTAAGGTGAGTGGACAAAAGTTTAGGCAAGATGTCGGAGAAAGATTTTTTTTTTTAAAAACAAAGACCCTGGAATGCCATGATGGTGGTAGATGCTGGTACAATATGGAGATTTTAAAAGTCCTTTATATGGACAAATGGATACAAGAAAAAAATGGATGATTATCACCTGTGAGGGAGGGAATGGTTAGATTGACTTAAATAGGGCAGCACAACATCGTACACTGTGCTATCTTCTATGAGGAGGAATAGTTATGGGGAAGAATGAATAGAAGGGTCAGGTATTAGAAGGTCAAATAATTTCTGAGTGTGGTCAAGTTTCAAGTTAGGATCAAAATGAAAATTTTCAGGTCAGCCAGCAGCAGTGGAAAGAGAAACAGTTAACATTTCAGGTTGTAGACTCTTCATCAAAACCAAGGTAAGGGACATTTTCAGCATTCATCTTTCTCTTCATTTTGATTATTAGTTCAGATTTACAGTATCTGTAGTTTTATTTTTTTGATTTTGATATGACGAAGTCTCGCAGCTTGGTAAATGCCGATTAGCTGAATGTTATCACGTTGATACTAATGAGAATTTACTTTGTGCAAACCAAATGCTGTTTTTCCTTGTGCTCTACATATCAGTAAATATTTTTACTTCATCTCTAGAAACATACCCGCCAATACAGCCCCCCAGCAATCTACGTGAAATTTTAAAATTAATTGTTAATCTTGCTTCACTGATGGTTCTCACTACATAAGAATGAAATAAAAATGAGGCAATTAATCCATATCAGAAGCAAACAATATCCAGAAACCTAACAGGACAAATTTAGTTAGTTCCTATACAAAGGAATTCCATCATTACCAATCATGGCATTCCATTAAAAACTTTGTTAAATACTCAGTCAGATGTTGATAGCGGTTAACTGAAGGAACAGTACACTCTCCTTCGAGTTTTGCGTGATTTTAGTCTCCTTGCAGTTCCTTTCCTGTCTAGTGCACTATCTGAAGGCTCAGATGTTTCCTCTGCCTTTTGGTTTGCCTTCCTTGACCAGCTTGAACTGAAATAACATACAGTAGTTCCCATCCAAAAACTGAATGAAATCATACTGACATATCTCAAGAAAGGCAAGGTGAACTAGCCTAAAGACATCGCCTCAAAATGGACCAATGTAATACTGATTGCAGCTTTGCCGCAAGGTGCAAGTGTTTTGATGTGGTCCAAACAATAAGTGGAAGTATTTGTTCATAGTAGAATGACATCTGTTTCTAGAGTGTTCCACCCACTGTTCAAAATGGAAAGATCAAATGAGTTATTTGTGTCAACAAAGGGGGTCAGATTACAAGAGGAGAACTCATTGACATTTTGGGTTGGAGACATTTCAAGCATGTGATAATATCAATCTATCAATGAAAATAATTTCATCGTGGACAAGGAACCATGCTTAGAGTCTGGAATGTGGAGTATTTTTTCCCCTGATTACTTACTATACAAATTAACCTAGTTCCAGCAAGCCTCTCTCAGCATGGAAACAAAATCAGCCAGGTTCAACCAGTGCACTTTCAGGAGCTTTGATAATTCCTCCCTTCCATTATTTAGTTATCCATCACTGAGTCTTTTTGTGATTTTGTTTTTAAACGACATGTTAAAAGTTTATTGAGCCAGGACCAATTTAGTCAAAAGCTTCTATTCAAAAGCAAACTGCTAAATATACTTTCGATACAGGAAACCACCAAATTTACTTTAAAATGTATTTACAACATGGCAGAAGCCAATTCCAGACATTGAAATCCATACCACCGAATTAACCTAACATGTTTCAGGAAGGTGGGAGGGAACCAGAGCACCCAGGAAAAACCATGCTGGTCACAGGAAGAACGAACAAACCCCTTGCACACAATGTATGATTTGAACCTGGGATATTGACACTAGTAGCGCTCTGCCAACTGACCCAAGTAGCTCACAAACCCAAGTGGAGATCTCCAACATTGGTGACTGCAAAAAAAAAATGCTGCATTTATGCACTGGCTTTCACATCTCAAGGCCACCAATCATTTCACAACCAATGAGGTTGCTTTAAAATTGAATTCCTACAAAACCAAGTTGACCACATGCTGCAATGAAGCTTCGTCCACCCATTGGTGTTCACAGGAGCAAAATGGCTACAAAATCTCCTCCAGCCAAATTTTTAATTTCCTTAAAGGTATGCTCCACATTCTTCTTTGTTTTGGTGATTTTTTTTAAAATTCAGCTACATTCCCTTCAAAAGTGCCTTGCAACATTTTCCAAAATTTGCAGATCAACAGATAGAAGAGCAGAGAAAATGGATTGACTACTCCTCTGAGGAACTGGCATTGAATCATTGGGCTGAATTGCCTTCTCTTCTCCCATATAAATGTTACAATCAACAGCACTACATAAATATTTTGCTGATTTGCCCAAACTTATCAAATGCAGGTAGGTGCTCATCGACTTTTATTTGAATTCACTAGAGATCAAACAAAATTATTGATATTTAATACAGACCCCAACAAGTACTGCACACTTCAAGATGTGGGATCTCGGGGGGGGGGTCACGTGACGGAGTAGTGGCTGGTCGGGTGGAAACTGCCCTCTCCAGAGAAAAGTGTGAAAAAACAGAGCTCAATAAACATAAAATACAGGAAGAGAAAGATAAAGTTACAGAGAAGAGACAGAAGATGGCATCTAAAAGAGAAAAAGAATAACAGAGAAAAGGGAAGATCACTGGAGAAGAAAGAAGGCCTAACCTGCACAATGGAGCAGAGAGCCACCATGGAGAGGAGCGGCCAATCTCCAGTGTTGGTGAGTCCCCAGAGGAGCAGTGTCCTCCCGACCGGCAGACTTCAAAAATGGCTCTAAGAGCCAAGAAGAGGTGCGCATGCGCAGTCCACAAGTAAAAGAAAAGGTTAACGACAACAGGAGGGGGACTCAGCTGAGGAGCGGCCAGCTGAGAGACGTCCAGTATCGGGGCGTTCGGCTGGGGGAAGTAAACAAGAAAGAAGAAGAGTAGTGAGAAAGAGAATGAAGGGCTGGAAGAGGGTCGGCCCGCAGCAGGGGTTGGGGGGGGGGGTGGCAAACAACAGGAGACACACCAGCAGCTGGAGGCCCAACAACAGGAAACACACCAGCAGCTGGAGGCCCAACAACAGGAGACACACCAGCAGCTGGAGGCCCAACAACAGGAGACATTCCAGCTGGAGGCCCAACAACAGAAGACACACCAGCTGGAGGCCCAGCAAGGATTCAGAAGCAGCTCACCAGAGAAGGATGAAGATACAAAGATACAGAGAAGAGAAGATGACACAGACATAGATACAGACACAGAAGAGGAGGAAGAAGACCAAAATTTTCAAAGGAAAGAAGGTAAAATAGAAGGACAAAGTTAAGATAAACCCTTTTTCGAAGAACAAATTAGGTCATTAAAAGAACGGCTCTCATTAGAATTTAGTTCAATCAAAAGAATAATGAAAAGAGCTGAAGACAGAATGCAAAGCTTAGAGTTGGTCATGACTGAAATAGGGAAAAGAGTAGAAAATGTGGAGAAACGAGAAGTTGCTGTAGAAATGGAGTTAAATGATTTAAGAGGGAAGTTGGAAGAGAACAAAAAAAATGAAAGAGACAAGATTTATTGTCACAAAAAATTGACGTATTGGAAAACTACAGTAGGCAAAACAACAAAAATAGTTGGGCCTGAAAGAAGGCAAAAAAGGGTCAGATATGAAGGAATTTATAAAAGGATGATGCCTGAAAGTGCTGGGAACGACAGATTCACATGAAGAAAGAAATCAAAAGGGTGCATAGAGCCCTAGTACTGAAATCACCACCACATCTAAAACCGAGATCCATATTGGTAAAATTTCTAAGATATATACAACAACATACTGGAGCAGGCAAGAAAGAAGGTTAGAAAAGACAATAAGCCATAAGGGACAAAAAATTTTTTTTTCCCCGGACATAAGCTTCAAACTTTTAAAGAAGAGGAAGGAATTCAACATGGCAAAAACAACCTTATGGAAGAAAGGTTATAATTTTATATTAAGACATCCAGCAGTACTCAAAGTATTCATTCCTGGGGAACGGAATAGACTGTTTTCAGACCCAAAGAAAGCCCAAGGATTTGCTGAACATTTGCAGGACAGGAGAAGAGAGGAGGAGGAGGAGTGACAAGAAGAGTGAAAATATACAAAAATATGTAAAAATATAAAGTAAAGATAATGTGTATATATGTGTGTGTATATATATATATATATATATATATATATACAAAGATTTAAAGATGGATAAGAAGGGGAAGAAGAAAAAAGAAAGCTTTGTTATAAGTATAGGAAAATAGTGTTCTCGGGGGGGGGGCTGGGGGTGGGAGAATAATGGTCACTGCGAAATCGGTTGTCGCTTGCGAGTAAGTTCGCAAACCGAATGGAATGGGGAGTTGTGGTTGCCGTCAAGGGACAGGAGGCAATCCATGGAGGGGAGGTTCATTTGGGGTTATTGCTTGTGGGGATTGTTGGAGTATTTCATGTCTTAAATAAATTGTCATATATTGAGATTAAAAAGGAAAACTTTAAAAACAGTAATGAAAAAAGGGATGAAGGTGGTGGAGAGGCGGAAAAGAAGTGAGAATAAAGATATAAGATGACCACGTTGGATTATAGGACTAGAAACATTATTGGAATATATAACCAAGTTTAAGTATATCCCATTGGAAAAAAAAATCACAATTTATAAGACAAAGTTACAATGTTTGAAAAAACCTGGGCACCATATATGGAACATAACAGAAAGAGCAGGCCTAGGACCACCACCATCTAAAATGATAAGAAGATAAACACGATCAGATTTAATGCGAATAAGTAGATGATACGTCTTTTTTGTTTGTATTCCTTTAGTATAAAGATATTGTTTTATTATATTTTATATGTCCAATATCTACTGTTTTTGGAGGGGGGTGGGAAGAGGGAAGGGAGGAATGGGGGGGGGGGGAGAAAGAGAAAATGTCACTGCGAATATTTAATGAGATGCATCTGTAAATATATTGGTTGATATGGTTCATAGTGTGATAAATAAAGAATTACAAAAAAAAAGATGTGGGATCTCACTTCAGTTCCTCTCACCTGCATACCTTCCCCATATAGATTGTAATTATGGTGCAATGTTGTTGAAACCAGTCCAACTTTCCACAATATTCTGCAGGGCCCTATCCAAACTTCATATGACATTCACTTTGTCTTGTCCATGATCAGAAAACAATGCCAAATGCAAGGAACACTAAAACCTGCAAGTCTACCAAGCAAGAGGAACAGATCATGAAGGTACTGTGCAAATGAAGGCAGTGAGCACCAACACCAAGCTGAAACCTACTACTGAAGCTCAGGTCAAGTTTGTCATCTAATTGTACAAGTACAACCTGACAAAACGGTGTTCTCCAGTCCTTGGTGCAAGCTATGGAGACAAAACACACATACAAACAATGTAGATACAGGAAAATAAATAAATATTGCTTTGTGAGTATGAGAGTCTTGGATGTGCAAGCAGTTCTTTTTGTCGTTCAGCATTCTCACTGCCTGCGGGAATAAGTTGTTCCTCAGCCTGGTGGTGCTGGCTCTGATACTCTCTAATACTTCTGTATCTCTCCCCTGACAGGAGCAGCTAAAAGATGCTGTGTGCAGGGTGGAAGGGGTCGTCAATGACTTTGCACGCCCTCTTTAGACAACAATCCTGGTAGATCATGTCAATGGTGTGGGAGGGAGACTCCAATGATCCTCTCAGGCACGTTCATGGTCCTGTGGATTGTCAACAAATCCATTTCTCTGCAGCAACCATACCAAGCTGTGATGCAGCCGGCCAGGGCACTCTCAATAGAGCTCCTATAGAAGGCTGGCATAATAGTGGCCAGTAGCCTTGCCAACTTCCGTCTTCTCAATAAGTAGTCGCTGTTGCACCTTCCTGACAAATGAGGAGATGTTGAATGTCCACAATAGGTCTCTAGTTAACTCCAAAGAACTTAGTGTTCTCCACTCTCTCTACTACAGAATTGCTGATGTATAGTTGATGGTAGTCGTTCCTGGTCCTCCTGAAGTTCAAGGTCATCTCTTTCATCTTGTCAATGCTGAAACTCAGGTTGTTACTCCTTATCATTGTTGTGGGAAAGATAGAGTCAGAAATTGTGCAAGGAAGCGTGCTAAATGTGCATATTTGTGTAAGATTCAAACCAAATCCATCCAGGCCCGCACTCATTATGATTTTAACTACAAACGTATGTTCTCTGGAAAACAGACTGGATTACCTGCAGGGCCGTTTCTGAACCAGAGGGAAATGAAGTGCTGCTGTGCTCTGGTAATAATGGAAATGTGGCTCGAGGGGTCCAGTCCAAATTCAGCCAGACGGCTAGCAATAAGTTTGTTTTGATTGTTTAAATGATTATTGTATACTGGGTATTATATGTACCATGGTTTGGAGAGGCACTGTTTCATCAGGTTATATATATATATGTAAATATATAAAAAATCAGATAGAAAATAGAACAAAGGAACTTTTGGATAGTGTGAACTTTTGGATAAGAGATGCTTGCAAAAAAAAACTGCTGTTTCCAACATGCTCTTGTCCAAATTTGAAGAATTTCACTCGGAACAGATGCTGAGCATTTGAGTAATCGGCAAAGAGCCTTTTGACTCATTCTGTTTGAGGTGTGCCTTTCA
The DNA here is from genome assembly GCF_036971445.1 of Narcine bancroftii. Lineage (NCBI taxonomy): Eukaryota > Metazoa > Chordata > Chondrichthyes > Torpediniformes > Narcinidae > Narcine > Narcine bancroftii. Next base: position 1,731,732 of record NC_091473.1, read on the forward strand.
ACAGACTACCTAGAATACATTTTATGGCGAGTCAACAAGTCAGGGAAGGTTCCTCAAAACTGGACAAAGAGTGGAAAGCTTAGAATTTTCAAACCAGGCTGGCAGCTGGAATGAGGTGCAAAACAATTCTTGAATGACTTAAGATGGCAGATAGTGAATCACCATCATGAATCACACAGCAGATCTAGTAGAACGGACTGACTTGCTCAGCCATCTAAATGACAGCATATCTCAACAAGACAACCATGAATCTGGATTCACATCTGAGCTGGTTTAACAACACATTTCCTTCCTTGAAACAGATTAATAATGGCAAAAGTTACAGACAATCTAGTGTCATTGATGTTGTTATTTCTTCCTAGAATTTCCCAGAATAATAAAATGGTTGCAGCACCCCAAGGATGTGCTCTGCTCAATACCTGAGACTCTGTGGTCAGGCACAATTCCAATGCTATCTACAAGTTTGCTGATGACACCACAATTGTCGGCAGAATCACAAATGGCAATGAGGAAGCGTCCAGGAGGGAGATAGATTAGCTTGTTGAGTGCTGTTACGCTAACAACCTTGCACTCAAAGTAAGCAAAACCAAGAAAATGATTGTGGACATCGAGGGCTCAGGAGTGGACAGTCCTGGGTGTCAACACCTCAGAGGGTCTGTCCTGGAGCCTCCACATTGATGTAATCACAAAGGTGGCTCACCAGGGAGTCACATGATGCAGAGGAGGGAGTAGACGCAGGTACTAAAGCTCCAGAGAAAGCAAAGTGAAACGAACTAAAAGCACCCAGAAAAAAGTGGAAAAAAATAAGCGTCAAAGGAATGGGAAGAAAGGACAAGAAATCCATCCCAAAAGAATTGCCAACTCCAGCGCCCCACAACACCCAGGAGCAGCAAGCAGCCTCATGATGGGGAAGATGGCGGAACCTGTTCAAGGCATTTGCGGGCATAAAAAACAGGGATAGGGTTGTGACTTGGCCTACAAACTGATGACTCGCCTGGATGCGCCAGACGTAATCTTGACAGCACCGGGCTACGCCCTTTGGCAGGCCTGTGAAAGAGAGCATACAACATCGCAGGAGAGGTGACGCCTGCACTACAGGTTGAGCCCCGCGATTGGCAGGAGAAAAAGGCGAGTAGCAGCGAAAACGCTGAGAACAACAGAGGGATGGAGGGAGACTTTGACCCCATACTGAAAGGCGGAGGTAAAATTTTTATGTATTTATTTATTTTTACACAGGCAACGCTGTGGAAGTAGGATGAGCCCCGCGAACAATGGGAGTGATACACCAGCTGCACAGGCAATCCCAACCCTGTGATGGGGACGTTGGGATGCTGCACGGGTAGTGAAGAGGAGATTGGTTGGCAAGGAGGCCTGATGCCATGGGCAGAGAAAATGAGCAACATTGAGGAGGGAGAGGGAGAGGACTCAGAGCCTTCCATGAAAGACTTTTAAGGTGTGGTGGAGGCCTCAGAGAACAGTCTAAATATTTAAAGGCTTGGGAAAAATCAGAAAAGCTGTGGGGGGAATTGTCTGGGAGGGTGACTTCAGTGAAAGAAAGGATTGAAAGGGTGGAAGACAGTAAAGAAAGATTAGAAAATGATAGAGATGCCTAGGCAAAGGACAGAGAAAAGATATGGGGAAAAACTAGACATAATAGAAAACTTCAGTAGAAGAAATAAGAAAAATTTTAGGGGTAAGCAGGGTGGGATCGAAGGGAGAGATCCAGTGGCATTTTTCAGAGAATGGATCCCAGAGATATTGGGAAAAGAAAGAATGGGGGAGGGGGCTCCATCGGTCTCTCTTCCCAAAGCCAAGTTCGGAGCAGAGGCCTCATTCTGCCCTGATTAAACTCCTGAATTATCAGGATTGGGAACGAATTTTACGTGTGGCAGTTGTGGATGTGAAGCACAGAGGTAGCCCAGTAGAGTTCAAAGGGGGTAAAGTACTCTTTTAGCTAGACACAAGTGCGGCACTTTTGAAAAGGCACGAGGAGTATGACCTAGTTAAGAAAAGTAAGAAATAAGGGAATGAGCTTTATATTGTTACACCCAGTGACCCTGATGGTTTTTTGCCTGGGGGTGAGAAGAAATTCTTTGCAGAAGCTGAAGTGGCATTGAGATATGCAAACACTATGGCTGCTGCCCAAGTTGATCCCCAAGGGAGATAACAGGAGAGAGGGCTAAAGGCAAAAGATAACCTGGTTGTAAATAAAAATGTAAATATAACAGAAAAATTGTTACACTTTGTTATGAATGTTAAAGTTTTTAAAAGTTTATTGGGAGCTCTGGACAGGCTGAGGAGGCAATGAGGCTGGAAGCTGGGTGTAATGAGCACGCTCCAGGATGAGAAGGGAGATGGTGCCAAAAGTTCATGGACTGGTGGGGGGGGGGGGGGGGAGAGAGAGAAAAAATAGGTGTGTGGGGTGGAGGCGTAAAGATTACATGTCATTTGTTTTACTTTTTGTTTTAGTTTTCCAGAATTTATTTTGAATCTGGTCGACCAAGCCAAAAAGTCATGCAATATGGAATGGGTGAACAGTAAACATCTTGGATGAGAGGTAAAGGAGGGGAATCTTGGGGGAAGAGCTCTGGGATGATGGATGAAACAAGTTTTAACTTTTAATATTAATGGCTTAAATAGGATGGAGAAAAGGAAGAGAGTCTTGGCACACGTTAAAATATGCAGGTGGATGTGGCTTTTTTTTTAAAAAAAGCATCAAAAATTAAGAAAGGATTGGGTGGGGCACATGATAGCATCCTGCTTCAATTCCAAGGCTAGGGGAGTAGCTATTTTAATAGGAAAAAATGTTCCACTGAAGGTGGAAGACATGGTCAGGGACCCAGCAGGAAGATTTGCAATGATACGCTATCAAATATATTTGGAATCCTGGACCCTAATGAATATATACGCCCCCAATTTTGGAATCTTGGACCCTAATGAATATATACGCCCCCAACTTTGATGATGACAATTGTATATGAAGTGTCTTTTTACACGGCTGAAGGAGAGGAAAATGTCTTAATTGGAGGGGATTTTAACTTTTGCATGGACCCTGTATTGGACAGATCAGCAAAGAAAGTGACAATCCGCTGGCCCTGATGGGATACATCCCAGGGTACTGAAGAAAATGCCAGGAATTATAGTCGATGCATTGATAGTCATTTACCAAAATTCTCTGGATACTGGGCAGGTCCCAGCAGGTTGGAAGACAGCAAATGTCATTCCACTTTTTAAAAAGGGATGTAGGAAGAAGATGGCTGCAACAACAATTCTGGCCCTAATGAAGGAGCTAAATCTGGTAAACACCTGGAGACTGTGGCACCTGAGGGTGAGGAACTATTCTTTATATCAAAACAATATGATTCTTACCTAAGATTGGATTTGTTTCTGGCCTCAGCCAAGTTAGAGGGTAGGATTGTGGAAACTGAGTACACGACAAGGCTATTATCAGATCGTTCGCCTTTGACTTTTAACTATTGTCATGCTAGACCAACAAGCTACAGCATACAGGTGGCGCCTTAACCTGTTGCTACTGAGGACACTGGAATTTTGTAGTTATATTAGAGCTCAAATAGAAATATTTTGCGAGACAAACTGTACCTTTACTGCCGACAAATTTCTGATATGGGATACATTAAAAGCCTACTTGAGGGGACAGATAACTGGATATACTAAAGACATTAAAAAATGAGGGAGGTTAATGAATTGGAACAAGAGATAACTCAATTGCCAAAGGACTACAAAAAATCAGGAGCTAAGGAAAAATATAGAATGTTAACAAATAAAAATCTCAGGTACAACACTATACAAATGTACAAGGTGGAAAAAGTGATATTAAGATCTAAGCTAAGGTACGGGAAGCTGGGAGAAAAGAGCCTATAAAGGTACTGTCTTGTCAGTTGAGGGCAGAGGAAACAGCAAGGACAATTAATGAGATTCAAAAAGAGATAGACAGGATTTCGTTCAAGGAAATCTTGCCAAACTAAGGAAATAAACAAAGAATTCGGACAGTTTTACAAGCAATTGTATAAATCTGAGTCGACAGACAACTGAGAAAATGGAAGAATTTTTGTCCAATTTGGAATTATCAAATTTAGAGCCCAAAGAGTGGGAAGGATTGGACTCTTCCTTCTCTGAGGAAGGATAGTAAAAGCTATAAAATAACAAATCTTTCTGGGAGGATGGTTTTCCTTCCTGAATTTTACAAGTGCTCAAGGACCTTTAGATGTCACTGTTCAGAGGTGGTGGAACAGGTGGCCGAGCCATATATTCTCCCTAAATGGCAATAATTATGGTGATCCCAAAAAGGATAAAGATTCAATGAAGCTGTCTTCTTAGAGATCAATCTCTAAGCCACATACTCTGGCTCCATATTTATCAACAAACCCAGATCAGGTCAGGTTTATACAGAAAAAGCAATCAGCAGACAATATAATTAGACTACTTAATATAATACATCCACAGTCAAGGACTGATCCAAGCATAGCCTTGGTCCTCGATGCAGAAAAAACCTTGGATACACTGGAGTGGGACTTCTTGGTTAAAGTGCTGGAAAAATTTGGGTTGGGACAATCATTCATAAATTGGGTTATAACATAAACCCAGCTCTAAAGTTGTCACTAACAGGCAAATGTCTCTCGCCTTCCCGCTGATAGTCGACAGGGTTGTCCGCTGTCCTGGCTCTATTCTTATGCTATTGAACCGCTGGCAGAAACCATTTGGCGGAATCCAGACATTAAAGGATTTAGAGTGGGCCAGGAAGAACAAAATCAACTTATCTGCGGATAATGTGTTGATGTATTTGACAGAACCAGTAGGGTCATTGGCCAGGCTACAGACTACACTGGAAGATTACAGCAAAATCTCAGAATACAAAATCAATTATGATAAGAGTGAAATAATGCCACTTACAAAAGAGGAATATGAAGTGTATCAGTGGGAGAGAAAGTTCAAGTGGCCACAAAAGGGGATTAAGTATCTGGGGATAAGGGTCAACAATATATTTTATTATTTTCTGCCTTTTTCCTTCCTAAATCCCATTTCTCCTCTTTAAATTTCAGCTGCCATGCAAGTGCCAATGCCACCAGTTTACTGACAGTATATCCAGCACAGAAAACTACCGTAACTGCTGGAGGAACTCAGTGGGTAACGCAAGGTCTATGAAGGGAAATGGAGATCTGATTTCATGAGTTTACTCACTTGATCTATGGTGTGACCAACAGCAAGAGCAGTAACAGGAAGTTAGTTCAGGAGTCTCCTAGGGCCATCACCCTCCAAAACAGATATACCCGCTTTGGATATTGTTGGGGGAGATGGTCCATCAGGAGAAGGCAGCAGTAGCCAGGATCTTGGCACCATGAGTGGCTCTGCTGTACAAGAGGGAGGGAAAAAGAATGATTGAGCAATAGTTATAGGAAATTCTACAGAAGCTTCTGTGACCGCAAATAGGACTCCAAGATGGTGTGTTGCCTCCTTGGTCCAAGGGTCAGCAATATCTCTGAGTGACTGGAGGACATTCTGAAAGGGGAGGGTGAACACCCAGCTGTCGTGGTCCATATTGGTACCAAAAAATAGGAAGAAAGTGGGATGAGGTCCTACAAGCTGAATTTAGGGAGCGAGGTGATAAATTAAGGAGTAAGACCTCAAAAGTAATAATCTCAGGATTATTACCAGTGCCACGAGCTAGCCAGAGTAGAAATAGCAGGATAATTCGAATGAATATGTGGTTTGAATGGTGATGCAGGAGGGAGGATGTCAGTTTCTTGGTCCTGTCCAGGTGTATACCACCCAGTTTGTACACCACCCAGTTTGTACTGGTTCCATCTGCCCCAGAATCAGTTCCAATGCCCTTGGGAGATTGCTTGCTGGTGCTGTTCCCAAAAGTTTAAACTAATGGGCCAGGGAAAGGATGAGGAAGGTGGTACAGAGACCAAAGTTAGAGTTAAGAAAGAGAAAAAGAACGAGGGGAGAAAAGTCAAAAGCAAAAGATGCAGAGGTCACTATATTCTAAAAGGACAATGAGCATGAGGGCACTTTATCTGAATACCCGTAGTGTTAGAAACAAGGTTAGTGAACTTGAGGTACAAATCAGTACCCTAGCATATGATTTAGTGGCCATCACAGAAATGTTTGCAAGGTGGGCATGATTGGGAATTAAATATTTAAGGATATCAGAAAATACAAAAAGATAGACAGGAAGGAAAAGGTGGTGGGGTGGCACTCTTAATTAGGATGAGATCAGAGCAATGGTGAGAGACGATACAAGATCTAAAGAGTAGAATGTTGAGTCCATCTAGGTAGATATTAAGAATAGTAAAGGAGGGAAAATATATCACTGGTGGGAGTTGTCTATCGGCCACCAAATAACAATAGCACAGTGGCACAGGCAATTAACCAAGAGAAAGGTGAGGCACGTAAGAACGGAACGGTAGTTGTCATGGGGAAACTAATTTCCCACAAAAATCAAGCTGGTCAAGGTAGACTGGAGGACGACTTCATAGAATGCATCCGTGATAGCTTTCTTGAGCAGCATATTAAGGAACCAACAAGGAAAAATGCTATTTTAGATATAGTACTGTGCAATGAGAAAGGTAAAATTAATGATCTAGTAATTAGGGACCCTCTTGGAAAAAGTGATCATAATATGAATGAATTTTTCATACAGATGTAGGGTGCAATAGTTAGATCTCAAACTAATGTATTATGCTTGAACAGGGGAGACCACAACAGGATGAGGGAGGAATTAGTCAGCGTGGACTGGCTGGATGACAGAACAGAGGAAGACTTTCAAAGAGATTTTCCACAATGCTCAACAAAAATATATTTCTGTTAAAAGTAAGGGCAGTAAGAGAGGGAAGAGTCAGCCTTGGTTAACTAAGGAAATAAGGGAAAGCATAAAATTAAAAACTCATGTGTACAATGGGAAACTGAAGGATTGGGAAAACTTTAAAAAGCAACAAAAGACAACGAAACGAGAAATAAAAGAAGGATTATGAAAGTAAATTAGCACAAAATATAAAAATATAGCAAAAAAATTATAAATATATAAAATGGAAGAGGGTGGCTAGAATCAACATAGGTCCCTTGGAAAATGAGAAAGGAAAATTGATATCGAGTAATGAAGAAATGGCAAAGGCATTGAACAGTTACTTTGTGTTAGTCTTCATGGTGGAAGACACATCCAGCATGCCAAAGAGTGGGATGAGAAGGGAGGTGAGGGCCTCGATAAAATAATAGTTAAAAGACAGTGATGACCAAACTAATGGGACTTAAGGTGGACCAATCCGCTGGCCCTGATGGGATACATCCCAGGGTACTGAAGAAAATGCCAGGAATTATAGTCGATGCATTGATAGTCATTTACCAAAATTCTTTGGATACTGGGCAGGTCCCAGCAGGTTGGAAGACAGCAAATGTCATTCCACTTTTTAAAAAGGGATGTAGGAAGAAGATGGCTAACTATCAACCAGTTAGCTTAAAGTCTGTAATTGGAAAATGCTTGAAGCTGTCATTAAAGATGAAATAGCGAGAAATTTAGAAAAATGGGGTTCCATCAGGCAGATGAAGCAGGGATTCTAAAAAAGCAGGTCTTGTTTGACAAATTTGCTAGAGTTATATAATGGGTGCGGTAGATAGAGGGGAACAGGTTGATGTTGCATTTTTGGATTTCCAGAAGGCATTTGATAAGGTGCCACACAAGAGACTTATCAATAAAATACAGATGAATGGAGTCGAGGGAAGTATATTGACATGGATTGAGGATTGAGGAATGGTTAACTGAAAGAAGGCAAAGAGTTGGGATAAATGGGTGTTTTTCTGACTGGCAGACAGTGGTAAGTGGGGGGGCCGCAGGGGTCAGAGTGGTTCATCATTTACATTGGTGATTTGGAAGAGGGGACAGAGTTGAGTGTAGCCAAGTTTGCAGGTGATATTAAACTGAGTGGAAAAGCAAATTGTACTGAGCATGCGGAGAGGCTACAAAAGGATAAAGTTAAGTTAGTTGAGTGGGCAAAGGTCTGGCAGATGAAGCGCAATGTTAGTGAATGAGAGGTCACCAACTTTGGTAGGAAAAATAGAAGAGCAGATTATTATTTAAATGGTGAAAAACTGCAGCATGCTGTTGTGCAGAAGGACATGGGAGTGCTAATGCATGAATCACAAAAAGTTGGGTTGCAGGTACAACCAATTATCAAGAAGGTAATGGGGGCGTGGCAAGATGGCGTAGAAGGAAGACGTGTGTTCTACCTCTCTCTAGCTGGATCATTAAATACCCGGTTTTTTAATAGTCTAAAAGTGATTAAAAATAAGATTTACAGTTATTTAAATAACAGTGCTTTATGATGGCATCTAATGTGAAAAAGCTCAAACCTAAGCTTCAGAAAAAACTGCCATATAAAAGTACGGAAGAATTTAAGCCTACCAGTATTGCTGAATCCATGGAGTCGTCGTTGGGAGTCTCCAAGCCTCAGAGGACTCCAGCCCATTCGATTTTGACTCCGGCGCCGATCCTGCATCCGGAAGATGGCGCCGTCACATTGGTGAGTTCGGCCATTGCTGACCTGCGTCCATGTGAAGTCGTGCGCGAGGGTGCCACAGCCAATAAGGGGACCCGCAAACCCACAACCACATTGGGTGGCCCGGTGGCACGCAGGGTAGTATCGGAAGACACCTTTGCGCGTCCGACGACTTCACCTGGCCTGCATGTGGCATCGCAGGCCCGGGAGTTGCTGGACAAAATTAGCGCTGTGGGAGAGCCTGAGCGCCGGCATCCCGAAGAGGTCAGGGTGCCGGCGTCGGGTGTCCAGACCCGCAGCCGTTCAGTTAAAGGAACTGTGCTGACTGAGGAAGAAGAGGAACTTATCTTATTGGAATATGTCCCGGAGGAGGAGCTTGCTGTTAAAGAGGGTGAATCTCAAAAGGTGGAAGTGGAATCTGGACTGGATTCAGTGTTTATTGTTTTGGAAGGGATTGCTGGTCAAATACAGCAAATGCATAATATGTCAAAACAAATATCAACTCAAATGTCTCAAGGATTTATAGAGATGAAAATAAAAATGAATATTTTGTGCTAAATATCAACTGTGAAACAGGAAATGACTGTAGTTAAAAGTGATATTAATAAATGCATACAATCAGTAGACACTGTGCAAGATAATTTTAAGAAAATTGAAACAGCTTTCTCGGAGTGTCAAACTCAGGTAGAACGTAATAGAGAAAAAATGGAAAAAGTGGAAGGCTCTTTTGTAGATTGGGTGATTCAGAAAAGAGATTTAATGAAGAAGATTATTTCGTTGGAAAATCAAAGTCGGAGGAATAATGTGAAAATAGTTGGTCTTCCAGAGGATATGGAACGTACTGACCCTATAAAATTTTTTAAGCACTTGATCCCAGAGGTGCTGCGTAAAGAGTCTTTCCCTGAAGGGTTGGAATTGGATAGGGCTAATAAGGCTTTGAGAAGACGACCACTTCCAGGACAAGCACCGAGAGCAGTTTTGATTCGTTGCTTAAAATATCAAGATCGTGAAATGATTTTACACATGGCAGTACAGAATGCAAGACAGAATCGATCTCCATTAATGGTTCAACATAATAGGTTGTTCTTTTATGCTGATTTGAGTCAAGAGGTTATTAGAAGACGACAAGAATTTAACATGGCTAAAGATGTTTTGTGGTGAAAAGGTTACAAGTTTGCTTTTCGTTACCCTGTAATTTTGAAGGTTTACTATGGCAATTTTCAACCTAAATTTCTTGACAATGATCAGGATGCCTTGGTTTTTGCTAACTCTTTCCCGAAATTGCGAGGAAATGGATCTTCTCCCCTCCATCATCTCCTAAGAGGAGAGTGAATGGAAATGGAAATGGACGTAAAAGTAGAGTTATATCATATCATTCGTTATTACTTTTTTCTTGTGAAAGTTCGGAGGTAGTGCATCCGTCGTTTAGATGGAGGTTTAATGCAATGCTATTGAAAAAAACCAGAGTTTGTTACTTTTGTTAAAGAGCAGATTCCTTTATTTCAGACTGAAAATGTTAATTCTGTGGATAGTCATTTTGTAATATGGGATGCTTTAAAAACTTATTTCAGAGGGCAGATCATTAGTTATTCTACGAAAGTTAAGAAACAATATATGGCAGAAAGTTTAGAGTTAGAAAATAAGATTTCTGAGTTAGAGAAGGACTTTCAGTAACAGAAGATTTTAAAAAATTGCATTGGAGAGGTTGAAGTTGCGTTATAATACTTTACAAACTTATCAGTTTTAGCGCTTAATCAATCTAAACAACATTATTATGAGTTGGGGAAAGAGCTCATAAGGTACTTGCTTGGTAATTGAAAGCTGAACAGACATCTCGGACTATTAATGCTGTTAAGAATTCAAAAATAACAAGCCTCAGGAAATTAATGACCAATTTTATTAATTTTATCAAAAATTATATACTTCTGAGGGGAAACAGGATAATGGTTTCATTGATTCTTAATTGTCTAAATTAAAGTTATCAGTGTTAGATGGAATTGATGATCAGGAATTGGAATCTCCATTTACTGATTTTGAAATTAAGGAAGATATTCAGGAAATGCCAAATGGAAAGTCCCCAGGGGACGATGGATTCCCTGTGGAATTTTATAAAAATTTTTATGATGATTTATCAAATAAATTTGGAGAGGTGTTGAATCAAGTTACTGAAGACCGGAAGCTACCAGAATCATGTTCTAATGCTTTAATAACTGTCATTCCAAAAAAAGATAGAGAACCATTGAAAGTGTCTTAGTGAATGTTTTGCACATAGAGAAGAAGAGTTTACCAGTCGCAGAATTTTATTCCAATTTTCATTAGAAATATGAAGGTTGAGTTCTCTTTCCCAATCATTTTTAAACTTTTCAAAAGTCCCAGAATTTATTTCATAAAGTTGTTCATAGAGCTCATATGTCTAAAGATAAACTCCATCGCTTTTATTCTCATATCGATCCTATATGTGATAAATGTCAATTGGAAATAGCTTCCCTTACACATATGTTTTGGTCCTGTCCCTCTTTACAGAATTATTGGAAGGAAATTTTTTCCATTATATCTACTATTTTGAATATTGATTTACAACCACATCCCATTACTGCAATGATAGATTTGACTTATTTATCTCTTCCTGCGGATCGTATGATTGCTTTTCTTACACTAATGGCTAGAAGATCTATACTATTGAATTGGAAAGAGGTTAATCCTCCCACTGTTTTCCAATGGTTTACCCAAACTATACTATGTTTAAATTTAGAGAAAATTAGAAACTCTGTCTATGAATCCCCTTCTAAGTTTGAGTTAACCTGGCGACCATTTATTCAATATTTTCATTTGTGGTGAGTTGATCTGGCTCTGTTTTCTTTCTATGATTATGTATGATAATTGGGCTGTAAGTTGAGATTGGAGTGATAGGCGTGGTTTAGCTATATCTGTAGGTTTTTTTTTTAAGTTTTTTTTAATTCAGATTTGTTTTTTCTTCTTTTTTGGGTTTTTTTTTCTTTTTTCATATATTGTTATTAATTATATCTTTTTTTTAAGAGATAGTTTACACCCTAAACTGATCTAAAAAATTTTTTATGATATATTTTTATTCTGTAATATTATTGTTTAATATCTCTGTATTAATTCATTACTTACTATGTATTTTTTTATATCTCTTTGAACTGTATGTGTTTATAAATTATAATAATAATAAAAAGATTGAAAAAGAAAGAAAGAAAGAAAGTGTCTTCATATAGACCTATTTCTTTATTAAATGTGGACTATAAAATTATAGCGAAAGTATTAGCTAATAGACTTGCTAAATATTTGCCAGATTGGTACATATTGATCAAACAGGCTTTATTAAAAATAGAAATGCATCAGACAATATATTTCAATTAATTACTTTGGTCAATGCATATTGAAATCAACCTAACCATCCTACGGTGGTTGCATTAGATGCAGAAAAAGCTTTTGATAGGGTTGAGTGGAATTTTTTATTTAAGGTGTTAGAGAAATTTAAATTCAGCCCTTTTTTTTTAATTGGTTGGGTTAAGGCTTTATATACGAACCCAATTGCTAGGGTGATGATGAATGGACAGATTTCTTTACCATTTAAATTGACTTGTTCAACTCGACAGGGCTGCCCACTGTTACCAGCCTTATTTGCATTGGCTATTGAACCGTTAGCTCAGGCTGCTAGACAAAATGAAGAAATTAGAGGGATGTGGGTTAAGAATGAAGAATATAAAATTAATTTACTTGCGATGACGTGTTGGTATATTTGACGGAACCGGAATGATAATTGAAACAATTGCAAAAGTATTTGTTGAAATTTGGAGAATTATTGGGATATTAAGTTAATTGAAACAAAAGTGAAATTTTACCAGTTGGAGTGGGAGATTATTCTGAATTTAAAACAATTACAAAATAAAGGTGGACAAGTAAAATTAAATATTTAGGAGTGTTTATGGATACGAATTATCAAGCATTATATCAATTAATTATATTAATCTATATTAAGATGGATTAAAGCAGATTTGATTAAGTGAAAAGATCTTCCATCAACTTTGATTGGTCAGGTTAATTGTATTAAAATGATTATTTTTCCACGAATTCGATATTTATTTCAGTCACTACCTTGTTTACTTTCTAAGGGTTTTTTTTCAAGATTTGAATAAAGCAGTAAGAGAGTTTTTATGGAAAGGTAAATTAGCTCGAATGGCACTGCATAGACTTACATGGAAGTATATATTGGGTGGATTACAATTACCACAGTTTCAAAATTATTATGAAGCAGCCAGTTGAAGTTCATAAGTAGATTGATGGATTCAGAACAGCGTCCTAGCTGGGCTAAAGTGAAGATGGCGTGTATTCTTAGGGTAGAAATACATGAATTTATATTTCGTTGGAATTTGAATTTGTTACAGCAATATGATATGCTGATATTGAAACATTTATTAAAGATTTGGTTAAAAAAATAGGGTGTTAGGGTTGAAAGATATATTATCTATTTTAACTCCACTGTATAATAAGCTTACTCCTTTTTCAATGTTTAATAAACATTTAAAGATTTGGGAAAAAAGGGGAAATTTCTTTCTTTTAATCAATTGAGGGAAAGATTTGATTTCCCTGTTAATTCTTTGTTTGTGTATTATCTTTGATAAAAGGTAATTATGGAAAAGAGATTATTTTACCTACTTTGTGGAGATTTGAATCTTTGATTTCCTCTATATCAAAAAAGGATTATATTTCAGTTATGTATAATTTGTTACAAGATAGTATGGATAAGCCAGATTGGGAGAAATCTAAACTTAAATGGGAGAGTGATTTAGTATGTATTTTTCCTGAAGAAGATTGAGCAAGTATGTGTCAAGAAAATGTAATTAAATTGACCAATGTGCGCTATGGAATGGTTAATTATATATTTTTTTTAATATCAATTGTATTTGATATAAAATAAAGCTAAAAAAAAACATTGATTTAGTAATTCAGATTCTTGTTTTAGATGTGGTTTATGTATTGGAACTTTTTTACATGCTGTATGGAATTGTGTTAAAGTTCAATCATTTTGGCAAGGTATTAAAGTAGTTTTGGAGAAATTATATAATTTTATATTATCGTTGGATCCAACGATTTTCTTGTTGGGAAATTCGTTAAGAGGAATGGGATTGGATAAAATTCAAATTGCTTTTGTACGTTTGGTATTATCAGTAGCGTGTAAATGTGTTGCTAGTACCTGGAAAGATGATACTGAGATTAATATAGCTCATTGGCATAATGAATTTAAAGTATGTGTTGTTATGGAAAAAAATACTTACACTTTACATAATTCTTCCTCTTTTGTTAGTAAGTGATCTCCGTATTTGAAATATATGCATTTAAAATTTTTTTATAAAATATATTTATTTTTTGCTCCCCTTAAGGGAGCTGGCTGTAAGGGTGGGAGAGGGGGGCAATGGGTATTAATGAAAATATTTCTTTGACTATTTTTATACTGTATGCTGTGTTTTTGTTTCCTTTTAAATAAAGTTTGGAAAAAAAATGGCAAATGGAATGTTGGCCTTCATCGCTTGGGTAATTGAATTTAAGAGCAGGAGGTCATGCTGCAACTATACAAAGTACCAGTGAGGCTGCACCTGGAGTACTGGGTGCAGTGCAATTCTGGTCTCCATACTGGAGAAAGAACATAATGGTCTTGAAGGCAGTCCAGAAGAGGTTCACCAGGTTCAGCACGGAGATGAGGGGTTGACCTATGAGGAGAGACTAAATCTCCTGAGATTACACTCATTGAATTCAGAATAATGAGGAGATCTTATGGACACATATAAAATTACGAAAGGGATCGATAAGGTAGATAGAGGCAGGAAAATTGTTTTCTCTGATAGGTGAGATCAGAACTAGGAGGACACAGCCTCAAGATTCAGGGGAGTAGATTTTAGATGGATATGAGGAAAAACTTTTTCCTAGAGAGTAGTGAATCTGTGGAATTCTCTGCCCAGGGAAATAGCTGAAGCTACTTCATTAAAAATATATTTAAGGTTCAGTTAGTTAGATTTTTTTAATATATAAAAGGAATTAAGGTGAAGTTGGGGAAAAGGTGGGGATGAGTCAATGATCTGATCACCCACTGCCTGATCTAATTTCTTATAATGTTTTGGATCAAAACCCAACTTTTGGGCTCTTTCTCCCTCTTGCATTCTGCTGCAGTACCTCCCAAATTCTATGCCCTTCAGTTGTGATTTACATCAGTAATAAAAATTACTCTCGTGCAAATAATGCAGCTCGCTGAAATGATGAAAACTTAAATTCTTCCAAAACTTTTAAGCCATTTATAAAATGCTAAATTATAAATTATAATAGCTAAATTTCATTCAGAACTGTTAGTATTTCTGCAGTCTTGCCTCTCTAATGAATTGAACAGTAAGTATACATACGAAAACTTTTCCTGGCAATCACTTGCATTTCTGGTATATTTTTATTAGGGAATATGCAATTATTAATTGATTTGGGCCTACAAGATTATCAAATTTCTTTTATCTATTTAGCTTTAGCTGTGGCCAAGAAATGTATAGCTCTTACTTGGAAAGACAGAAATATATTAACTTTAGATAGGTGGTATTTGGAGATGAAGTTCTGTTTGACTATGGAAAGGATATCTTTTTCAGTTCAGGATAGGATGTCTTTTTATAGGTTGAAGTGGACTCCGTTTGCTAAATATATGCATTTAAGTTTGATTTAAATAAGTTTATAAGTTTCATATTTTTTTTTATGTTAGTATCTTTATTTGTTATGTTTTATCTTTTTTTGGGTAAGGGTTTTTTTTTAATATAATTATTGTTCATTTTATTAACTCTTCACTCTTTCACTCTTTATTTTGGGGGGGGGTTAGACTAATTTTAAGCTAGGTCATTAATGTTGTGAACTAATTTGGGGGGGGGGGGTTTAGTTTATTTAGTCTGCCGATGTAGTATTGTAATTTTTTTTTCTCTTATGTTTAATCTTTTTACTGTAACTTTCTATTTTATTCATGTTATAAAATCTTAAATAAAGTTTTTAAAAAAAAAAGGAGTTAAAGAAAATAATAAAGAAATTTTTATGGAAAGGGGAGAAACCGAGGATAGCACTAGATAAATTAACAGAATGGTATAAACAAGGAGTCTTACAACTGCCAAACTTTAAAAATTATTATAGAGCCGTACAATTAAGATACCTATCAGATTTTTATCAAACAAGGGAAAAGCCAGATTGGACTAGATCAGAACTAGATAAAATAGGGGAGAAGATACCCGAACATATATTATATAAATGGGATGAAAAATTGGTTCAATGTAGGAATTCTCCAGTATTACATCATCTGCTCAATATTTGGAAGAAGATTCATGTAGAAAGGAATAAAACAAATTACCAATTACCAAAACTAATACTGACGCAAAATCAGCTAATCCCTTTTACAATAGATAACCTTTCCTTTAGAGAATGGGAGAAAAAAGGGATCAAAAGAATAGAAAATTGCTTTTTAGGAAATAAATTATTATCCTTTGAACAAATGAAGGATAAATATAACTCACGATACAGTGTTGGCATAGTACCAACTGAAATCCTACTTGAAGGACAAATTGGAAAGCAGTCAGAGGTAACCAGAGGGAAGTAATTTTGAATATGTGATTACAGACACAATGATAATCAAAAAATTTATAACAAACATATATATTAAACTACAAGAAAAGGAGAATGAGGAAACAAATGGTAAAACTAAACAAAAATGGGAACAAGATCTAAACAAAGATAAAGAAGGAAACATGGGAGAAGTTATGCTCAGGAACTATGAGAAATACAATAAATACGAGGTTATGTTTGATACAATATAACTGGATACACAGGCTATATATTACACCTCAAAAGTTAAATAAATGGGACCCAACAGTATCTGACAGATGTTTTCGCTGTAAAAAGGAAATGGGAACAACAATTCATGCAATCTGGACATGTGAGAAAGTGAAAAAATTTTGGGAAGATCTAAACCAGATATTAAATAAAATCACAAAAAGCAATATACCAAAAAACCCAGAGATCTTCCTCCTAAGTAATATAAGAAACAAAGAATTTGGACTCGATTTGGATGGAGCACAAAAAAGATTTGTTAGGATAGCCCTAGCTGTAGCAAAAAAATGTATTATGTCAACCTGGAAATTAGAAGATAACTTGAGAATACAACAATGGTATATAGAAACGAATAAATGTATTCAATTAGAAAAAATAACATATAATTTAAGAAATAATATTACAATATTTGAACAAATATGGGAGCCATACATGAAACATAATAGAGAAAACCTACCGGGGACATCTACCACCTAAAATGACAGAAGGAGAAGAGAATGAAAAGAATTGACTCAGTGGAATTTCTTTTTATTGAGTGACAACATTGTTTGACGGGCTTAATGTATCTTAGATTCTGAACTTTAAATGAATGGGAGGGGAGGTAGGGAGGGGAGGAGGGAGGAGGGGGGAGAAAACTACACTGTATATATTTGAAAAGGAAAATGTATGTATCTTGATCAATGTGGTTTATAGTGTGAAAAATAAAAAATTTAAAAAAAACCTGTAAAACAGGAAACAGTAAACCAGAGAGGGGTGTTCCATACATTAAAAATTGTTCACATCACCATTTTCCATAAGTGAAGCAAAGTCATATGTCAAGAAACACATTAAGAAAATAAAAATGACATTGATTTTAGTTTCTCCACCCACCCATCCACTTCCACAAATTACACAATTTTATTCTGCATCTTAAATTTTTGGATAGTGCTGTACGAATTCTGGAAGGGTAAATTTATGTAACCAAAACAGTTGTCATATCAGAGGTTTGGGGGGGGGGGGGGGGGGGGTCACTGGCACAGTCTAAAATGTACTGCATAAACCATGGCACAAGGTGCACTACTTTGAGAAGTGCATCTTGTTTCAAAGCTTTAACAGAATCTGGCTGGGAATAGGATGCTCACAGCCATTGAGCTGTAGACATTCAACTGCCTATTAAGGGCATTTTGAACTGTGACTAAGATCCATTTACTGTTCCATTGCATTGCAAGCAAGAGCCTCGACTCACCTTTGCATCCACCCATCTGTTGCAGAGCCATAAAGATGCATCAGCCCAGAGGAACTTTGATTTGATCTTGTGCTTTAAGCCAAACTGTCTATTATAATTGACATGATATATAATATTCCTTCAAGCAATGGTGCTCAAACAGAGCACAAAATAGGCATTTAGAATGTTGAATTCTGAAGCAAAAGGTAAATATTAATGACTCTACTCTCTGGAAAATGGGGCCACTCTAAAAATGAGATTATCCCTAACAAAGGTTGGAGCTAATTTCAATATAATCACAGGCCAATACACACAAGATGCATCTTACAAATTTGTTCCATGTCTTTGGAAGTAAACAAAAGCAGCTTGTAAATGAGAATTTGTCTAATATCACATCTTGGAGGAATAGGAAGCCATTGACTTTGTGGAGTATACCTCTTATCAAGACATCGTAGCGGTGGCTACTCTGCTCCTGCAATAACACACACATCCAGATGGGATGAGCTCAGTGAAGAGACTAGCTTATTGCAGGCTGCTGGGCTGCATTTATACCTGGCTGAGAACTGCACTGGAGGACGCGGACATCAGCCGGGCGTCACGTGGTCCCCAAGCGCGGGTTTCTGAGCCCTGAGCTGGAAGGAAGGGAAACCCCCGATGGCGCCATTTTGGCCGGCTGCCCCGCCACATGGCTTACAAGCGGGGCCGGTTCGCCTGCCTTATGGTGAGCCAACACACAGAACCCCAATGGTGATGTGAACAGTTTTTAATGTATGGAACACCCCTCTCTGGTTTACCGACACCAATGTCTTCTTTTGCTGGGCAGCCTCACTTCTTGGGCTGGGCAATGACCACGGGCTCAATGGGATCGAGGTGCGTTGGCTTTAGCCTGTCCATAGTAAACAGCTCATGCCTGCTGCCCAAGTCCAGCTTAAACGTCGAGCCAGAATGCTGTATAACCCTGTACGGCCCCTCGTATGGTTACTGCAGAGGTGCTGCGGTTAGGCCACGCCAAACAAAAACGAACTCTGCGGAAAGCAGCTCCCCAGGAACGCGAGTCGGGCGGGTGCCATGCCTGGGCAGCGGTGGGGGTTTAAAGGAGTCCAAGCGTGCCCTGAGGTGAGGAGGTAGTTCATGCGGCAACTGCTGGGGATTGAGGTGCGTTGATGAACTCACCAGGTAGTGCTAGCCGGCGCACCGTAGACCAGCTCAGCTGATGACGCCTGTAGATCTTTCTTGGGAGTGGAGCGGATGCCCAGGAGCACCCAAGGTAGTTCATCTGTCCAGTCGGGACCGGTGAGGTGGGTCATGAGCGCCGACTTAAGGTGGCGGTGCAGAAATTCGACCAGTCCATTGGCCTGCGGGTGGTAGGCCGAGGTGCAGCGTAGCTATATCCCCAACCTGTTGGCGAGCTGTGCACAGAGCGCAGATGTGAACTGGGCGCCTCGATCGCTGGTGAGGTGAGCCAGGACTCCAAACCGGGCGACCCAACCATGCAACAGGGCTCGGGAGCAGGAGTCAGTGGAGGCATGTGAAATCGGGATCGCCTCGGGCCAGCGAGTGATGCGGTCCACCACTGTAAACAGTTAACAGTTTCCCCGGGAAATGGGTAAGGGCCCAACGATGTCCACGTGAATGTGGCTGAACCATTCCCAGATGTGCTCGAACTCCTATTCGGGTACCCTGGTGTGCCTATGCACCTTGGACATCTGGCAATGGTGCATGTTCTGGCCCAGCCCATGCCATACGAACCGTTCTGCCACCATCTGGACCATGGGCCTGATGGATGTATGTGAAAGGTTGTGGATGTGATGGAAGACCTGCCTGCGCTACTGCTGGGGAACCACTGGCCGCGGGGTGCCCAAGGAGATATCGCACAGGATGGTGCCTTCGCCGCTCAGAGTCGGGAGGTCTTGGAACCACAGGCCGGTGATGACGGTCTTGAAGGCCCTCATCTCATCAGCTTCCTGGTCCCGGGTGAGCTGATCGAAGTCAAGGCCGGGCGTCAGCGCGCAGATCGGCAACCACATTGTCCTTCCCTGCCTTGTACCAAATGTCAGTGGTAAACTCCGACACGAAGGAGAGGTGACGATGCTGGCAGGCAGACCAGGGATCCTTTGCCATCGCAAGCGCCTGGGTGAGGGGTTTGTGATCTGTGAAAATGGTAAAACTCCTCCCCTCCAAAAAAATAGCCGAAATGCCGCACTGCCAGGTACATGCCCAGCAACTCGCAGTCGAAGGCACTATACTTGCGTTCCAGCGGGTGAAGCAGTTGGCTGAAGAATGCCAGTGGTTTCTAATGTCTATTCACCTGCTGCTCCAGGATGGCACCGATGGCTGTGGCAGACGTCAACAGAAAGTGCCATATGCAGATCGGTGTGTGGGTGGGCGAGCATGGCAGCCTCCGCCAGGGCATCCTTGGTGGCCTCGAATGAGGTGCAGGCTTCTGGGCTCCAAGCGAGTGTCTTATGCTTGGCTGCGATGAGGGCGAACAGCGGCTGCCTGATGCACGCAGCTCCCAGGATGAAGCGGTTGTAAAGATCGACCATAATCGCAAACTCCTGGAGCCTCTTGAAGCTGTCCGGGCGTGGAAACTCCCTGATAGCGGTGACTTTCACAGCAGCGGGCGTGGCTCCTTCGGCCGTGATGGTATGGCCCAGGAACTGCATGAACTCTTTCCTGAATTGGCACTTGGCCAGGTTAATGGTAAGGCCGAAGTTGACCAGCCGGGAGAAAAGGGCATGCAGGTGGACCTTGTGTTGCACCTGGTCCTTGGTGACGACGAGGATGTTGTCCAAATAAATAAAGACAAAATCCAAATCCCTGCCCACAGAGTCCATGAGGCGCTGGAAGGTCTGAGCAGCGTTCTTGAGCCCGAATGGCATGCGCAGGAATTCAAACAAACCAAAGGGGTTGATGATGGCCATCTTGGGTATGTCCTCAGGGTGCATCGGGATCTGGTGACCTTCTCCAAGGTCAACCTTGGAGAAGACCCTCGCATTGTGCAGGTTGGCCGTAAAGTCCTGGATGTGAAGGATGAGATAACGGTCAGGAACGGTTGCATCGTTGAGCTGTCGATAGTCTCCGCAGGGACACCAGCCGCCAGAGGCTTTCGGGACCAGGTGGAGGGGTGAGGCCCAGCTGTCAGTCCGCCGAATGATCCCCAGCTCCAACAGGTGCGATAACTCCTCCTTCGCTACCTGGAGCTTGTCAGGTGGGAGATGGCGTGCCTTGGCATGAACCAGCAGGCCCTGGGTGGGGATGTGGTGGAACACACTGTGCTGTGGCGAGGCAGCGGAGAACTGTGGCTTGAGGAGTGTCGAGAACTCGTCCAGGATCTGCTGAAACTAGTCTCTGGGCGTGCTGATTGTGGTCATCTGCGGTTGCTCCGAGTGGGTGGTATCAAGGTGATCGGCCTGGAAGGTACGGGCGTCCACCAGGCACCTACCTCATAAGTCCACCAGAAGCATGTTTGCGAGGAGGAAGTCTGCACCCAGGATGGCAGTCGGGAGGGACGAAACAGTGAACCTCCACACGAAATTCTGTTGGCCGATCTGGAAGTGGTCTGTCTTGTCTCCATAGGTCTGGATTGCCGTTGCATTGGCTGCACGGAGGGGAGGTCCATGAGATCGATTCCTGGAATCGATGGCCGTGGCCAGGATGACGCTGATCTGGGTTCCAGTGTCAATGAGGAACCGCAGGCCGCTGACTGAGTTCCGCAGGAAGAGGAGGCTGTGTCCTTGGCCAGCAGCCGCAGCCATTAACAGCAGCCAGCCTGGCCGTTTCCCTGGAACAAGCAGGGCTGACGACACTTCAGGGCCTTGGCTCCCCAGCGTTGGTGGTAAAAGCAAAGGCCTGAAGCGGATGCTGCTGCCTTGGTTATGCTCTTGGGGGCTCCTGCGGGGTCTGGGTGCTCTACCGCAGCGCTAGGGGCGGGCATGGTGTGGTCGTGTCCATGCCCATGCCCCGTGACCTGCTGGACCACTGAGCCTACCGAGAATCATGCGAGCCATAGCTCTTGGGCCTTCTGGGCGACCTTCCTCGGTTCAGTGAAGCTCTCCTGAACCAGCAGCGGGTGGATGTCTCCGGGCATATGTTCACGGAAGATGCACTCGAAAAGTGGGCAGTTGGTGTGCTCACCAATAAGCGCAAGCATCTTGTCCATCAGTTCCATCAGGGACCTGTCCCCCAGGGCGTCGAGGTGTAGCACCCGAGCAGCTTGCTGGTGCCTGGATAGTCCGAGGGACCTGGTAAGCACTCACTTGATGGTCTTGTACTTGTCCTCGGCGGGTGGGTGCTGAACAAGGTGCAGCACGCATCAGCCGGTGGCCTGGTCCAAGGCAGTGACCACATGGTAGAATTTGGTTGTGTCGGAAGAAATCTGGTGGAGGTGAAACTGGGCCTCCGCGTGGCCGAACCAGGTCTCCGGCTCCTGAACCCAGAATTCAGGCAGTTTTACGGCTGTAGGGCTGATCCCAGGCTCGCTCATGATGGGTTCAAAGACGTTTGAACCAGTCGGGGTCACCAATTGTAGCGGCAGCTACACTGCTCCTGCAATAACACACGCAACCAGACGGGTTGAGCTCAGTGAGCAGAGTTGTGGATTGCAGGCTGCTGGGCTGCACTTGTAGTCCCAGCCAAGACCTGGCTGAGAACCACACTGGAGAGCGCTGATGTCACCCGGGCGTCACATGGTCCCCAAGCACAGGTTTATGAGCCCCGATCTGGAAGGAAGGGAAACCCCCGACGGCACCATTTTGGCTGGCTGCCCCGCCGCGTGGCTTACAAGCGGGACCGGTTCGCCTACCTTGTGGTGAACTGCCACAACATCACCTTTATCTACCCTGTCAAGTTTTGTGAGAATCACAACCGAATGCCATCAGCAGGGACAGCTCATCGAGTCTTTTCCAGGTCTTATAATAGCAACCCAATCAGGTCCCTTTCTCTAATTCCATCTTAACCCATGGAATCACATTCTTTCATTTCAAATTCTTAACCTACTCCCTTTCAAATTATGAAACTGAATCTTTCTGCCCTCCAACGTCATTTATTTAAAAAAATCCTCACCACAGATATTACTGACGTGCCACTTGTTCTTAATGCTTTTCAAATGACATGTACTCTGTCCTGATGAGATGAAGGGTGCAGTCAAAGCAGGTTACATGTAATTGTCAATCCTTATTCTTCTAAATTAAAGGACTGCCCTAGCTTGCTCAATCTCTTTTAATGGGCCAAAGCAAACTCAACCGCCCCCCCCACCCCCCCTCCGAACACTGGAAACCCACTGCCACTAATTAACATGACACTTTGCTGTCCTCCCTCTATCGCAAATTATTTCAGCATTTCACCCAGGCACCTTTAAGCCTTGTGAACATGTTTAACAATTTTGGGATAACCCAGCATTTCCAGATTCAATTCACCAATGTTTTCAATATCCCCTGTTGACAATTTTAGGTAGTGATTCTGCAGTGTCCACTTACACTTGCCCATAATTCAATCATTTCCTTCTCACCAAATATCATCCTCAACATTTCACGCTTACGTCGTTTCATCTCTCCTGCCTTAAATTCTGTCGCTGATATTCCCTTTGCTCTTTTAATTGTGATTCAAGGTTATTGATTGGAAACATCAGCATCATTCCTCTCAGTTCAGCTACTATCTAACCTGCTAGAGTACTTAAGCATTTTCTAGTTTTATTTCAACCCACTTCTTCAGTTTCAATGGTCTTAACTTGTGTTCTAACTTCACTAGCAGCTAATAATTGAGACCATGCTTCCAAGTCTGCACTTTCAAAACTTGTTTGTTTCATACACTGACAGAATAATTGAACAATGCTAGCTTTTTTCTAGCCTTGATGCAGAAAATTCAGTTAGTTCCCTGGAATGACCAACCAACAATCATCTTTCGTTCGGCAGAGTACGACTGCAATCTTTGGAATGGTTTCCCCCTCAATGTGTATCAAAATTCTTTATTCTTAAAATTAGGTTTGAGCTTTGAAATAAGATCAAGGACAGCTAAAATATTCTGCAAAATGGAATGCCAATCTACAATGTCAAACAGGCAGAAGTGAGCACAGAAAACTACTTTAGAAGTGCAAGTCCACTGTTGATTCATCTAGAAGCGCTGGATGGTGAGAATGGTGGAGAAAAGAACAAATGTTGCATCCCCAACAGCTGCACAAAATGGAGCCAAGAGACCAGGAGTGTGAGCTTGTTCGTATGGAAGAATGAACAGAGTTCTTTCTGAAATATTGATGGGGGTTGGGAAGAAGGTGCTGATTAAATGAGCCAAATGGCCTAATTCTGCTCCTACTCTTTATGGGATGAAGGAAAATATGTTGGATGATGGCATCACATTAAAAATAGCAGAATTAACAGAACAATCTACTGAATGTGAAGTCTGGCAGGTATAAACCAAGGACAATGGAAATCTGCTTCTTGCTCTAGCTCAGAGCAAGGAAATGAGAACCCAAGAGAAGGATATTGTTGAGGAAGTCTGTCAACTGTGAAGATGAAAACAAAATTTGAAAGAAAAACTATTGAAAGACATCTATTGATGAGTTGATATTTGCTGATTTACTACATGGGTTCAGTTGCTGTATTCCAACTCCAAATATTTTAAATTTAAAAAATAGGTTGACATTTTTATAAAAGGCACATGATATTGTTGGAAAATATTACAGTGTACAATTACAGTAATGTGGAATTTAATACTAGTCCCAAGGACAAAGCATTGAAATACTCATCTATTCCAACACAAAACCTTCAGTGACTTCAGATTTTTCAAATCACATCTGCTCCAGCCAGGAGCTCTGAATAATCTAATGTGCAACATGGTTTTCCATTCTCCAAGCTGCACTACAATTACCCACATCTTTAAACTTCAAATAAGCTTCAGAAAGGCTCACATAACTGTGTTTAGCACAGAATATTAGATGATCAGGCCAGTGTCCTTCAGGGAAGGAAATCTATCATCCACCAAAAAGTGACTCCATAGCTACAGGGTTATGGTCAATTCTTCATTACTCTCTGAAATAGGATCGAGCCATTTTAGCTAAAAGACAGCATTGGAAGTTCATTCTTCCAGAAATACACACAATCCATTTATTATTACCTCTAAATCAGAGTGGGCCTCGTTCTTCCAGAAATACACACAGTCCATTTATTATTACCTCTAAATCAGAGTGGGCCTCGTTCTTCCAGAAATACACACAGTCCATTTATTGTTACCTCTAAATCAGAGTGGGCCTAGTTCTTCCAGAAATACCCACAGTCCATTTATTGTTACCTCTAAATCAGAGTGGGCCTAGTTCTTCCAGAAATGCCCACAGTCCTTTCATTATTACCTCTAAATCAGAGTGGGTCTAGTTCTTTCAGAAATGCCCACAGTCCTTTCATTATTACCTCTAAATCAGAGTGGGCCTAGTTCTTCCAGAAATGCCCACAGTCCTTTCATTATTACCTCTAAATCAGAGTGGGCCTTGTATTTTGACCTGAATGTTATTCCTTTTAGTAAAGCCCATTTTCACATTCTCCATGCATTCAAGTTGGATATAGCAGCAAAATACATCATAAACTCGGGAAAGCTCAAGAAAGCAATGGGCAATGCATGAAAAAAAGTTTCTGTCCAAAGGAGGCAAATACTGTTGGTTTTTTGACTCCAAGGAGGAGTGCCAATAGAATAAATACTCATCAGGCACAGATTTCATGCATTTCATCATGCACATTGAAGGTACAGGACATTGGTTTATCTCCTGCCACATGGGGAATGAACAGGTATGCGCCACTTAACATCCACAATACGTTCTGTGAAATTGGGCACTATGCGATGTGGACATTGTGCGACCACTAGATAAATTGGGATAAAAGTGAAATTATGCCACTTTGTTGAAGAAATACTCATTTCAAATGGCCAAAAGAGGCGATTAAATATTTAGGGATCTGATAGAAAATAATTTTAACAATGTATATCAACTGAATTACTCACCATTACTTAAAAAATTGGAGGATTTTTTTTTTTAATGGATAAACCTGCCAATAATGTTAATAGGAATGGTTAAGATGAATATTTTTTCACGAATACGATAACTTTTTCAAACCTTGCCAAAACTATTACCACAAAAGTTTTTTTCAATAATTAAATAAATAAGGGAATTTCTTTAGAAAGGTAAAATGTCAAGAGTTTCTATAGAAAGATTAACATGGAAATAATAATCGGGAGGTTTACAGGCTCCTAATTTTAAGAATTATCATCAAGTGGTTCAAATGAAATTTCTTACCTTTTTTAGAGGGATCAGGAAAACCAGCATGGGTCACAAAAAAAAAGTTGGATAAAATAGGATAGAAAATAACAGAGGTGTTATATGTATTGAAACATTTGATTACTATTTGGAATAAGATAAATAATGAAACTAGAACAAAAGGAAGTATATCACCTAAGACACCTTTGATTCAAAATAATCTTATACCTTTCACCAAAGAGAATCAATTTTTAAATATTTGGTTTAATAAAGGCATTAAAAATATAGAAGCTTGTTATGAACAAGGTCAGTTGATGTCATTTCAACAATTAAAGAATAAATATGGAATAACCCCAAATATACTCTTTTGCTATCTTCAATTGAGAAGAATTTTTACCAGCTTGTAGTGAGCTGAAAATTCTTACCAGGAGAGGTAATACTAAGAAAATCATCTCTAATGTACCTTTTATTACAAGCAGACACTATTAAACAGAGTTCATAAATCTAGACAGAAATGGGAAACAGATCTAAATATTCCAATTATGAGTAAAGTTGGTCAGATCATTGTCGAGACTGTATGACAAATACTATAAATTTAAGGTATAGATTAGTTCAATACAATTGTCAAGTCATGTTTATTTGTCATTCATACCATAAACCTTGCAGTGTATAGTGAAAACAAGATAGCATTTCTCCGGTCCGTGGAGCTAGTTACTCATGGACAAATTACCTCAAACATTTTTATAAATAACATATCACATTAAATATCACGTTGCTTATGCTAGCCCCGTGTCCTTGGAGTTCATAAGCCTCACGGCTTGGGGAAAAAGCTGTCTCATAATCTGGTTATGAGAGCCCAAACTCATCGGTACCTCTTCCCGGATGGCAGGAGGGAGAACAGATTGCGGGAGGCAGTGCGAGAGAGTCTTTCACGATGTTTATGGCTTTCCAAAAACAACAGCCATTATAAATGTCCGTCATGGCAGGGAGAAACCCCAATAATCCCCTCAGCAGTCTTTACTATCTGCTGCAGGGACTTATGTCCAGGGATGATACAGTTCCCGAACCAGGCAGTGATGCAGTCACGTAGGATGCTCTCAATGCATCCCCTGTAGAATGTAGTGAGGGTGGAAGCTGAACTTTCCTCAACCTCCGCATTGTTGGGCCTTCTTGGCAATGGATCTGATGTTGGGGGACCAGGAGAGATCCTCCACAAGGTGCACACTGAGGTGTGCCCTTGACTAACTCGACAGTGGAGCCATCAATGGTCAGCAGAGAGTGGTCCCCCCCCCAGGATCTCCTGAAGTCAACCACCATCTCCTTTGTCTTGTTGATGTTCAGGTGTAGCTTGTTGTCTCTGCACCAGTCCATTAGTGATTGTACCTCCTTTCTGTAAACTGACTCATCGTTCTTGCTCATGTCACCAGCAAACTTGATGGCATTAGAACTGCATCTCATTGCACAGTCATGGGTCAGCAGGGTAAACAGCAGTGGGCTGAGCACTGCATCAATTATACTGAATGCCTCAAAAATTTGAATAAAATGAAATCAGATAAATGTTTGAGATGTGATGAAGAGATAGGAACCTTTTCACATTCAACATAGTTATGTTTTAAAGTGAGGACTTTTAGGGTGGATTTAGGAAACTGCTTAAGAACAAATTACTGGTATTGTATTTCCACAAAATTCAGACTTACTTTTATTTGGAAATATAAAAGTGAAATTTATTAAAATAGCATTAACAGTGTCAAGGAAGTGTATTGCAGTGATTTGGAAATCAGATGCATATTTAGGTATGCAGAGATGGAATGCAGAAATTCAAAGTTGTATTCCTTTGGAGAAAATCACATACAATTTAAGAAATAAATATCCTGCCTTTTAACAAATTTATGTGAAGTTTAGAGGCAAATATATTTCCAGCCTCTTAAGACCCACGTTAATCTTCTTCCCTCAAATGGTTGTATAAATGGTAGGATCCCAATGTGTGAACTGATCCTTCACGCAATCCAGGAAACCATTTTTCTTCCTTTTCTATATGTCACACTTGTATTTCTTTTTGTTTAATTTCTGAGTGGGAGTGGGTGGAGGGAGGGAAGGATAAGGATGGGGTAAAACCAGCATGTAATCATTGAAATTTTAAATTAATCAATATTTGTCTATCTGAAAGTTTATTAATTACTCATGTATAGAAAATTTTTAATTAAATATTTTTAAAAGCAGTCTCCAGGGCAGAGTGGGGATGTCAGGCTCCTGGCAGAAGCGGGGCCTCAATGATCAGCATTTTTTTTGTGAGAATTAAACATCATTTTAATGGTTAAAAAGCCTTCCCTTGTTGTTGCAAGTGATTTACTGTTGCTACTGGGCTGCTTTTAAAAAATAACCAGTTCTCTGAAAAAATCATTTATACAATGTAGGCCTGGACCCAACCATCTCAGATAATAGGAGTTGTACTGCAGATCCATCCATTTTTTTTCTGTACTTCTACATGCAGTTCAACTATTATCTGAGATGGTTGGGACCGGGCCTATGTTGTATAAACAAGTTTTTTTGGGGAACTGGTCATTTTGTAAAAACAGCAAATCACTTGTAACAGTGTTTATACAACAACAACAAGGGAAGGCTTTTTGAGCATTAAAATAATGTTAATTCTCACCAAAAAAATCCTGGCCACAACACTGCCACCGATCACCAAGACACCCCAACTCAGAATCCTCCCTTAGACCTTCCACACACGCACAATGCAGAGTGCAGAGGGAGGGTTCGGAGTCAGCGCCCAGTGTGCTGAAGAGGGGGAAGAGGGAATGCCACCAAGCCCAAGGTACCGCTCCTGGCCGTGAGGCTACTCTTCTTGATGCCAGGGCAAAGATTCTTGTCCAAAATGATAAAGGAGGATTTTGGTTAATCAGAGTTGTACTGTATACAAGATGATTTATGTGTTTTCCTTAAATTTTGTACTGTTAAGTTTGTGTGATAAACTCATGAACACTGACTTGGTGCAGGTCAGTGTGTTAATCCCACTGACCTGCACCAAGATTACATTCTTCCATACCCCTCCCATCCATGCAAGGGTCCAAATTTTCATTAAATGTCAAAATTGACCCTGCATTTATCAATTCTGCAGGCAGTTCATTCCATACTACCATTTCTCTGCATGAAAAAGTTTCCCTAATGTTCCCTTTAAACTTTTCCCTTTTCACCCTTAACCCATGTCTTCTAGCTTTTAAAATCAGATACTATTTATTGGCATGTAATAAGACATAAACGTTATATTACATAAAATTTAATTTAGTCTGCCATAAGACAAATTCACCATTAGCATTGCTCAACACCCCTTACAATCAGAGAAACCAAAGAGAGTCTCCCCCAGAGTCAGTGTCCGTAGATTTACCTACAATGCTCCCACAGCTTCTGACTCGGACTCCATTCAGTTCAAACCATTGCCAACTTGTGTCTAGATCCTCGCCCGCAAGTCGCCAACAGCTCACTGCCTGCGTGCGTTCTTCAGCTGCAGACCCTCCCTTGCTGATCCATCGCCGTGGTCACCATCCTTAGGGATATTTTCTCTGGTTTTCCTTCTCAACTGTGGGTCTTCTCCCTATTACTGGTGCCCTGCACTAGTCCACTCTTTCCCCAGAGTCTGCAACCTTCGTGGCCGCTGCCAAATACAGGCACTGCCATCTTGGGTCTAGTCCCAGCAGATGGAAGATCTTAAATAAAACCCCATTGGGTCCTTTATCAGGCTGCTTCAAGTCTGTTCAGAGCCACCACCAGTAGGAGTGGGCAATAGGACCTTGCAGGCAAGCACTGTCCCCACTCCATGCTCTCCCCAGGTCTGCACCAGCGGCAACACTGCCAATACAGCAGCTCCGGCATCGCTACCATTTTATTTTCTCACCTCACCTCAGTGGAAAAAGCCTGCTTGCATTTACTCTACATCGATCATAATTTTGTCGCACAGTTGCAAACTAAATGGCTTCCAGGTTGCCATTGTGATATTAAAGGTAAAATGACAATGACAGGAATTATTTTGAGAATCTGTCATTGAAAACAAATTTCATTCCAGGTTACAAGTCAAGAGTCTGCGTGGGTGTTCTCTGAAGGCTCCAGGTTCCTCCCACCGTTCAAAACATACCAGGGCTGTAGGTTAATGGGGTGTAAATTGGACAGCATGGACTCAGACCGAAATGCTGCATGTAAAAAATTTAAATTAAAAAAAAACAGAAAGTGCTGGAAAAACTCCGTTCAGGCCACATTTGCGGGGGGTGGGGGGTGGGGGTTGGGGGGAAGCAGTAAATGTTGTAAGTAGCAAAACACTCTCTTCATTACGATCAATTCTGAGATGACTTCTTCACCCAGAGAGTAGTGAAAGTTTTGAATTCTCTACCCAAGACTGCTATGGAAGCTCGATTGCTGGGCATTTTCAAGACAGATTGATAGATTTTGGACATTACAGAAATCACACAGTTACTGCAAGAAAACAGCTCTGGGCATAAAGATTAACCATGACCTTTTTGAAAGAGCCCAATTGCTGACTCCCACTTCAACTTTCAAGACTAAAATCAGGCAACTTTCTCAGGATTGCTTCAATTTTTTTTAAAAACGTATAAAAATAGATTAAGCTCAACATGCAAACACGAGATTGCAGATGCTGGAAACGTGGATAAACAAAATGCTGGAGGAATTCAGCAGGTCAGGGATCATTCAAGGAAGGCAACAGGCAGTTACCGTTCAGGCTGAAACCCTTCATCAGGTTAACATTTCACCACGTTTACCATTTGGACACAGAAAACTATCCACATTCAGCACTTTAATCTTTAAATACCCTACAAAGTATTGATTTGGGGGGGAGAGGGTGTGGTAGATCAGGGGAGACTTCTCAAAATGGCAAAGATCACCTGCGCAATCCCTAAAGTGGATTGGTGCTACCTGATTTCTTTCCTTCACAGAGCTATCCTGAGATATGGCTATCTAATGCTTAAAACACGTTAACTCGACAATCCTTGTGCTGCACATTGTGCTGGCCTTGAGCTGGATATCAAAACAAGTTGTATCATGAAATCCTTGACCATTACAATTCTTTTTTTTATACTTTTGATGCTTGTTTGACCTTACATTAACAAAAATGTTCATTGGTAAAAATAAGAACTGATGGATCGATCAACACCAGATTTCTTTAGACCAAGAATGGGAACCTTATGCTCATTCAAGAATTATGAAATTGTGCATTGCAGGGAGAAATATGAAGTTGTTGCCCTGTTAAACATTAAATCCAAGAAACCCTCCCCCCCCTACCCCACCCCAAGAATAACAGAAATCTCTGCGATATTTTACTGTGCATTATAAAAATGTAAACTCCGGAAAAAAGCATGGGTGAAACAAATTAAAACAAAAATCCATTACTTTTTCCTCCTAAAGTGGGCTTTATTTTAAAACCTTCTGCTAAGCATTCCTGCTACTATCCACTCTAATCTTCTTAAAAACTATTCATTTATGCAACTTCTAGAGTTTTGATCTAATTCCTGTCCTCTAAACAGGAGGTACATTGCCAGTTTCGAAAGCAGTAGCATTGTGTGCATGTGAGCGATACGAGGCATGATGATATTTGCTATGCATTCTGACTGGATAGTTGCTTTACACAGGTCATTGAAGCAACTTCCTGCCATCATGTATCAGGAGCCATTTCCTTAAAAAGACAGTGCCACCCTTACAGCTATAGTCATATAATCAGAATTTTACAGCACAGAAACAGGCCTTTCACTTCACCTTATCCATGTCAATCAAGTTATTGACCCAAACTGGTCCTATTTATCTGCATTTGGCTCACAATCCTTTAAAATCTTTCCTATCCATGTATCAGTGGGAGGGCAGGAGTTTAGGCTGGGGTCACCAGACATCAGCACACCACCTTTTGTTTATACAAAAAAAGTTTATACAGCACAAAACTGAAGGGCAAAAGGCACTATAATGAATTAATGCTCTGTACAATGGCAGTGTGGATACCAGTGTCCAGGATATTGTCTGAAATATTAGAAAGGACCAGAACTTGGTGTGGTCCACCTGGATCCTATCTGATCATGGAATGCTAAAACTGCAGACAGTAGGAATGAAAACTTTTGCAATGACGATGGTCATTTCTATGTCCTAACACAATTCTAGCAACAAATCTCCATCTCTGTTAGTGAAATAGACAAGAACACACAAGTCTACACTCAGGTTATCTGGGCATAAAACAGACAATCCAACAGGACAGATGAAACAAAGAATCACAATACAACAACAAAAACAGATTTTGTAGTGTGAATCTGCATGTTCTCACTTCAAGGTATTATCACATAATGCAAATTAGCTTCTTTATTCTTCCCTCTGCTGCCACAGCCAAGACCAAGAAGCTTTGGATGTAGTTTGATATTTTGCATCCAGTAGGGCAATATAAGAAATCAAGGTCCAAGGATTCAGCTGACATCCAGGCAGACATGACAAAAATCAAGTCACAATTCAAAGTCTCCTGCAATATTGTTTTGCATTCAATATGCCTGTGACGGATTAGAAGCATTTCTCAAACACAGGAAAATCCCTGGATTTGGAGCTTCACTGCAGGACCATGGAGCCTGTGTTACAAGTGCACACCTCTGAAAGGATAAGCCACACCTTTCAAAAATATGGAATCATGGGGCACAAGTACAAGAGTAAGGTTTGAAGTTACAGCTGGAAAACCACAAGACAGCAATAAAAACACCAAACTGAAAAATCTATACTCTCATTACTGCATCAACGCCAAACCAACAAGGTAACACCCATGGTCAACGATCTGCAGTCCAGAAACGTGCAAGTAGAAACTGCACCCAAGGATATACTATCCATTTCTTGATCCAACAGGGCAGTCAACCAAAAAAAAATTTTAGCACTATCGATTAAATACAGCTCCCTTTGGAATGCTTTTCTCCACAAAAAATTCAATATGCAAAACAATTCCATAGAATGCAAGCATTTTTGTTGTCAGTAATAGATTACTACAACAAGGTTTTCAATAGAACTAATACTATATGCACCAGGTCACAAATTCTATGCAAATTGCAACATGCTCGGACTACACTCAAAAAAGTGAAAAATATCAAATCAATAAATGGAAACTATCACAAAGCAAGCTTAGACGTGATTCAGACTGGCAATCTATCAGAAAGGACAGCATTTTATAGATTTTTGGAATCAATTAAAAGGTCTAGTTTTATTATTACTGTATGGGATGATCTGTTAATTATAAAGGGTTGTAATATGCAATGATGCATTACAGCTTCAAAACATATTAATGTTCTCTGCCAGATCATTTACAATTAAGTAGTGAGAAATATCAAAGTTACAATCTCTAATAGAATTAGCTATCTTTCTACCCATTGATCAATGAAAATGACAGCTCCCCTTGAAAGGCTTCATGCTCAGCAACAAAATATTCCAGTAACAAAGAAACATTGAATGCAATTAAGGCAGTCCTATACCTCCCTGGGAGTTTTGTACTTTATAGCTCTGCCCTTCCTGTTGATACATCATACAAAGTTAATCATCAGATAAATCTAAACAAGTTTTCTCACATTCTGACTAGTTAAAAACTGTCATAACATGAACTAACACTGGCATAAACAATAACATTACTTTACAAGCTTACTTGACAAACCTCTGGAATGATGTTCCATACGACGATGCAGCAAACATGATGAGCCAATATTCTCTTACGTTTATAAAAATGATCTGTGAGATAAAATTCAAAAGTGGCATGACAGGAAAGTCACAAACAGGAGATTGAGAAAATGAGAGAGCTTTGTGGATCTTGACCCCTGGAAAATTATTGACATAGAATTGAAGTATAACATTGCACTGACAACAGACTGACAAAATTATCAGCTAGCTGCGATATTCAAGATTCCATTAATTGTCTCTTTGGCTTGGCTTCGCGGACGAAGATTTATGGAGGGGGTAAAAGTCCACGTCAGCTGCAGGCTCGTTTGTGGCTGACAAGTCCGATGCGGGACAGGCAGACACGGTTGCAGCGGCTGCAGGGGAAAAATGGTTGGTTGGGGTTGGGTGTTGGGTTTTTCCTCCTTTGCCTTTTGTCAGTGAGGTGGGCTCTGCGGTCTTCTTCAAAGGAGGTTGCTGCACGCCAAACTGTGAGGCGCCAAGATGCACGGTTTGAGGCGATATCAGCCCACTGGCGGTGGTCAATGTGGCAGGCACCAAGAGATTTCTTTAGGCAGTCCTTGTACCTTTTCTTTGGTGCACCTCTGTCACGGTAGCCAGTGGAGAGCTCACCATATAACACGATCTTGGGAAGGCGATGGTCCTCCATTCTGGAGACGTGACCCACCCAGTGCAGCTGGATCTTCAGCAGCGTGGACTTGATGCTGTCGACCTCTGCCATCTCGAGTACTTTGACGTTAGGGATGAAAGCGCTCCAATGGATGTTGAGGATGGAGCGGAGACAACGCTGGTGGAAGCGTTCTAGGAGCCGTAGGTGATGCCGGTAGAGGACCCATGATTCGGAGCCGAACAGGAGTGTGGGTATGACAACGGCTCTGTATACGCTTATCTTTGTGAGGTTTTTCAGTTGGTTGTTTTTCCAGACTCTTTTGTGTAGTCTTCCAAAGGCGCTATTTGCCTTGGCGAGTCTGTTGTCTATCTCATTGTCGATCCTTGCATCTGATGAAATGGTGCAGCCGAGATAGGTAAACTGTAATTGTTTTTAATTGTAATTAATTGTAATGCAAACAAAATACACGTTTTTCTTTTGTTTGCCCTGTCAAGGCACACAAGGTATCATTATATCAGGATAAAAGCAAGAAAGGGAAGCGCAAGGAAGCACCTACGGAGTCAGGGCCTCCATGAATCCTGCTGCCTCTAAT
This sequence comes from Narcine bancroftii, assembly GCF_036971445.1. Lineage (NCBI taxonomy): Eukaryota > Metazoa > Chordata > Chondrichthyes > Torpediniformes > Narcinidae > Narcine > Narcine bancroftii. The sequence continues at coordinate 1,766,439 of NC_091473.1, forward strand.
GCCATGGCCACCTGCACCCTTGAAGCCTCCTGTTCCGTGGTGAACCTAAGCGAGAGACATCCAGTCACCCTCCCCGGCCCGACTCCACATCCCTGAAGTGATCATAAAGCTGTCAGCTCCTGAGGCCCTTCAGGTGACTCGCTTGTTAAAACAATGACAGATTTTAACAATACACAACAGAAAGAGCCACACTGATTGTATGATAGATCAGCAGGAGCAAGTTCATTTATTTTTCTTTGTTAGGCTGTTGTGTTTCTCAGTGCAATAGTCAGTGGGTGGGAGCAAAATCATCGAGATCTCAGTAGTCTTTTAAGTTGCAGCACCCGGGTAGCCCTCCTGGGACACATGTGTGTTTCCTGGGGCGAAGGTGCTTCCAGCACGTTTTAAACTGCAGGGGGATCTACCCATTAAATCGCCAACCCGGTTATTTAAAGGGGATCCCTGCCCCTACGATGATGTGGTAATTGACACATCACGCAAACTATCAGTGGTAAGTCTCCCGTCTCCCCCAACCAGCTGTCAATCACCCCCCCACCATCAATCGCGCTCCCCCCCTGCCCCTGCAGCAGCCGACCCCTCTGCCCCCATGGATTGTGACATCTCCCCCCCCCAGTCCGTGGCTGCAACCTCTCCCCCCATGTCAGCAACCTCACTCCCCATAATTGTACCCCCTCCTTGGCAGTGACCCCTTTCTCCCCCCGATCACAGCAGACACTTCAGCTAGGGTTTCCCTGTGACAACAGCACACAAGCACTGGTGTCACAGGAGTAACTGGGTCGGCCATTTTTGTTTTCAAGTCACTGGTGGACAAGACCAAGTTTAACTAGGTTCCCTTTCTACCTCAGAGATGGGGCAGGGACCTGGTTGATTTTGGAGCCTGCTGACCGTGTCAGATCCTTTCAAGTTGTCTTGTGAGTGGGGCATTAACCGAGCCCATTTTTCAAAGCAGCTTGAGATCACCTAGTGTCTTCTACAAGGACACAATGATTTCTGGAATCAAACTGCTGACCAGCAGAAAATTAGCTGTGGCTCTGCAGGAAATATGCAGACAAAACTGCTGATGTTTCCCCAGCCATCAACAGCTAAGAGATTTCCAAGTGTAGATAAGTGCTGCTGGCTGTTCCCTGCCTTTTCTCCAACTGTGCTCAGACATTGTACTTCTCAGAGTTGAGAGCAGGAAGTTGGGGAGAATACAGGGGGAAGGTGCACATAACCCTGCTCCAATTGGAGATGGTGCAGGAACATTTTTCTTTCATTTTAACGGCGGAACTGACGAGCTGTGAAGGTCTGATATTAAGTAAGTCTAGATAGGTTTTAATTTGATGCTGGCTGTTTGGCTTTAATTTTTCATTATTTAAGTAGCTTTTTTGACAGCAGATACTATCTTTGGCATTTCAGTTTGGGGTGTGGATTTGTAATCTGTAAATTCACTTTTGCCACAGTCATTTCATGAGACATAACATGGAAAGGGTCCTTTCACTAGACAAGGCCAATGTGTGCTGCATTGATTCCTTTCCAGGTTGCCACGATCCAGAGACAAAGAGAAAAGTTATTTCAGAATTCAGTAGCATTTCAACCTCACCGACTGTCTGAAAAGTATTCGAACCCCACTGCCTACTAATCCAGAAACACACCTGCAAAATTTCAGTAGCAATTGGTCTTTTCTTAACCCATTAGAACTCTACTTTGTTTGAAGTACCAGACTTGCTTACAAGTCCATTTTACAAAATACAATCAAGATCCATTTTATTACAATCATGCAGTATTTTGACTGACTGGACAAACTTTTGAAAGCATTTTCTTTTAAAAAAAACCCCTATGCTTGAAGTTTGTTCTGCCGATCATTTTGGCCGATAGTGAAATGAAGAGGCTTGTCCCAACATTTCCTAGATCTAATGTTCTATATTCAACAGTTAATACAAGAAGTGAAGCCAGAGAGTGCATATATTAGTTTCCCTGTCTGGCAAGGCCCAACATTTTTTTGCCCTTCAAGTGGGTGCACCACCTACTGCAGACCACCTTGGGGATCAGTTTCAGGATTTGGATCTAGCAACAACAAAAAAAAATGAATCTATCCACCTTATGAGCTTGATTGGGCAGCAATATGCCATGTAGCAGAATTGCCAACCAACTCTGAGGGTTCTCTGTGCAAATTGATTCTATTCAGTTGGTAGAGATCACAGGATTTAGAAGAGTCTTCTGACATGTACAGAATACAAATTGAACCATGACCACATCATGACAAGACATGAGAATTACAGGAAGGAGAATCTTGATCATTGGGTCTAGTGAATTCCAAAATTGTTGCAATGGGATTTCTCTTTGATCTCACAATTCCAAGTTAGTCAACAATTAATGACTTTCCATCATGAAGTTACAAGATTTTAAAAGTTATTCAGAAGAGTAGGCACAGGGGCCTTTCATTACAAAATTTCAAGGGCAGAAGGTGGATCAGCTGGACTACATCACAGGATTCTGAACAAGGTAGCTGAAGAGATGATGAATGCCTGAACAGTGATCTTTCAAGAATCACAAGAGTCTGGACAACTCCATCAGAATGTAAAATTGCAAATGTCACTCCACTCTTTAAAAAGGGAGAGCAGCAAAAGACAGGAAATTATAGGCAAGTTAGCCTAACTTCAGTTATTGGCCAGATTCTAAAGACCAAGCTTTAGATGGGGTTTCGAGGTACTTGAAAACACATGATACCGAAATCAGGGTTTCTTCAAGGGAAGTCTTGCCTGACAAATCTGTCAGCACAAAGGAGAGACAGTGGATGCTGTTTACTTGGATTTTCAAAAGACCTGACAAGGTGGTGCACTAGAATATTGAACATGATAGGATTAGGTGGTATTACAGCAGAGTGACGAGCATGAATAGAAGACCGGCAGAAAGCAAAGAGTGGAAATAAAAGGGACATTTTCTGGCTGGTGGCCAGTGACTTGTGAGGTTCTGCAGGGTCAGTGTTGGGTCCATTACTTTTCAAATTGTATGCAAATATTTAGATGAAAAAATTGATGGCCAAATCTGCAGATGATATAGGTGGATGGGGAGATATTGTTGAGGAAGCATGGAATCTGCAGAGAGCCTTGGATAGGTTAGGAGAATGGGCAAAGAAGTGTCAGATGAAATACACCTTATGGAAGGAAGTTCACTGCCATGCACTTTGGTAGAAGGAATAAAGTAGAAGGAATAAACATTCACGATATCCACAAATGTTCAGCATTTCATGACATACCTTTTTGAGTATACCTCCCTCATGAAATGTACAAATTGCAGAACTATTCATACTTTCAGTTAAACAAGAAAGTCTGCAGATGCTGGGGTCAAGAGCATATTCCAATTAGATACAAAAATAGTTTTGAATGTGTTTAGGTCGGGGAGGGAACAAGGGTGAGGTAATCTGTTAATGGGTTAATGTGTTAAGTATGAAGTATGAAGAAATTCACCAGGTCACCCAGCATCTGACCAAGTGCCAATGCCCAAAATGTTGGTTACTCTTTACTTCCTCTGGCAGTTGCACAACGTGCTAAGTCTCTTCAGCACCACAGAAGGAATTGAAAGACTGAGCTGAGATGGATTTTTTTTTTTTAATTAAAAATAACTAAATATTTAACTCACCAGATTGATAATTTTGACATAAAACCATCCGAAGAATTCTTGCCTAGGGGTGATTTCATAAGCAAATATTCCACACTTCGTGAACACAATATGAATTTGTTTTGCCAAATCTGCTTCGATAGCCGCTGTGTATCTTAAAGCTCAATAATACGGTAAAAAAAAACGGTATCTGCACCCATTAGGATTCATACATGCCAAATAAGTGAATTTTCTGGTTGCTTGAAATTGCATGTTGAGTGATTGGCGAACTGACCGGCAAAGGGGGGGGGGGGAGGAAACCAATTTTAAACTTTCATATATTTTTACACATTTCCCCAAATTTAAAAAAAATAAACCTGTTACTTGAGGCTGCCGATTGCCTGAAGTCCAGAAGACTATATTTTACTGTACTTCTAACAGAGTTTCAACATACAGAACATCAAGTAAGGTTTTCAATTTCCTGTTCATAACTGAAAGAAATACCCAGCCAAGTATTAAAAACCTGTGATAAACTTACAAATGTATTCACGGATATCTTCAATGTTTCACTCTGGCAGGATGTGGTACCCACCTGTTTAAAAACAGGCATCAATTGTACTGTTGCCCAAGAGTATGGTAATTTGCCTATATGACTATCGACCAGTGGCACTCATGTCAATAATGACAAAGTGTTTCAAAAGGCTGGTGTTGCAACATCCTGTCTGACTGGCAACATTGATCCATTCCAATTCACATATTGTAGCAACAGGAATATGGTGGATCCCATCTCATTAGGTCAACACAAAATCTTGGAATACCTGGATAGCAAAGATGAATTAATAACACACCAAAACGCTGGAGGAACTCAGCCAGTCTTGCCAGGGTCTATAGGAGACAAATACAGTTTTGGGCCTGATCCCTTCTTCAAGGAAGAAGTCAGAAAGAGGAAATCTCAGTCTCAGAATTCAGAAAATACTGGCTGGGGGAGGAATTCAGACCAACAAAAAGTGTCAAATGGATATGGTAAAAATTTGTCATGTTTGTGCAAAAGGAGACAGAACGGAGACTGATAGGGAAGGGAAGAGATGGGGGGGGGGAATTTGACAAAAGCCAGATAAGTCGTTATTAATGCCATCCAGTTGGGAGGTGTCCAGTCAGAAGATGAAGATGCACAAGGATGTTCTTCAACTATAGTTCTGCATTTAACACCATCATCCCCTCAAAATTGATCAACAAATTCCAAGACCTGGGATCAACACCCCACGGTGTAATTGGATCCTGGATTTCCTCACCTCCAGACCACAATCAGAGAGGATTGGCTAAAACATCTCTTCCTCAATCTCAATCAATATTGGAGCACCCAAGGGCTGCGTTCTTAGCCTCCTGCTCTACTCTATCTATGACTGTGTGGCTTGGTACATCAACATCACCATCCACAAATTATTCAAGTCAGCCCACTCTGTCAGCAAACAGCAGAACACAGAGAAGAACCAAGTAAACCTACAACAGCTTCTTTATTTAACCCTTTATAATATATGCAGGAGTGAGGGGACTCAAGAAAGAGTTCAGTGACTCATTCTCTACCCTGAGCCCCACACAGTCAAACGTCATACATTTATACATCTTTTTGGCAGGGTTCTTCATGAGATCCTTACAAGTTTCACACACCTGGCCATTGTGTGTGGACAATTATAGTTGCCTTGTGATGTCTAGAATCATCTGAAAAAAATCAAAGTGTTCCTATCCCAAGATGTATTGCCATTCTTATGGTTAAGCTATTATCTCAAGGGCACAAATGTCAAGAAGTGATTAGGTTCCCACCAACTTACAAGTAGCGACTATATTTTCATTCTTAACCCATTAACCCTTTATTAAGAACATTTGTTAAACTTATTCTTTCACATTCCATCCTTTTATCATCTCATGATAACTAATATAATTGCTAGAATATGGAGCATCATCACCCTTCTATCTTACACTGTTAATAAAAAGGGGGGGGAAGCAAATGATGCAAAACAAAACAAGACATTAAGGGATTAAACAAAAGAATCACAAGTAGGACAATTGACAGGATCTGGATAAAGTCCATCATAAAAGAGCACCAAGATAGGGCTAGGGGATTGTAATGGTCTCCCCATTGTTTGGACTTCATGTATCTGTTCTCTCATGTAGTCTGCTAAATAAGTGATATCTTCTGAAGCATCAGGGATATTGGTCCTGCATTCTTATCCCAGTGTTGCACATGTTCTACCCTTTTCTGCTGAAAGTAAGTCTAAAGCTAAACAGTTTTGTCAGCTCACTGTTTGTATGGCCTTAACTTCACTGGTGAGTTGTCGAATTTGATCTGTGTGTTCTCAATCCTTGCGGCCTCTTTGGCTAGCTTTTCTAGGGCCACAGCAACACATGAGAGAAAGGGAATTATAAAGAACAATTCAGTCTCAGAAATAGCCTTTTGAATACTGCACCTCATGAAAGGATGATCAGTTATATTCTCAAAATGTCATATTTGCTGGGAGAAGTTAAACAGTGGTGTGGTAGCCACGGATACACTTTGCATCCATCACAAAGTGAGGGTCCATTTAAGGTTAATTCCCTCATTTAAAAAAAAAAGCGAAGTTGATAACTCTCTCTAATGCAGTGACCCATTCCAGTCAGGTTTTTATTCCCCCCACACAAACACATGCCTCCCTTGGTGAACCTGCTCAGCATAATGTAGAGGGCCTGTGTGGACATGTCGTATTTGGGCTGATACCAGTTAGTAAACAGGTGTCTAGTAGGTCGACATCTTTTTATTGGAAAACCCGAGAGACCAGTTGGAGCAGCATTCCCAAGCTAAATGTTCTGAATCGTTAAAGAGTATCACTACCATAGGAATGCCTTGATCCTTATAGGTTGGTATAGGAGTACAGATCCAATAATGAGATAAACATCACAGGCAAAACCCTCACCACCATCGAGAAAATATATAGGGAGCATTGCTATCAGAGAGCAGCAGCAATCATCAAGGATCAACATCCCCCAGAACACATTTTGTTCTTACTGCTACCATCAGGAAAGATGTACAGGTAGTTCCTGACTTATGACTGTGTTCCATTCTGACCAAACAGTTGCATCTCGAAATGGATGCAAGCTGGAACTATGTTAGCATGGCATGTAGAAGTTGTAAATTGGGTGATTACCTTAATTTTCAATCCAAATCAAGCATTAGCAGGGGATAGGTTTTTAGCTCTTCCTCATCATCCTGCACCATTTTTTTCAGTCATCTATATGGATGGTCACAAGTCACAAAGGTTGCAAATCAGTCCCAGCTGGTTGCCACAAGACTTGCATCACCAGGTTCAGGAACAGCTGCTACCCCCCCACCATCGGACTCCTCAACAACAAACTCAATCAGGGACTCATTTAAGGACTCTTACTTGTGCACTTGATTGATTTTTTTAAATTCTCTCTGTATTGCGCAGTTTGTTTACATTTCTTTATTTTTTTTAAATGCGTACATTGATTAGTTTTTTTACATTACCAATAAGTGGTAATTCTGCCTTGCATGCAGGAAGAATCTCTTGCATGCACTCTGACAATAGATCAAAAGTTAATACACAGAATGCTATGGATATGATTTACAATTTATGTATATTAGTGATATGCAGAATATCTTAGTTTATGTGACTGTCCATGCTATTTTATTGAATTGCATCCTTTTTGTTTGTACAAGTTCTTTATTAAGATCAATAAAAATATTTTTTAAAAGAATACATAGGATACGGCATCACTGCATGGCATGGGGCATCATTACCTCTGAGCAGAAAGCCCAGGCAAATCTCTCCCTGCCGTCGAGGAAATCTACATGGAACACTGCCGTGGAAAGCAGCAGCAATCATCAAGAATTCACGCTACCCAGGACATGATCTGTTCTCGCTGCTGTCATCAGGAAAGAGGTGTAGGTGCCACAAGACTCACACCACCAGGTTCAGGAACAGCTGCTACCCCTTCAACAGACTCAACAACTCAGACTCATTTAAGGACTCCTACGTAGCACATAATTTATGACTGAATATATTTTTCTTCTGCATTGCAGTTTACATTTCTCTCTTTTGTATAAACATCTTTTGAGTAAAGTTTTTTGCACTACCAATAAATAGAAAAATCCCACAGGAAAAAAAAATCTGTGGCTTACGTTATGCATGTACTCTGACAATAAACCTGAACTTTGAACTTTTCCAAACCAAAAGATATAAAAAGTTAAGAGAGAGAGAGAGAGAAAAAGAGAAAGAGAGAGAGAACAAGAGAGAGAGAGAGAGACAGCAGCAGTGAGGAGGGACAGTAGGGAGAGCATAGACCAACAGGCAAGAGGTCACAAGTTGGCCTATGCTCCCTCCATTGCTCCTTCTTTCCTCCTCTCCTCCTCCTCCCCCCACCCCCCACCCCCAACCTTTTTATTCCAGCACTTGCCTGTTTTTTGCTCACATCTTGATGAAGGGCTCAGGCCCAAACCATTGGGTACATCCCTTTACTTCCTATGGACGATTCTGCAGTTTCTGCAGCACATTTCTGTATTAAACTAAAAGCATACATTGGCAGACTTGCCTGTTTAACTTCATAACATTTACAATGTTAGCTTAAAGTTTGAATGACCAACTTATTTTCTTTAAGAGTCTGTCTACATCTCTTATCTGGAACTAAGGTTTGCTGAACAAAATTTCCTCTGGGTTTCTGTCATCTAAACTCACATCAGCTTTGAAGGCTGTATTCAACTTCAGTATTTACAACTAAACGAGTTTTCAACCTGAATTGATGACAGTCTTTTCACAGATGCTGCCTAACTTACCATTTCCACCATTGCTTTTATAACAAAAATGTTTAATGAAGGTATAATAAACTGAAGTTAATTTGACACATGTTTGGGGGGGGGGGTTTTGTGGGAGGTGTTAGCAGAGACCAACCTGTCACACGCGCACCCCCCCCACCCGCCCCTGATATAAAATCATGGGTTAATGTGCTAATGGGAATTAATAGAGCTGTCTCAATTTATTGAGTCCAATGATCTATACCAGCATTGTCTCAATGACAAAAACTAATCACAACACATTCTTTGCAAAACCATAATTTAACCCCCCCCCCCCCCCCCATCAATTAAAACATCACTACCAGAAATCCAGATACGTGCCATCTTGGAGTTGTAGAAATCTTTGACTTGTGCACCATTACAAAGAGATCAAAGTTAAAGCCAGTGAGCATTATTGATGTACTTTTCAGCCAATAAATACTTCAAGGCTCAATTCAAATATATTATGACAAAATATTGTCACCTCATTCATCTCCAAATAATTGAATACACCCCAACAATTTACAAGTGAATGTGAAGCAAAGACAGAATTTAATTTCTAATTTATTCATATTGTACTCCTATTATCTGTTAGTGGCTCTTGTGTACCACTCGAGACCTCCTGTGAGTGAAGAAGGAAGTTGATGGGTTTCAGTGGTTAGAATAGCATAGACAAGCCAAATTAACATATGGTGTAACATCAGTAGAACCCACTTTCAGATCTGCTTCAAACAGATTTGGTCTCCTTTTGAGATAACCTTGCTCTTAATTCAATTCCTTCCCCACCAACACCCCCCCCCCCCCCCCACCCTCCACATATTCAAATATTTTGCATTCGTTTTTTTTTACAAATGATCACACACGTTAATTCCATGTTAATTTCACATGTAGACACTTGTTTAAAATTAAAATATGCTGTAAATACAAGTCCCACAAATAGCATGGAGAAGGATTATCGTATACTTTATAGGAACTGGATCTCAGACATTAGAGTGCAATTTTAAAACAAAATGATCCAGCATTCTGGATGGCACAGAAAAAACCTACCCAGCCCAGCCCAGAGCAGAGTTTGTCCTCTACCAGCAACTCACCGGGGAAATGGAGTGGAAGAGTAATTTGGACAGCACGATTAAAGTTTGGCATCCACAACTCTGCCAGAATGACAGGGCCAAGAATGCCCTTGATCTGTTTGTTCTTCCGACACACATACATATGCACACTTGGTTTCTTCACCATTCCAAGTGTCTTTGAGGGGGCATCTTCAACTCTTAAATATTTTTGCCCTGATTCACAAAGCTGCAGCAATGATTGGAAGAGTTTAGCGGGGTGGGGGAAAAACAGCCTTGACACACACATCTTCCAAAAGGAAAACAAATTATTTTAAACACTATAGACTGAAATATTGCAATTCGTCAGAAGCATAAAAAGAAGCCAGTCCTTCACTCGAAACACCAATGGCAACACAATGTCCTGATTTACCTGGTCTAGAATTCTTTAAATGCCTCCCAAATATTGGGATTGTATCCAACTCTACAACCATCTCTGGCAAAGCACTTCAGTTATCAACTATTAAATATTTTCCCCTTACCTCCTTCAATAACTCCTACCTAAAACTTTAAACCTATGCTCTTGTATTTACTACCCCTCACATAGGAAAAGAATATGACCATCTACCCTATCTATACTTCAATCCCTCAGCCTCCTTGACTCCAGGTTAAATAAACCCAGCTTGTCCAATCTCACCCTATAACTAAAGTCTTCCAATAGAGGCTACAGACTCTGAATCCTCTTCCGCAATCACATTTTGCCCCCTGAACTGCACGGAACACCCCCTAGTGCAATCTAACCAGCATTTTGTATATTTGAAATGCATACCCCAACTTTAACATTCTATGTCCTAACTTAAGGCAAGTATCCTATGTTCACGTTACAACCCTCAGAGAATTATAGACTTCAATCTCAAGGTTCGCTGGTACTTTATGGAACAAGAAACATCTTACTGATACACTTCCATTCCCAAACTATTATGGACATTATCAAAATTAAACTATTTCTAACAATTCAAGCCCTTTTTATTTCAAATGCATCATATAGCTCAATATTTAAAAAGGGCATCTACTCCATTTAAAAAAACTCCATTGTGAAAGTCAGCATGCTACGGGCTGGGTAACCTGTATGTTTGTGTTTGAAAAGAAAATCTATTCAGAATTAAAATCAGGCCTTGTATTCATCACCAACTGAAACAGGAAGTCTGGCATTTTCCACTACACTCTAATGGTGTCATATGCACATCACAAGACATGCAAGGAAGCCATGCTGGAGCAGCAAATGAGAATCTTGGGCCAGAAAACCTAACTCAACCAAAAGTTAACACTGCTCCCTCTGCTACTTATCACATACATCAACCTTAAATCTAATGCAGGCAGTTTGCACAATATTTCAGAGCAAAGGAGACCTAATCCAAAATAGTGACACATCTAGTATTGCTCCAGCAGTAGTGAATCAGGGGAAAAGCATCCAAGAGCTGAAGAGTCCCCCTCAAAGACAACTGGAATGCTGAAGAAATCAAACACGCGTGGGAGGGGGGGGGGGGGGAAGAAAACAGAGGAACAAATAGATTAAAGGCAGAGTTGTGGATGCAAAACTTCAATCCTGCTATCCAAATTGCTCTTCCACTTCAGTTCCCCAGTGAGCCATCGCTACAGGATATACTTCAACAACTTTAAAATCATTTCTCCAGCAATGATTCCAAACTCTTCCTTTCCAACTGAAATAGAGGCAATAATAAAGCATTTCATTAGCTGTAGATCTTGTTAAGTCCAGAGATTGTTGAAAGCAAAACTTAAATAGTCCTCATCTCTCTTTAAGAGGGACAAGGACAGCAAATGGGAACATTGTTCCACTCCAGAGGGTTGCTGAAGGTCTTGTATTTCCCAGCACTTCCCAGATCTAAAGGTCCCATGTGGCATGGATCCAGAATGCCAGAATATTAAAAGAGGTCAAATTGACAAAACTGGGAATCTCCTGAAAAGGCATTGCCTGAGTCATCACCCAGTTTGCCCAAAGCAGTGGACAACATGGTGATCAGGAGGAACAAACCTCATGCTCTAACTGACCAATCAAAATGAGAAAATGTGAACATGAACGAGAAACACATCCTCATTTGTTACCACTCAGACAACATCTTAGGACTTCTTACCTAACACAGGAATACTCTCACACATATTGCAATTCGAACCAACAGCATCTTTTTTTTCTTGAGACCACAAGGTGATAATAAAACCTAGTCTGCCAAGCAACTCCCTTGGGATTCAAGCAAAATGTTTTAAATGAGATCGATGCATCCTTGGGTGAATGGAAAACCAAAAATAGAAATGGGGAAAAACAACTTCCACAAATCTAAGTTGATAGTCATTAATGAGACTCAACTTTGCATAATCTATAGTTTAGTTTTGACAGAGTAAACACAAAGAAAATCAATAAAATATCAAAAACAAGCTTCTATAGTTATAAATGGCACTTCCCAAATAAAAAAACAAATTACATCTACACAATTATTTTCAAATGTTATATCTTTAGTTCCTGACAATTAACGGAAGCACAGAGGAGCTGATTGTTGATTTTAGGAAGAAGAGATTGAGGGACCACGCTCCTGTCTCCATTGATGAGAAGGAGGTGGAGAGAGTCAGTGCTTTCAAATTTCTGGGAATCCATATTTCAAAAGACCTTTCCTGATGCCATCACAGTGAGACAACTGTGAAAAAGGCACACAAGCATTTCTACCTCGTATGGAGTATGAGGAGATTTAGCAGTTCTTCAGATTCTCGGTCGGACTTTGACAGGTGCACTGAAAAAATTATACTGGCTGGTTGCATAACAGCCTGGCTTGGGAATTCAACTGCTCAGGCATGCAGAAGGTCGTAAATACAGCTGTGTCCATCACAGGCGCTGACCTCCCATCCATTGCCAATAGCTATGTGATATACTGCCTCACTGACAAAAGGCAAAGGAGGAAAAACCCAACACCTAACCCCAACCATCCAATTTTCCCCTGCAGCCGCTGCAACCGTGTCTGCCTGTCCCGCATCGGACTTGTCAGCCACAAACGAGCCTGCAGCTGACGTGGACTTTTACCCCCTCCATAAATCTTCGTCCGCGAAGCCAAGCCAAAGAGAAAGAGATACTGCCTCAAGAAGGCAGACAACAGCATCAAGGAAGTTCATCACTCTGATCACCACCTCTTCTCACTGCTACCTTTGGGCAGAATGTACAGAAGCCAGAAAACCAGAACCCCTAGTTTAAAGAACAGTTTCTTTCTAACAACTAATAGACTCTTGAACTTCCCCTTGGTACATGGGCTGTCTGCACTATTAGGAGTCACTTTTTTTTTTGCACTAGGATTACTGTGAATATTTATATCCATCTCATGTATTTCTTGTCTCTTAATTTAATTATTTTACTAATATAGTTTTTATTTACAGGTACCTTTTTGACTGCTGCAAGAACTTCAGCATACATGTACATCGTACAATGTGTAGGACAATAAATCCAATCATGGCCAGGTTGATTCCAGAAATGAAGGGATTATCTTATGAGAAGCGACTGAGTAGCCTGGAACAATATTCATTGGCGTTTAGAATGATGAGGTGGGAGGTGTGTGGGTGGTGTGGTAGAATCTTGTGGACACAAAATTATGAAAGGAGCAGACAAGATAAAAACAGGGAATTTATTTCCACTGGCAGTTAGGTCTAAATTAAGGGATCCAGCCTTTAGATTTAAGGCAGATGAAGAGGAACTGCTTCTCCCAGGGAGTAGGGAATCTGTGGAATTATCTGCCCGAGGAAGCAGTGGAAGCTGAATGCATTTGAGCCTAAGTTTTGAAGAATAGGGAAAGAAGGGTAAATGGGGAATAGGCAGAGATAAGGGGAGCTAAATCCACCACCAGATCACCCATTATCTTATGAACAGGTGAGTAGACTTCACAGGCCAAATTGCCTTCTCCAGCTCCTATTTTGTTACGATCTTGCATTTTCACTTCCCCAAATGCAAGTAGTTGGATTTTCCCAATTCTAATCTAATATGAATTTATTTTAAAAATCCTCATCAATTTCAACTCAAACAGCATGTCAGTATGTAAACTACACAATTACTTTCAATTATTTTTCTGTAAGCAAAATTATTCTCTTTGTGTTGCTCTCAGTCTAAATCTGTGAAATCATGTTGACAATCAAGTGTTTAAAAATATTAATTAGTCCCAGAAGCATTAAAGGTGCAAATTATGGTTCAGCTTTTAGTTCTCATTATTCTACAACTTCAGCAGTAGAAATAAATTTCATCGAGATGTTGTTTATCCTGCACCACCAAAGCAAAGGACCCTACAATGCTACATTTCAACCTTTCAAGTCAGTTTGATAACAGAAGGGTATGGGGCAGTTATCACCATCTGCCTCTCCCTTTGCAGTTATGAATATTCTAGGATGCTTCACATGTGCCGATAAATGCAAATTGTAAAATTGAGATTTCTCAGACCTTGCTTACCCAGATGCAAGTCAAACTCGCCAAGAATGATGATCCAAAAAAAATGCTATGATTTATCATCTAATTGTTGCACTCACTTTCCCTCCTGCCTTTTTCTTCTTTACAATGCTTTTTATTTTAAATATTTTTTTTTTTTTTTTACACAATAAACCATATTGACTAAAATACATAGACATTTTTCTCTTGAATATATAGTGTCATTTTCTCCCCTTTTTCCCTCCTCCCTTCCCTCCCTCCCTCTCCCCCTTCCCATTTATTCAAAGTTCAATCTATATGATACATTAAATCCGTTAGACATTGTTGTCACTTAATAAAATAGACAAGAAATTTTTATCTTTTACTTTTATATACTGAGTCAGTTCATTTTGTTGTCTTCTCCTTCTAATTAAATAATAGCAACTTTGCAGCTAAACTGATGTGATCACACACCCTTGTTTGTTCCCTTGACATATTTACCCTTTTAATTTAAACTGACTACTGTGGGTTTCCAGTTTAAAGCAATTGCTCTCCTCACAGGCATAATTTGAAGACAATTTGATGACTGGCATAAATTCAGCAATTAAAAATAAATGCATCATTGATTCAATGAGACCTCTAGAATAGTTAGTGTGCAAAACCGTAAAATTCATTCTGATATGAATTAAGGCATGCGGTTCAAATAGAGGTTAGTCAGTGCAAAGGAACTTTACTTGATCAAGTACAGCCTGGAGTTTACCACCCCACTCTACCCAATAAGTATTCCTCAAAAGCACAAATATTTTAGTTTCACCTGCATACTTAATCATAAGTATCAATACAATTCCACAAACACCACAATCACTGAAAACAACTGAATTCGCAACTAACAATCTATGTTTGAATCAACTTTTGAAGACGCTACACAGACTGTCATCAAATTAGTTATACAGCATGTAAGCAAGCAATTGAGCTCACATCCATATCTACAGTTAGGTATTAATTCCATCTTCTAGCACCCTCCCCCCCTCCCAAATTCTTCTCTGTACTGTAAATTCCATTGCCAATTTATCCAGACAGCACTTCAAGATCATCATAACTGGCTTAATTCCTAAATCAGCCTGTTGGCATCCTGTCCATTCACTGTGAAAAATCAACCATAATAAGAGAACAGTACATACAGTTCTTTGCCAATGTGCTGGATCCCTTCTCTCCAGAGATAATGATGTCCACTGTGGTACTGAACAAGTGTTTCTCTGCAATTCTACATTGCAAAATTGACATAAGAAAATTTCAGTGAACATCATCTGCACAAATTGTATTTGGAGTTTAGTCTGAGCTAACTGCCGCAGGTTGAAATCAGATTTCAATCCTGAACTGCAAACCTCAGACAATTTTCCTTTTGAAACATCTTTCACGTAAAGCAGTGCTGACTTTGAAGTATCTGGCAGAGAAATTCACTCAGCTTCCCAGTAAGCAACAGAAATGAAATCACTACAAGTGGTGAGAACCTCGAGTAACTGAATAGACTAGAAAACAGCCCCTCTAAACAAAGACTGGCTGTGTTACTTCGATCAATTTTATCCTTGCTGTATACCTTTTACATTAGGTGACAGGGATTTGGCACAGAAAGGAAGTTGAGGGCTATGGCATATTGAATGGATTGGCAGGCTTGAGGAGCATTTTCAAGATAAAATGCACACTAAACTATTTTCACTCTAACTTTTAAAATGCTTGAACATCACTGATTTTTTTAAATTTATTCAGCACCCAAATACTGTAACTGCATTTTTATTCGTAAGGGCAAACATACGACTCTCAAGTCAATTGGGCCGAATAGACACCAGTGGAAATGACTGAAAATACAAAGATCCACTCGATAAGAGTAGAAATCAGATCCAAGCACAGTGTGCATTTGAAGCCCCAACCCTAATTAGGCTCTAATATTAAGGGGGATGATTTTGGCCGATTAGCAGAAATAAATTTTATTCTAATAAACAGTCCTGAAAACAAACTAAACAGAAGCTTACCTGAGCACACCTCTGGATTATCCCAATCATATCAAACACAATATAAACACAATGTATACATCCTACCTTTTTAAACTCTCCCCCCTACTCAAACTCAAGCCCAGGATCAAATCCTAATACAGGTATACTCCTCTTTACAAAACTAGAGCATTCCTATGGAATCTTTCGTAAGCTGAAATGGTGTAAAGAAGTGATTACCAAGGGAAAAAAATTTTGTGTTCCCAGACAAAAATAACCCTCCAAATCATACCATAGCACAAAATAGGCCATTCTGCCCTTCTAGTCTGTGCCAAAACATCATCCCATTAGTCCCACCAACTTGTCCATTAGCCCTCTAGACCTCTCCCATCCATGTATCAAGCCAGTTTTTTTTTAAAAGAGTGAGCCTGCATTTACCACATTAGATTGCAGCTCTGACCAAATTCCCACCTCTGCGTGGGAAAATTCTCCCTAAACCTTTCCCATTTCATCCTGACGCCATGTCAACTTGTATTTATCTCTCCTAATCTAAGTGGAAAGAGCCTACTCAAATTTGCTTTGCCTATACCTCAATTTTGTAAACTTCTATCAAATCTCCCCTCAGTCTTTTACACTCCAAGGAAATAAGCCCCAACCTGTTTAACCTTTCCCTGTAACTCAACTCCTGAAGACCTGGCAACATCCGAGTAAATCTTCTCTGCACTTTTTCAATCTTACTGATATCCTTCCTGTGGTCTGGCAACCAGAGCTGCACACAATACTCCAAATTTTGTCTCAACAATGTCTAATACAACCCCACCATAACATCCCAACTCCTCTACTCAATACTTTGATTCATAAAGGCCAAGATACCAAAAGCTTTCTTCAGAACCCTGTCTACTTGTGACACCACTTTCAGGGAATAATGTATCTGCATTCCCAGATCCCTTTATTCCTCCACACTCCTCAGTGCCCTACTATTTACTGTATACATCCTACCTTGGTTTGTCCTTCCAAAATGCAACACCTCACACTTATCTGCATTAAATTCCATCTGCCATTTTTCCAGCTGGTCCAGATCCCTCTGCAAGCTTTGAAAGTCTTCCTCACTGTCCACAACGTCTCCAACCTTAGTGTCATCAGCAAACTCACTGATCCAATTTACCACATTATCATCCAAATCATTGATATAGACAAAAATCAACAGTGGTCCCAGCACTGATCTCGGAGCCATACCACTAATCTTAGGCCTCCAGTCTGAGAACCAATCATTCACTACCACTCTCTGGCTTCTCCCATCCAGCCAATTTCAAATTCAGTTTACAACCTCTCCATGGATACCTAGTGTCTGAACCTTCTGAACTAGCCTCCCAAATGTCAAAAGCCTTAAGTCCACGTGGACAACATCCACAGCCTTTCCTTCATCTACTTTCTCAACCTTAAAAAATTCTACAAGATTCATTAAAAATGACTTACCACGTACGAAGCCGTGCTGATTATCCTCAATCAGCCCTTGGCTGTCCAAATACTTGTATTCCAATCTCTCAGAATTCCCTCCAATAATTTACTCATCAGTCTGTAATTTCCTGGTTTATTTTTGGAGTCCTTTTTAAACAACAAAACAACATGAGCTACCCTTCTTTTCTTATACACTATTCCAGTTCCCTGTATAAATACTGATGCAAAAAAAAACTGCTTAAGATCTCCCACACGCCATGAGGCCCCACACATAGGCAAACCACTCATCTTCCAGGGGACCAATTTTGTCCCTTGCCATCCTTTTAACATTCTTGTAGAAGCCCTTCGGGTTTACATCCACATTATCTACCAAAGCAACTTTTTGTTTTATTTTTTTCTTCCTAATTTCCTTTTAAGGTATTTTCTATACTCTTCTGATATTTCATTTGCTCCTTGATGCCTATACCTGCTATACACCTCTCCTTAACCAGATTGCAAATAACCCTTGAAAATCAAGATCCCCTATGGCTGTTAACTTTGCCTTGAATCCTGATAGGAGCATACAAACTGCAAAAATCCTTTTGTAAAAGCGGACACAGGTTTCTTCATAAAAGAGAATTTGCGTAAAGCAAGTATTTGTAAAGCGGGGTATACCTGTACCATGTCCTGGTAAGCGCTAATAAACTCACTCTGCAAAATTATTCCAACTTATCTAATGTGGTACAGGTTGTACCTCTCTTATCCGACACTGTGGTTCGGCAACTCCCGTGGTCTGGCACCTTTGAATCTGCTGCCATTGGTACAAACTCCTTACAGACATCATGGGATTCGAACCCCATCCCAATTGCTAAGCACTGCAAAGGCATTACTCTAACCACTACGGAAACCTTGCCACCGCACAGTATTATTTCTTATTTTGAGCTTTGTTCTACCTTTGATAGGTTTACATGGGGGCTCCCTTCAGGGTCAACTTCTGTTTTCCAGCATTTTCTCTGGTCCACCAATGACCAGGTCTAAATATCACTAGATTAAAGAAGTATAACCTATATCTCATTCCTTCCATGAGCAGATGGTATCTGGGATTTCAACCAACTCCATAAACTGTTGGTGATTGCGTACATAAATTTGGAAAGACTTCACAAACTATTTCTCTCAAAGTCCAAATCACATGCTTGTGCAGCTTTTCAAATGGATTCAGAGTAGTTGTGGAATCCAAAGAAGTTAATGACAGCATAAATATTGTATATTCGATGATGGAACAGGAAAAAGAACAACTCCATGAGTAAGAGTTTGTCCTGGGTCAAAAACAGACTTGATCTCTGTCAAGAAACCATAATGGACCATCAATAAAGTTGCTCTATTTCAGATGGCTCAGCAGCCATACTGCAGGTTCAAACAACACGGTGGAATCAGCCTCCATCTGATACCAGGCAAATCTTTCAGATAACAAGGGTCAGTACAGAAATGCCAATTCTTCAGCTTGTATAGGTCAATCCAAAACCCAAGGTTTCAAATTGCACCCCCACCTGAATGCCGAGAGTTGGAACTTTCCCAATACTCTGATCACAGTCTGTGGTTCAATCAATTCTCTCCCCCACAAATGGGGACCAGAACAAATCCAACTGCTAAGCTGTGCTGATGAAATGTGTTGAGCAATTACAAATAATTTTCATGCTGCCCTCTCCTCTGGATGCCCTGTGCTGTCTCATCTACTCCAACACTGAACAAGAGCATGGTAACAACAGTACATTGTTTGAGAAATTATCTTTTTAATAATTTGATTACAAATAATTCTACTTCTCTACATTAACTCACACACAATATAAAACAGCCATGCTCACTCCTTTAACTTAATATTAAATTTGTAAATTAATGTTAATGGAGTTCTGTTCCTTTCCTGGCAACAGCATGAACTTGTATTTTCCGCCCCCATTTCAAAGAGCACATCAAGTACATTGACAATTAGTGACCCCTGCTCGGTGACTGTTGCAATTTTCTGCCATGTGTACACAAACACTGTAGTGTTCATTTTAAAACTGTAATGTCATCCAACTTTCAAAGTTATGAAAGGTTTCTATTTTTAAGAAAGCCATTCTGACTCACCACTGGGGTTCAAAAGCACAGTACAGAGTGGGTAGAATGCACATTTATCCAGATCTTTATAAAAACACACATTCATTTCAAAAAGTTCAAAGATAAAGATATGAAATAAAGTGAAATGGTAAAAATCAAAGGTGCAGAAGCTGGATGCCACACTCACCTTGAGCCAGAGTGGGTAGAATGCACATTTATCGAGATTTTTATAAAAACACACATTCATTTCAAAAAGTTCAAAGATAAGGATATGAAATAAAGTGAAATGGTAAAAATCAAAGGTGCAGAAGCTGATGCCACACTCACCTTGAGCCCTGTGGAAAACGCTGGATTTGATTGCTTGCTCGACAGGGCAAGTTCCAAAAACTTTATTTGATCTGTCTGGTCAACAATAGTTTCTAGAACATCAGATCATAAGATTGGTATTGAACAATCAGCAATCAAGTTTGCCTCGATTCTTGGAGTTAGCACTACCAATGAGCACAAGATGACCCCAGCAACATTCCAGATTTTCTAGTACAGGAGAAACCATGTCTGGGACACAATATCTAGTTGTCTAATTAATTTCAAGGGCTGTTTGATCATTTTTTTTCCTCAAATTAACAATATAAACATTTTTTCCGATCTGCGATCAAATAAGCCAAACTTATTTTAATTCTGTGGTTCCCTCCCTCAACTCAACTTCACATATGGGGCTTTCAAGCAGTTTTCCTTCAAATCTAAATGGCTGCAGTACAGGAGGTATTCATCCGATCCCATCAATTCGTGCTTTCTGCCAGAGCAACTCTCGTTCCAATTAAAGGCCCCATCTATAATCATGAAAGGTTTTCTCCACTGTATGATTAATTCAATACCTTCTGGAGGGCCAAGGTGAAGCCTTCTGGAGGGCCAAGGTGAAGCCTTCTGGAGGGCCAAGGTGAAGCCTTCTGGAGGGCCAAGGTGAAGCCTTCTGGAGGGCCAAGGTGAAGCCTTCTGGAGGGCCAAGGTGAAGCCTTCTGGAGGGCCAAGGTGAAGCCTTCTGGAGGGCCAAGGTGAAGCCTTCTGGAGGGCCAAGGTGAAGCCTTCTGGAGGGCCAAGGTGAAGCCTTCTGGAGGGCCAAGGTGAAGCCTTCTGGAGGGCCAAGGTGAAGCCTTCTGGAGGGCCAAGGTGAAGCCTTCTGGAGGGCCAAGGTGAAGCCTTCTGGAGGGCCAAGGTGAAGCCTTCTGGAGGGCCAAGGTGAAGCCTTCTGGAGGGCCAAGGTGAAGCCTTCTGGAGGGCCAAGGTGAAGCCTTCTGGAGGGCCAAGGTGAAGCCTTCTGGAGGGCCAAGGTGAAGCCTTCTGGAGGGCCAAGGTGAAGCCTTCTGGAGGGCCAAGGTGAAACCTTTTTTTTTTAAATTTTTTATTTTTCACACCATAAATCACATTAGCCATGATATACACTATTTCTTTTTCACACATATACAGTGACTTTTTCTCCCCCACCCCTCCCTCCTCCCAAGCCACCCCCCCCACCCCCCCTCTCATCCATTTTAGGTATACAATCTAGGTTGCATTAAGCCAGTCAGACAATGTTGTCATTCAACAAAAATACACCAGAAATTCTACTGAGTCCATTCTTTTCTTTCCTTCTCCTTCCATCAACTTAGGTAATGTTTGTCCCCGGTATGTTATCGCTATTCTATTTAATGTAAGGCTCCCATACTTGTTCGAATATTTCAATATTATTTCTTAACCTATATGTTATTTTTTCTAATGGAATACATTTATTCATTTAAATTTAGTAGTTTCTTCCTTTTAATTTGGTTATGTATTCCATTAATATTTAAAGTCATATAGTTCAGCGTAGCCCTTTTATATTTTGTTTATCTTCTCTTTCCGTTTTTCCATCATTACCTTTCCTCCTTTTCCATTTCTGTTTTCTTATTTTCAACTCTTTACCAGACAACATTCCTACAACATCCAACATTTTCCTTATTCTCCTATTTCTATCTTCTTTATCCCCAATCTCCCCTTCCCCTCCTGAGTTGCCCTTTATCCCTTGTCGGACAACCACATCTCCCCTCTCCATTTGGATTTGCGAATCCACTCGCAAGCGTCAACTGATTTTGCAGTGACCGCTATTTCCCCCCACCCAGCCCCCCGAGAAAAGATTTCACTTTTCATATGTCACAAAGGTCACTCTTTTAATTCCCTCCTTATTCTCTCTATTCCATTACCTTCCCTTATTAATTCTTGTCTATACTATCTATATTTTCCTCTAAGTACAGATACATTCACGTATGCACATTGTCTCTATTCACTCTTATACCTCTTTACCCGCATACATATCAATCGTGATCATTTTTACTCTCATTACCCGTCTTCATCCCTCAGTCTATTTTTGTCTTTACCCACATACATATCAATCGTGATCATTTTTACTCTCATTACCCGTCTTCATCCCTCAGTCTATTTTTGTAATTGTTCTGCAAATTTTCGTGCTTCTTCTGGATCCGAGAATAGTCTGTTTTGTTGTCCTGGAATAAATATTTTCAATACCGCTGGATGCTTTAGTATAAATTTATACCCTTTCTTCCATAAAATCGCCTTTGCTGTATTGAACTCTTTTCTCTTCTTTAGGAGTTCAAAACTTATATCTGGATAAATGAAGATTTTTTGCCCTTTATACTCCAGTGGTTTGTTGCCCTCTCTTACTTTTTCCATTGTCTTCTCCAGTACCTTTTCTCTTGTAGTATATCTTAGGAATTTTACTACAATAGATCTTGGTTTTTGTTGTGGTTGTGGTTTAGAGGCCAATACTCTATGTGCCCTTTCTATTTCCATTTCTTGCTGTAGTTCTGGACATCCTAGGGTCTTAGGTATCCACTCTTTTATAAACTCCCTCATATTCTTGCCTTCTTCATCTTCCTTAAGGCCCACTATCTTTATGTTATTTCTTCTGTTATAATTTTCCATTGTATCTATTTTTTGAGCTAGTAGTTCTTGTGTCTCTTTAGTTTTTTTATTAGATTCCTCCAATTTCTTTTTTAAGTCTTCTACATCCATTTCTGCTGCTACTGCCCGCTCTTCCATCTTGTCCATTTTCTTTCCCATTTCTGTTAAGGTCATATCTATTTTATTCATTTTTTCTTCTGTGTTGTTTATTCTTTTTCTTAAATCATTAAATTCCTGTGTTTGCCATTCTTTAAATGACTCCATGTATCCTTTAATAAGAGAAAGTACCTCCTTTATCTTGCCTTTCTTTTCTTCTTCTATTTCACTGTACTCTTCCTCTTCTTCTTCCTCTGGGTTGGCCATCTGTTGTTTCTTTGTTGCCCTTTCCTTCTCTTCTTTCTTGTTTCTATTGTCTTCTGTGGTCTCTTCTTGCTGCAGGTGTTCTGCAGCTGTCATTGCCGGCTGTGGAGATCGACTCCCCAGCTGGTCCCCCCTCCCGTCGGTGTGTTTTTTTTCATGCGCATCGCGCACTTTTACTCGGCTCAGCGAGCCATTTTTGTAGTCCATTATTTACCGACCTGAGGGAGCGGGTTTCTCTCTCAGCAGCGGGCCTCTTCGAACAGGTAAGGCCTTCACCTTTTTCCTCCGTTGTCTTCTCTTCCTCTCTTCTTACCGTTGCTTTCGATTTTTCTTTTTTTGTCGCCATCTTCTTTCCAAGGTGAAACCTTCTTGAGGGCCAAGGTGAAACCAGCATCTGTAAGGAGTACTTTCTAACACTGAAAACACGATTTCCTCATGTCACTTTGTTTTTTCTCCTCCCCTAAATACCTGCTGCCTTTTATGCAAGACTCCACCATCAGGAACAGACTCTTACTCCCCATTCTTTCCAGATCCCACAATGATAAATACTTGTAATAAATTATCTCCCCTCACCCTTTCTTGGCTGACGAATATCTTCCCAACCTTGCTATTCTACTCTTGCATTTGCATTCCCTTATCCCATCAACCATTTTTCTAAATCTTCTGAACCCACTCCAATACCTTCACTTCCTTCTTATAATATGGCAATTTATTTAACTTTTCTGGACCTGGCTCCCATTAGCAATTTTAAATACAGGTATTCCCCGACTTACCACTTATGTGACTTAAGACCATCCATACATACAACAGAATTTTTTTTTTTAAATTAAGAAAAAATGTAAAAATTACACTCTTATAGTGAAAGTTGGGGCCTATCTATGGAAAATAATCTCTAAGGCAAGCGTGGTCAACCTCATGAGAGTTGGCCTTGGTAGCCACCATGTTGTATTTGATTGTTATTAAATGTTGTTATTACCCACATGGATTTCACAACTTAATAAATTATCTGAGTAAATTCCACAGTGAAACATAGAGCCAAGTTACCTTTGCCAATTGGTTGCTGGAATACTAGTGGAAGCCCTATAATGGGCCTCTTGCCTGAAGACAAGCTAGGGGATAGAAACCTAATAGCTTTCCACACAGCCCCTGCTATATGCAAGATGAAGAAAGGCCTGGCTAGCTGGTGCATGTCAATGCCTGCTGCTATGGAACCATATCCCAACAATGTTGCTGTCTCAGTCAATGTTTATTAGCCATTCTTTGAAGCAGTCATGAAGCAAACACATTGCTGTAGGTTGGAGAAACATAGCTGGGTCAAGTAATGATTAGACATCCTTGTTCCTTGTGAACAAGATAGGCCTTCACAATAACCAACTACTGTCGTTCTATTGTCACCAAACTGCCTTCATTTCCAGTTATGTACTCAACTGGTTGAAAATTTGTGAAGAAGCCATCAAGATATTTGAGCTCATCAATAATCCAAGTTTATGGAGAGTAATCCAGTATCCTATTGTGCTCCAGTACATTATGCTCCATTGACTAAATATAACATACTTTGCCACTCTCTGAATCTCACTCAAGGGGCAAGGATTTAAAAACAAACCATTTCCCAGTTCAAAGGGGGAATACCCCAACTTTGTTCACATGCCAAACATTAGGAATGCAGAAAATAGGATTACAACATCCACTTGGCTGAATAATTGCCTTACATCTCAATACAATACAATGCTAAAGGCTAGCAAATGGAAAAACATCAAATCCTCAAGTTCATTATCATCCAATGGCAAAAGTATGACCTGACGAAACAGCATGCAAAACTACAGGCATACAACCAGATACAATACACATGCAAACAATATGTACAGGACAAATATACATAACCTCCATCAGATCTGGAGCAACAAAGGGCTGTATTCTTAGTCCTCTGTTCTATACACCTATGACTGTATGGGTCAGTACGATAACAAATTTGCTGTTGATACCAGGGTAGTGGGCTGTATAAAAGGGGTGGAGTCAATATACAGGAGAGAGGTTGAAAACTTGGCTGAATGGTGCACCAAAAGCAACCTCACACTCAATGTCACCAAAACCAGGGAGCTGATTGTTGATTTCAGGAAGGAAAAGCCAGAGGGGATAGCAGAAACCTAATAGCCTGAACAAACCTGAGATTGTCTAATCTTGGAAGCTATGCAGGCTCAGGCCTAGTCAATATAAGGAGGTAGACCACCTAGGAACACCATGTGCTGTAGGTTTCTGTGGGGGGCCCTGGAGAAAGTGGCAACTCTGCCTTACGGTAGAGAAAAGTTTTTTGGTGCCTGAAATGCATTGCCAGGGGTGGTGATGGAGGCTGGAACAATAGGGTAATTTAAGAGATTCTTAGACAGGCACATGGAAGAGAGAAAAATAGAGGGCTTCAAGGTAGAAAGGGTTTAATTTTTTTTTGGTAGGTATATATGGCTTGGCACAACATTGTGGGCCAAAAGACCTGTTCTGTGCTGTGGTATTCTATGTCTTAAAAATGTAAAATTTCATGCATGTTACATTCTAAATGTAGTGTTACGTGACAATAATGGAACCGTTACCTTTATCAGGAATTTAAAATCCCAGAGAGTCTTTCCTTGAACCAATACACTAACACTAATGGCATCATGAAGAAGCAGCCCCTCTGCTTCCTCAGGAGCTTGTGGGGATTTGGCATGATATCGGAAACCCTGGCAAATTTCTAGACACATGGTGGAAAGTGTGCTGACCAGCTGTATCACGGTCTGGTATGTAAACACAAATATTGCCGAGCAAAAGATAGTGGACATAGCCCAGGACATCACAGGCAAAATCCTCCCCACCGTCATGAACGTAGACAGGGAACCCTGCCATTGGAGAGCAGCAACAATCATCAAGGATTCACATCACATCCATTAATGGGAAATGCTCCACAATGACTAATCGCCATGCCCGGAAGAATTATTATTGGTATTTCTGCATGGACTTGGAACAGAGAAATAGCACGTTGCAAACTCAAGATGATGCATGAAGTGATACACATGGAAGCAGCAAGCTGCAAATTAAAAACAATTAAGCCAGCAAAACCAGAGCATCGAGACTTGGTGAGGAGAAATTTTTGAAAAAAGAAAAAGAACTTTGAACTCCATTTAGGAATTATATCATACAAAATGGATTTCAACTCCGAATTGAGTGGTTGAGTTCCTGCACACTGTCAATACAATCAAGCTGAGTAAACAGACAAGACACTGAACAACTAGGATACTGGTGAAGTGATTTCAGACCTGTGCAGAAAGTTTTGTCATTGGAATAAATATGATGGACATGACATAACAGGGAAAATGTTTATAGAAGGCAGGATGAAATGTAAAGTTGCCAAGATGGCTGTAGGCTTGTAATGGATGTTAATAGTTCAGCATTATCTTGAGATAGAGGTGTAAATAGAATATGAAGATGGGCAGATTGGAAAAAAACATGTTGATGGAACTGTAATGTGCAGATGTGGCGCAGTTAATGCAACGCTGTTACAGTGCTAGTGATCGGGACAGAGGTTCAAATCCCACACTGTCTTCAAGGAGATTGTAAGTTCTCCTTGCGTCTGTGTGGGATTTCCCTCAGGGGCTCCAGTTTCCTTCCACCGTTCGGGGATTGCCAATTATCTGAGCGGCACAGGTTTGTGGGCTGAAATGGCCTGTTACCATGCTGTATGTCTATCTGGAAGTCAGAACAAGTTTCTGTTGGCGTCCAAAATTATTTAATGAAGCCATTTTATTCATCAAAAAGCCCCATTTGCATCGGCACTTTAACCCAGTAATTAACTGCCAATCTACCGGTTAACATGCCAGTGTGAACACTAGTGAACCAACACGTAGGTGTCAGATGAACTGACTATGAATCAGCATATCCGTTAGCCCAGTGTGAAAGGGACAGGGGGTATTGCAGGACGTCACTGCTCGAGGATAGGCGCCCTTTTGCTCTGTGGCAAGTATGAACGGCAAAAATGCTATTTTGAACTGGTTCGTTGAGCCGCCAATTTACTGGTTAGTCAATGTGAAAAGGGTTTTTGGTTAGGCCACTTTTGCAATTAGTTTCTGGCTCAGCTGTATTCAACCACCTTTCTCAGATCTCTACATCCTTTTGTCATTCAATATGACAAAAAATTTAACTGCTCCAAGCTAACTCATCTAAACCTTGCATGCTTGGATAGCCAAAACACATGTACTTGATCCCCAGTGAAATAATTCAAGATTTTTTAAAAAAATACTGAATGGACAGTCAAGAACTTCCACACATTCAAACAGAAACTTCTGGTCTCAACCCCCATTTCCAATGAAAATGCAGTCAAGCTAGAAATCATGAGGGGACCCACTTCCCTGTTTCAAAGAAAAAAAAATTCAACTGAAAACAGCTTCTGTTTCTTTTCAAACTATTTAAACCACAAGCTCAAGGTGGAAGCTGGACCGACACCCTGACTCCACTGAAGTCATCACACATCAAATCTTGAAATGTAAACCGAGGAAACTCGATCTGAAGGGCAAGAATCTGATTTCTGGAAAACTCTCTCTCATCAGAAAAACAGAGGAGGAAGTGAGTCAATGCTCCACAGAAAGGCAAAATAACTGCTCCCTCATCTTACAGCAGTTTCAGATACATCCAATCTCCTCTGCGACCAAAAGTAATCAATTACAGTTGTAAGCTAATCACGCCTTCATCAATAATTAATTTTTATTTAAAAACATTGTACTGAAAATGTAAAAGATCAGATATACTTTGACCATCAGCATTGGTGAAACCAATCAGCATTCCAAAATCACATTGGAATAAAATAATACTTTTTGCACCAATTTCAAAAATGCCTTATTCAAATCCTGCGCAATGTTCTATTTAAAATAAATCAATTAAGCTTTCTTTAAAAGTCTTTCAATTAATGTTGCATGATGTTGGAAAAATGAGCCAAGTAACGTCCCTGGCAAAAAGATATGTTTGCAATTCTTTGAGTTTTTATTTAGAAAGCTCAGTTAAAGGAATGTCAGATGCTTTCCAGACTGACCACAAGGTTTCAAGCAGTGTAACTGGGTTTATGGGTAAATGTCAGATCTGCCATGAACTGGTGAAACAGCAGCTCCAGCATTAAGACCACAGGGTGCAAGTTCCTGTATGGTTTATCCCTGAAACTAGTACACCCACAACTGCAACATCTTTGTACATGCAATTTATAATAAACCCCAAAATCCATCCAGATCTGGGACAACTTACGTGCATCTTAAACACTTATATCTGTGAAATAAACCAAAACCTCAATTAAGGAAAAATGTACATTCAAAACCAAGTTTTTCCCATTAAAATTCCACTACTGCCCAAATCATCCCTCCAAACCTTTCTGCATCTCCATGACCTTCTATATCTCTGCACTTCCAATCCAAGACTTTCATATCCATGATTTTATTTACCCCTTGCTCAACAAGTGCGCTTTTCTGCCTGGCATGGCCTCCTTCAAAGTTTCCCCACCTCTCAAAATTGGGAACCACAGTTAACACCAGCAACCTGGGTTAGAATCTGGCCTGGTTGGTGAAGAGTTTGTACATTCTCCTCATAACCTGCTTGGAGTTATCCAAGATGTTATAACAAGGTGATATGTAAGTGTATGAACTTCAACAGGACAATTGACAACGTACAATGCCATTAGATGTGGTCCTAATAAAGCTTACTTTTGCCAATTTGGACAAAACCATGCAAAATCTACACAAAAGGGTTTTGTGCCAATACGTCAGGTTTTTTTTCTCCTTATTTTCTCAATTGCTGGGAGCAGCAATGGGATAGATGGCTTGTGCTTTGGACTTAAGTAGTCCAAGAAATGCTTTTATGCACCTGAACAATTAGGCTATCCAATTACTCTATCAATTTCAAGTCTAATCATTCCACTGACTGACTTACTGCTTCTAATGCATCTCAAACCTTAAGTCTTGTAATTTTTTTAAAATATGTAAATTGAGACATACAGCATGGTAACAGGCCATTTCAGCCCACAAGTCTGTGCCTCCCAATTAACCTACACCCCGGTACATTTTGAACGGAAACCGGAGAACACCCACACAGACACGGGGTGAGCGTACAAACTCCCTACAGACAGCTTGGATTCGAACCCCAGTCCCAATCGCTGGTGCTGTAAAGGTGTTGCACTAACTGCTACACCAACCATGCCTCTCCATGTTTCATCAACATTCCCATTTCTAAATAGAAGGCCAACGAGACAAGTATTTTTTTTATTTTTGGAGTGCATTTCCACGTTTCTCTTCACAAAGATAGCTTCTATTGATGGAAGGAGGTCTGGAATGGCAAGTTCACCCTCATGAATAATTTATTACAACTTCATCAAAATTTCTTAAATGTTCACACCACCTTTCCAATATGCACAATTTTACAAAAATCATTAAACAATAGTCATAATTGCTAGCAAGACTCAAATCCTTTGCCCATCAGAATCTCATTTCACTTTGCACAGTTAGGAATGGAAAGGGCCAATTTCTTCCCGCTTCCTTCAGCTGGAGACTTGCCATAGTGCTAACAAGTGAAAGAACAGTATTCAAAATGCACTGCAGTGGAGACCTGGTCCAATAAGCCAAGCTGCATTAAACAGAGGATTTACTCAAA
This sequence comes from Narcine bancroftii, assembly GCF_036971445.1. Classification (NCBI taxonomy): domain Eukaryota; kingdom Metazoa; phylum Chordata; class Chondrichthyes; order Torpediniformes; family Narcinidae; genus Narcine; species Narcine bancroftii. The sequence continues at coordinate 1,795,797 of NC_091473.1, forward strand.
ATGGTCAGCTAAAGTGAACAAATTAAAAAACAAAATACTGCACGAAAAGAAAATAAAGCTGGAAATGCTACTCAAAACAAAGGTAGAAAAGTTTACACTGCAGCTTAATGATAATGATGGAAGAGGACAAGATGCAGCAGCTGTTTCACCCTCTGCAGATAGGAATGGTGTTTTTAAAGCAAATTGACATTAAAATAAATGTCTTTAAACACCTTAAGACTTGACCTAAAGTTATTACAGCACAAGCTATTCACCATATAAAATCCCTGCAATGTATTGTCTATTTTCATCAAATTCACCTTCAAATCCTCTGCAGGATTTGAGTAAACAATGAGAAGCTGGAAGAACTCAGTAGGTCAGGCTGCATCCACGGAGAGAAGTAGGCAATCAACCTTTTAGGCTGAGACCCTTGGTCAAGACCAAGGGGAGATAGCGACCATAAAGGAAAAGGAGGACAGGCCAAGAGGTTATAGGATACCAGTCAAATGAAGTTGAGAGTGGCGGAGTGGGGAGACAGTTAGGGAGGAGAGTTAAGTAAGACTGAATGTAAAGTACTGGAATGGGGAAGGAAAGTAGAAACAATTAATTTTCTCTACCGAGCCATTGCCCCTTTTTGAAAGGATTTCAATTTTTAGTGGCCAACTTATTACATGGCATATACCAAATTACTACAGTTTAGTACCCCATATCCAAAATGCTTGGGATCAAACGTTCAGTTTTCAGGACTAAAAAACCCCAAAACAGATCAGTAACATCAGCAGAATGCTTCCATCTGCAGTTAAACAACAAATACATGATGCCACAAGTGGAAAATGCACACGAAATAATGTTCAATATACACAAAAAAAAGATCTCTGCCACCAGGCTGCCCCCTGCTCCCGCCCGGGGGCCCGAGGCCGCCCCCCGCTCCCGCCTGGGGGCCCGAGGCCGCCCCCCGCTCCTGCCTGGGGGCCCGAGGCCGCCCCCCGCTCCTGCCTGGAGGGCCTTAGGGAAACTTCAATGCAGATGGCACCGCACCTGGTTGAGAATGGAGTCACTGTTGCCAATTGCAGCTGCAGCCAATCCTGAAGACTTGGATCCAGCTTTGTTTGGCATCTTCCTGGCCAGAAGCAAAGATTTTTTTTAAACTTATTGTAATCAAACTGGCACCAACAGAGCGTTAGAGCCCCACACGGGAATGTCAGGTGTTGAATTTTTCTTCCACTTGTGACATTGTCACATTATGTTTGGTTTTTGGATCTTTTCAGATCTTTGGATATGGGATACTCGACCTGCATTAAAAGTCCCTATACAAACAGCCACAAGTAAACTGGTTAGTTGCATCGCAACTTGGTTTGGTAATTCAAATGTCCAGGAATCCAGAAAGCTGCAGAAGTTGGCAAACATACACAGGAGCACTAAAGTCTCTGACCTCCCATCCCTTCTTTTTCAACATTTAATATTATAGCTTTTCTTTACAAGTTCCTGTTCAGCTGCAGCAAGAATTTCTGTGCACATGTGGATTGGACAACATGGATAACAATAAACTCGATTAACTAATGACTTCTATCAACTAGTAATCATGCAAACATTTTTTTAAATAAATCTTTCTTTTATTAAAATGTGCTAATTAAAATTGCTAATGTTGTTGTTTGTTGGATGACATGATGCAACCACTTTACTACTTGTATATCTTGTAAGAATTACAACTTTGGAATTCCACTCCTATTCTTGGCTTTTTTTAAAAACCCTTCTGACCTTTTTATATTTGGACTGATTCAATTATGTATCAACCCAATATCCATCTAAAAGCCCCTTCTATTTCTCTATTTTGCATCACCAAGGGACCAAAGGATTCAACTGCCCCAAATTCCCACTCAGTGAAAATGTACAATGGCCCACATTTTAGTAACTGCCTTGTGTTCCTGCCAATCTGATTCTAATTCAGCCAAATTCATTTTCAACTCACTGAAACTGGCATCCTTCCAAACTACTTTTACTCCAGATTATTCTTTGCCCTTTTTCCACAGTAAATATAAACCTTATGGATCCTCAATTGTTTCCCAGAACCAGATTCCAAAAATCCCTTTAATTTTGGTCTGAAAACAATGTTCTCCTGCACATATGAACTCCCCTTTCTCCCTCTTCACCCCTTGCACCAATGCTCACCCATCCATGCAAGATTTCAGCCCCTCGGTATTATACCTCTAGTTGCTAGCCTACTGCATCTTTTGTCAGAACTACAAAGAAAAAAAATCCTCAATATTTAAAAGAATCTTGTTATCATTGGGGGGTGACAGGTTTCAACTATCGAGGCCGTATCAATTTTCCGCAAGTACTACGTCCCATTCCCAGCTTCATCCCTGAAACTTTTCTTGCCCCAGCTGTCATCCCAAATCCTTTTTGATAATGCAAATAACTTTGCTTCCATCAAGCTATTGGGAAGATCACTGCTACTTGCTTGCAAAAATGGTGGCCCCATCCGCCCCCCATATCGTCATGTTTTGACCTTTAAAATGTGACAAGAGTTCATCCCTTGTAGCAAGATGCACAAAGTGCAGTTACTCATGGTACAGTTTCCATCCCCTGCCCTCTGGAAGAAAGCTCTTTCAGTGACTGGAATTAAAGCCAGCTCAAACAATAGTTTTGTTTGACAAGTGAAGATCTCAATCCTAGAACATTACTGCAGCTCCTCATGGCAGCATCTCAGGACTTAGCATCTTCAACCACATCATAAATCATTTGTCCATATTAGGTCAGACATAGAGCTGACAAGATTTATGTCCAGTTTGATTTGTAATTCAAATGAAACAGTCCATGCGGGCAGCAACTTGACAGACAATTGGCCTGGTAAATGCTGATATGATCACCTCCAAGATCATTTGATTTACCAAATTAAGAAGCCATGTTACAGTTATATGGCTGCTCTTGGCGTATTGTGTAAAATTCTGGTCACTCCATTACAGGAAGAGTGTGAAGGCTTTAGAAAGGATACAATAGAGATTTTAACAGAATGATCCCTAGAATAGAGGGTTTAAGCGAAATGGAAAGGTTAAACTAATTTAGGTTTTTTTCAATAGAGGCTGAGAGGAGGAAGGATATATTGGTTGGAGCTGGTGTAGAGGAAATTCACCAGTTTAATTTTGGAAATGAAAGCGTTATTCTAGGAGGAAGGCTTGACTAGCCTGAGACTATGCTCAAAGTTTAGAAAGGAGGGGGGGGTGCAGAGCAGAGACCAAATTATGAATGGAATAAATGAGGGAGTTGCTTCAACTAGTAGGAGGGACAAGAACAAGGTGACTGAGCTTCAAGATTCAGGAAAGTAGATTTCAACAAACCTCAAGCAATTACTTTTCATCAAGAGTGTTGAAACTGTGGAATTCTCTGCCCAAGGAAGCAGTAGAAGAGACCTCAATGAATGGAAGACTCAAAGTTTTTTTTAAATGTTTGGGGGAAAACAGGTAGGAAAACTGATATCAGCCATGATATTATTAAAGGCAGAGCAGGATCAATGGGCCAAATAGCCTATTCTTGCTCCTATTACTTAGGGGTCAATTACATTTAGATAAGATTTATAAAATTATGAGGGGAAAAGTTAGGCTTAATAGTCTTTATCACTGGGTTAACAAAAAAGTGACATACTAGACGACATGCATTTAAAGGTGGGGCAGGAATGCAAAAGGAAATGAGCAGTACAAGTATTTCCTTCCACCCACCCCCCCCCCAAAAAAAATGGAGATGAGTAAATGCTTGGAACAGGCTACTCGGTGTAGTGTAGTATTTAAGAGGGTTCTCAATCAGATATTCTGAACCATTCGTTGGCTATGGTCCCCTGAAGACTCTGCTCAAACTTTATGGACCCCCTTCCCTGTGAAGCAGTCAAGTTTGCTTCTCACCAACCAACAAATAAACCAAAACAAAATATACTTTACGATTTCAGTCCATGGCCCTCATTAAATATGCTGCACCCCACGGTTGGAGGGGGGGGGGGGGGGCGTTGAGAATGGCTATTCTACATAGACACACGAACGTACAAAGGATAGAGGAACATGAATCTTCTGTAAGCAGAGATTTTGCTTGCATTCATGCTTACCACTAGCCATAGACAGTGGGATGAAAGGTCTGTTCCTGGGTGGTAACCATTCAATGTTCTAGCTACACTTGAAATTAAATACCACAACACTCCAAAAGCAACAAATAAACAGCGACACAACTGGAAAAGTTCTAGAAATTCCACATCTGCTCAAACAAAAATCAGGTGATCCTGACTGTGCTCGCATTCAGAATTTCCAAAACAATAGGATCCTAATGCAATGCCCTTCCATCCATTGCCTGCACAAAGGTGCAACATTTAATGCTTTCCAGCCCCTCCTCCAACATTTACTGTGTATGCCAGCATATTGTTGTACAAAATGCTCAAGACCAACTCCATAAAGCTTCATTAACCACACCGAGAGAAACCCCGGAAAGGGAAAGGCAGCCAAAATGTTTGGGACAAGAACTGAACATCTGGTCCCAAGCATTTTGGATATGGGGGTACTGAACTGTAGTAATTTGGTATATGCCATGTAATAAGTTGGCCAGTAAAAAAAAAAGGGGCAATGGCTCGGTAGAGAAAATTAATTGTTTCCACTTTCCTTCCCCCATTCCAGTACTTTACATTCAGTCTTATTCACTTCTCCTCCCTAACTGTTTCCCCACTCCACCATTCTCAACTTCATTTGACTGGTATCCTATAACCTCTTGGCCAGTCCTCCACAATGTTTGGGACAAAGACAGTTGTTTTACTTTATTTGTCCCTCTGCTCTAAATCTTTACATTTGCCATCAAACAATTCACATGTGAAAAGTGCACATTCCAGATTTTATTCAAGGGTATTCATGTACATTTTGGTTAGACCATGTAGAAATTACAACTTTTTTTTTATATATATATATATCGTTCTCCCATTTCAAGGCACCATAACATTTTCGACATAGCAATAGTATGTCTATTAAAGTAGTCATGTTTAGTACTTTGTGGCATATCCCTTGCATGCAATGACTGCTTGGTCTAGGCTTCATAGATATCACCAGGTGCTAACCTTCATCTCTGATGATGCTCTGCCAGTCCTCTACTACAGCCATCTTCAGCTCCTGATTTGTGTCAAGAACTTGTCCCCTTAAGTTTTCTCTTCATCACATAGAAGAAATGTTCAATTATATTTAGATTGGATGACTGATATGGCCATTCAAACATTTTTCAGTTTTTAGCTTTGAAAAATTATTTTGTTACTTTAGCAGTCTGTTTGGGATTATTGTCTTGCTGTAGGTTGAAGCACCATCCACTGATTTTGGAGACATTTGGTCGAACTTTAGCAGATGTTTTTATCCACCTCAGCATTTCATTTTACTACTACCTTTGGATCTTGGACAGTTCCTTTACACCTCCACACTTTGTTCTTGCATCTCTCTGACACAGGTTGATCTTTGTCTCATTTTTCCCACAGACCTTTTACCAGAATTCTACAAACTCTTAAATGCTTCTTGGCAAACTAATCTGGCCATCCTGTTTCTGTGACTAACTAGTGGCTTGCATCTTGCAGTGTAGCCTCTCTATTTCTGTCCATGAAGTCTTCTGCAGACAGTAGTTTCACATCCACACCTGCCTCCTAAAGGGTGTTTCTGATCAGTCAGACAGACATTTGGGGATTTTGCTTCATTATGTCACCAGCAATGTAGATCTCTCCTGCCTTCCCAGTCCATTTGCAATTACTGATCTCACTAGTACGCTCTTTCTTCTTAATGATGTTCCAAACTGTTGATTTTAGAAATGCCTAGGTTTGGGTAAGATCTCTTACTGCTTTATTCTTCTTGTTCAGCCTCATAATGGCTTCTTTGACTTTCACTGGCACAACTTTGGTCCTCGTGTTGAAAAATAGCAACTACAAACTCATACTCGCAACAAAGAAGCAATTAAACATACCCGAGTAATCACAAACACCCGTGAAGTCTAATGTCCCATAATTTACACTCCAGGCAGTAACCTCATTGCAACCTTGTTGCTGCCATTTCAAGTTTGATTCCCCCGCTGATAAGTTGCACACATCCAACGTCATCTTTGCATCACAACCTTCGACCGCCCTGGACCTGGGAAGGCTCTGATACTACCTACCTCGGTAGGTAATACGTGGGATGAAAGTGACCCCCCCACCCCCCCATCCATGTTCATTGCATTCACACAGGTAAGTGAAGCAGTTAAAAGGTGGTTAATTCCTATCTTTTAATGGCTGTTTCAAAAGTTCTGTAATTTCTAGATGGTCAATTGAAAATGTCTACAAATAACCTTGAATAAAACCTGGAATGTGCACTTTAATTACATGTGAATTGTTTGATTCCAAATTTAGAACTGTGCAGCACAGAAGTAAATAAAGAAAAAAGTGTCTTTGTACCAAATATTATAGAGGGCACTGTGCAGGTTTCAGTAACTTCCATGCTTAACTAGATGAGATCCTCTCCGAACACAATTATGGATTTACAATATTAATTCAAAACTGTGGAGCACACCAGCAAATAATAGAAAAAATGTCTTTGTCCCAAACATTATGGAGGGCATTGTAAATACAACTTTTATCAATCCATACTCACACCTCTTACCTCCAAATGGTTTTTTCAACATACCTTGACCAAGCCCAAGTTCTACTCCGGAAATAGATCATCCAAAAGTGGATCATTGCTGTTCCCTTTCCCCAGACCAGGGTTTTCCAAACTGGGTTAAGTGGAAAGGGGTAAGGGTTTCGTGGAAGTGACATGGAGTAATAACATGACACCTGTTTATTGTTATTTCTTCTGTCCTCAATTCCATTTGTTTCTGGGACAGGTGAAAATCATATACTCCACCCCAAGAAAAAATGGCATCATGAGGCCTAACGTCAGTGGCACAGATGTCAGGCCTGCACATTATTTTTAACCAATGAGAATTTGAATTCCAGTGTAAAGCCAGAGAAGGAGCTGGCCATATTTTACCGATACAGGTATTCCACGTGTGCAATATTATGAATCACGGATCGCAAACAAAATACAGAAACCAACTTGATGCCGCTCCTGGCATAAGGATACAACTATCTAATATTGTGCCCAACATTAAGAAGATCTGTGACAACAAGAAACAATTTCATTCCCCCCATAAATGTAAATTGGAAGCAAAAAATAATTTCATTTTGGAGAATGGCAAGTTTATTTACTCACTATACTTTTTTTTAAATATACCAGATATTGCAAACGGTACATGAAGATTAGGGTTCCACCATTTCTAAGTGCTCCCAAAAGGGTTCCATTGTGGCGCTACGCCATTAGGCAGGCGAACCGGCCCCGCTTGTCACACACGTGGCAGGGCAGCCGGCCAAAATGGCGCCATCAGGGGTTTCCTCCCGACCTCAGCACCGAGCTCAGAAGCCCGGGCCCCAGTGACGTCGGAGCTTCCAGTGCGGTTCTCAGTTAGGTCCGGGCTGGGAGTACAAGACCAGCCAGGCAGCCTGCACTAAATGAGTTTTGTTCACTGAACTCAACTCGTATGGTTGTGCGATGCTTCAGTTAGCAGTGTAGCTGCCGCTACACCACGAGTTAAAATGTTTGAGAAACCCTGCTCTATTCACTTCCTGTCCAGCACACATCACTTTAAAATTTCTTCCTTTTAAATCCTTCCACATACTCACCCTTCACCTCCCTCATTGCTCACCCTAGCTCCTCCAGTCCGATGACAACCCCGCCAATCTTATACTGGCCCCTCAGTCCACCATGGATTCAGATTTCAGACACTTGGCATCCTTTCCTTCTTTAAAGGCGGGCTCAAAATACCACTTATCAAGCGTCAAATCATCAATTTCATGGTTTTCCTGTAGCAAAAAAGGTCTACGTTGCGAGCAGCTGGCTATTGGGGTCTGGCGACAATAGAACTATGTCTATATGTACTCCACCTGTCCAAAATTTGGCCGCTGGGTTCCTTGGGTATCCTGTTTCACGCTATATTTTAGAGACGATAAAGTTCCATTCGCAATCTCTTATTTCAGTCGGTCGGTGTCAGGCGCGGCAATAACTAATATTGGAGCCTCTGGAACCTGAGTGTCTGGCAGTGCAGGCAAATGATTAATGGCCGTCTTTGTTTCCCATAAACTCCCATGTACCTAGAACTGCTCCACATTTCCAAGAGCGATTCCTGCTGCGTGGAGGATTATGGGTAACAAAGACTGCCATTGCTCAGCATGTATGTTAGACCTCACCGTGACAGGCAGCATTCGCGCCCCCCTCCATATGCCCCAGAGGACGCTACGAGGTGCCGCACTTCATAAAAGTGGCACAGAAGCAGCCTTTTAGGGATGCTCCATAATAAGATGTTCAAATTTTTCTCCATGGATGGAGCCAGCCTCGAAGCGGAGACCCAGCATAAAATTACCTAACAAATCACAGGGACTCTCCAATTTGATATAACAAGCCAGACTCACAGACTAAACTTTCCACTGCAGAGGACCAACGTGACTCTTGTCCTATCAACTTTCTTTGGGTGGGTTGGGGGGGGGTGCAGGGTAGTGGAAATATTAAAGGGAGAAAAAAAAGCAAAAAGAATTTTGCTTCATTTTGCAGCACACCTTTTGTAGTTCAGTAGCTGATCAGAAAACTTACTTTTGGATTCTACTTAGATGGCACCCACTAGTAAAAGTACTCCACTTAACAGGTTTCCACATCAAGCCACAGAAAGAAACAAAACAAAGATATGAGCAAGGTCAGAGGTAATTTAAAGAGATTTTTTTATTCAAAAAAAGAGAAAAGGAGAGAGCCAAGTCTTGAAGGATGAAGAGCAATTTACAAATCAGGAAACCTTAAGACACCAGAATTGGAGAAACAGAGATTTACAATTCTTTCACAAAGCAAATTGATTATCTCATGTAGCAGAGTTACAATTCTAAAATAGATTTGATAATTATGTCCTGTATTTGCTTAAAAGATATTTTCTGTGGGTAAGGAGCTTTATAACTTAGAGGGTTAAGACAATAATTGAAGCTATTGCAACTTTACACTTTGGCTCACCTCTCACCATTATCACCTTTACAGAAGTACAGTAGCTTATTTTCAAATAAAGGTTATCCTGGAAAAAATAAATGATTTGATTGCCAAGACCCATTTTATTCCAGCAACTTTTCAGGAGAACTTTTAGGAAGTGCAACTGAAAACATCAACATGTAAATCGGCACTACAGCCTAACTGTCCAAATCACTCATTCAGCAATCGGCATTCAACAAGAATACTTCTGTTCCCAAACAATTCTGGTACAATGTAGACGAAAGATGGTACATCATTTAAAAAAAATACAGCGCAACTCCAATTATTCAAAATGGTCGGGACCAGGACTGTGTCGGATAAATTCCCCCTCCCCCCCCTACCTTTTTTTTTTAAGGCCAGTAGCAACAGCAAATCACTTGTGTAACAGTGTTTATACGACAACAAACAATAAGGCTTTTTAAGCATTAAAATAATGTTTAATTCTCTCAAAAAATATGCTGGCTGCTGCCGATCATCAACATCTCCCCACCGAGGCACTGCTCCTGCCGGAAGCTCGACGTCCCAACCCCTGTCCAGTAGGCCGCTCTTCTTGATGATGCCAGGACAAGGGATTCTTCTGACCGCTTACAGCAGAGAGACAGTGGCACGCAGTTTCAGGGGAAGAGTTGGAGAGAAAAGTCAATAGTAGATGAAGAAATGGAAAGAGAGAGGGGAGTGAGTAACCTGAATTTCATATCAAGTGATTTTTTTTGGTAACTTATGAGGTCAGTTTGGCTCTGAAAATAATTTAGATAAATGAGGCTTTTGGAGAATCGGAGTTGTGTTGTATATACAATTCAGTACTTTGAACAAGACCCAGAAACACAGAAAGCAATACACATTAAATTGTGTCCTTGGAAATAGCTGTGTTCATTGATTGAACATTTTCCAAGGATCAATTAAGGACTGGGGGGTTGGGGCATTCATATCATGGGAGAAGATCAAGCACAAGCCAGAAACAAAATTGTCAAATAATATTATTAGCCGGCTCCCATTAGCTAACTACTATATGCGCAATGTTAATTATTTACTTCAATTATCAGATATATTTTTATGGCACCATTCACAGTCTCCCTCAGAGGCAGAGAGCCAAAACCACAGTTTCACCAGTCAAGGGCAGCAAACAAAGAAACCAAGTTCAGTCAGTAGGGCAGGAGTTAGGAACCAAATTGCCACTCTTCGGGCATCAGAAAGCAAATTTATTTATTCAAGCCACAAATATGTCTGAACTGTAGATTCTGCACAAATGGGTCTGAAATCTTGAAATTTATGAAGGAACAAAAAAAAATCCAGTGAAGTTTATTTCTCATCCATCAGCACATCCTTCCAGGTTACCCCAACATTATTCTCTACTTCAGAGAGACCAATCGGATTGGGAGATCACTTCGTTCAGCACCTCCTCTCTGCAACCACAGCGACCACCCAGTGGCCAACCATTTCAATTCCAAGACACACCCCCATGCTCATACATCTACCCATGACCTTGTGTACTATCCCACCCAGACCACCTATAGATTGGAGGAACACCACCTTACTTTCCGTCTGGGCACTCTCCAGCCAGATGGCATAAACATTGACTTTACTGCTTTCCACTAAACCTGCTTGCCTTTTTCTTTCCCTGTCTTTCCAGTTCTTCCACTCACCTAGCCATCCCCTCTCCCCCTCATTGCTGCTGTTCTCTTTCTCCACCTATTATCTCCTGTCTTTGCCACCCCCTTCTCCCTGACCGAACCCCACTCTTTTGTTCGGACGTTTGCCAGCATTTTCTCACACTTTGATGAAGGACTCAAGCCTGAAACATGGGTTATGTATCTACTTTTGCTACATAAAGGACACGGTTTGCCCTGCTGGGTTTTTGTGTTTTTACTTCAACCACAGTGTCTCCAGATTTTTGTGATTTACTTTTTTTCAATTCAATGCTGTCATCCAGCACTTCTGCCAAGGTAATGACAGAAACCTAAATTTGTCCATGCTTAATGCTTATGAGCAGATTTTCCAGGCTAGCTCTCAGTAATTAGCAGCTAACTTTCTACCTCAGTGTGACTTATGGATATTGTATGACTCTCATTGCCTCTCCAGTAGTGTCCCCAAAGGCCTTTCCTGCATATTTCTGAAAACTATTTTCCTCCTTTCAGCATAAAGATTTTCTTCCCATTTGTAATGCAAATCGAAATTAAGCATGCAAACTTGATGTGTTTTAAATATGCAATTTGTGAATGAAAAGATTAAAAAATCCTGTAAACTTATGATGTTATCTGTTCAGTGTAATTGAGATTATCTAAATAGGAACTCAATTTAAACAAGGAAATTATACATGATATACATTCCTGACACAAAAACTTGTACTGCAGCATTCATATCCACTTCAGGATATCACAAAGTTTTCTGAAGATGGAAAGAACCAAATGCTGTCACTCTATTGTAAATGTGAAGATTTGCTTCCACAAATAATGTGTTAACAACCCGATTCTTCCCCATTCAAGTAGTGTTAAATGAGTCATAAGTTTGATGAGGATGGAGGTAAATTCCACTGCTATGCTGCAAAATAGTGGATTGAGGATTGCGCGTAGAAAATGGCTCCTCCAGCAGTGCTTGATCAAGAATTTGCAGTGATCAGTAATAGAAAAACAAGACTCCTGTCACAACATGCTCATAGGATTTAATCACCAGATAAAGCTACAAACTCCTTTCTAAATGTGTCAAGAAAATCATGTATTTGTATCAGAGGTATATTGCAACAGCTGAAATACACATCAACATCTGAATTACCACACGGATGAAAACTTACAAATTAGGCACACAAGATCTGCTAGTCCAAGTGGCAGATGCTAATACATGCATAACAGAAAAACCCAAAAGGAGTTTATGACAATAGGCCCTTTCATGCCAGGCCTCCACCTAGCAGGGGCGACTGATGCCATAGCGCCACCCATCATAAATACATGGCAGAGCAATGGCTGTCTTCCCAACCCATAATCCCCCATGCATCTGGAACCGCTCTTTCCCAGAACAGTTACAGCTGTTTTGAGCCACTGACGAGTTGCCTCAAAGGCTGAAGCAGCTCAGAGAGGTGCTGGAGCGGCGAGCGGGGCTGTCACAGCCTGCACTGGCCCCATCACCTGATCGCTCCCGCCACCAACCCCCACCCTGAGGGGGTCATGGAGAGAGATGGATGAGTGGGTGGGAGAAGAGGCGGGTCATTGGCTGACTGCGTCATCATAATGTCATCAGCCCGCCGCTTGCAGCAGCTGTACATTCATGCATGGCGGTGAAGCGCAGCGCTCCACCGATTATCCTTCCCAGAGAGAGATTGCAGTCAGAACCTTGGAGCCGGCCATGGTGCATTATAGAGGCTCTCACCACACAGCCCTGCTCACAAATAACAAGTTTACAGGTACACTACAATGTCCCATATGGCTTTGCTAAGCATGCAATATAATGTTTGCACAGCATCTACATCGAATAACATCCATTGTCACAGAACTTATTGTGAACATTAAGTGGCATCTACCTGTATATAGTTGTGATAATTCTTCCATTTCATTGAATAATCTCCCTAATATTATCTATAATTAAACTAAGAGAATGTATACAACGTAATTATAAATAAATACCATGAAACATTTCATTCTTAGTATTAGATGGAAAAATACATGGGGAATTTTGCATTCTCAGATTTCCACAAGTCTAATTATTCACCACCCAGGAAGTCCCTTTAGATCTTAACTCAACTAAAGTTCATGCTTGAATTTTTTTTTTTAAAAAGAAACATTTTTCCAATAACATGTTCTTAGTTCAAACCACTTTCAACTTTGCAGTTTTACAATTCAGCATCCACCTCCTACCAACTGCTTGCTTCACGTAATCATTCACACTTTACGAATAATGGTGTTACTCAGCAATACTACAGACGCTGATCATTCCAGGAAGTCAAGAACCTCATGGTGCAAGCAATCTGTCAAAGTACACTCCTTCACCTCCAATTGGTTGCTGTTTGAGTTTCATTCTGAAAACATCCCAACCTTCTGAATTTCTTTTTTTTTAAAAAAGCTGTGCACTTTTTTTATATAAAGTCTTTTGACAATTTGTAACTTTGCTTTATCAAAGTCACCCATTAAGGTCACCAAGACAGGAGCTGTGGCTCATGGAGAGTGGCTATCCTCATGGATTTCTCCTTGTAAGTATAAAGATAACAGAACAACTCACTTTTGTGCTCTTGCTACGAGAACAAAGCTTCAAATCAAGAATCATGCAGGTTAATCAAAGGCAGTGATTGGCATACAGATTGTTTCCCAAGCCCGCACAGGGACAAAAATTTATATTTACAGTGTTTTCTGCATGGGCACATTAAACACTGATTGCACACATAAAGCTCATGAATAGATCAATGGATAGTTGGGCTGTCGCCCAAGCATTAGATTCTGTGGGCCAACATTTAGGGTAAAATGTAGGGGGCCGTCTACTACTTTTGACTTAAGTACCTGTGTCATTCAGGGAGCCGGGAACTTGGATGGATGAGATGCCAGGGCTTAGGCCAAGAGTCCAGTGTCGGGCATTGGGAACTTGGATAGGCAGGCGGTCGAGACGCCAAGAGCCCCATAAATTCACAATGCAACTTAAATGCTCAATTTCCATTAACCACCCCTCAAATTAGGCATGTTTAATTACTGTACTAAATTTACTTTGAAAATTCATCAGAGAATGTCTACAAAAGTAAACATTATGAACTCAAAACACGGGAGAATAATTAGCTGCCCCAAGCCACTTTGGGAACAAACCACAAAGGAATATACAGCATCATTAAACTCATTCCTTCCATCTCTTTAGCTAATTAAGATTATCCATTTATCTAATTAACATGCTCAAAATAGAAATGTAAAGAACTGTGAATGGGCTTTGCAAGTTAAGTCACTGACATTAAGTTGAGCACAAATTTGAACCTGTAAACTCTAGTTTTAAAACATGCATAATTATTTATTTACAAGATACGAGTGTTACTGGTAAAGCCAATTATTGCTCAAACATAATTACTTTCAAGAAGACAATTTATGTCACCAACTAGAGGGGCATTGAAAATATTAAAATCATTCACATGCTGAAAATGGAACTTGAATGACCTTCATCTATGGCAAAGGATGCTATTAACCAAAACTTTTTTGATCAAGTGGATGAGGCCAGACTATTGCTTTCCCAGATGGCATTGTGCCATCTGAATGTTGTTGAAGCAGCATTCATTGAGGCAAAGAGTTTGCCATCACATTCCTAGCTTCTGCCTTTTAATCGGTGGAGAGGCCTTGTGGAATCAGGAAGTCTGTTCACATAGTCAGAAATATGAATGGCTACAAAAATATTATCGATGACACCTGCCACAATGATTCTGATACTCACACGGTGAGCCCATTGAATGTCAAGAGGTGGCAGCTAGACTCTCATAGTTATTGCCCAACACAAATAAGAAGCCCTGAAGTTAGCAAGGCTCCCCCTCTTGAAATCCTGCATCCAGAAATTTAAAAACCTGACGTCACCCTTGTCCCTTCTACCCACTCAAACTACCATTGCCTACAGCTTCTCTTTCTCCTCCAAAGTCCTTGAACATAACCTCACCTTACACATCTGCACCCATCCTTTCTGCATTTCTGTCCGAGTCCTACCAAATGTGCTGCAATTGCCCTCTTCAAGTCCATCCTTTGAAACCATAACTATGTTCAACAATCCATCTGCCTTAAATTATGCATTTCCTTTACTGCTAGGTGGAATTGCTTCAGAATCTCATTTCAAACTGCAGCCAATCACCTGCAATGGCTTCCAATCCCCCCAAAAAGCCAGGCTTGTTCTCCAAATTCCCCTCTACAAGCAGCCATTCTTATACCATTCCAAGGCAGAACATTAGGCTCCATTTTATTGCATGTCTGTTACTTTGGATAAATTTCCAAAATTTAATCAAGGGGAAGAGAGAAAAAGCAAATTTGAGTCACATCATTAATAATGTCCATAATCCCTGCTTTTGACACAAATTGTTCATCTCCAGTACTCCTCTTCCTCTGCTTCAGCTCATATACTGATGGAACCATTTATGCCTTTGTAAACTTGAGACAGGGCTTTTGGAAAACATTCCCAACCAGTCTCCCATCTCTTACGTACCATATATTTCGGTGGATGAGGTGACCTTCAGATAAGACAAGATCCCCCCACACCCACTTCAGTCTGAGTTTCATGATTTTAGCTCGTATCAGTGGTACAACTCCAAACATAGCGGTACCATACATGTGTTGACTGAGCTGGTGGGCGTGGCCAGTAGGTGGGTGAAGCACCATCACAAAGTGATTCACGGTTCGGTCTGTTGCCAGCTTCAGTCTTAACCAGTTCTCTAGCGCAATGGAAGGCATGGAGGATGATTTGTTGTGGGACACTGACAATAAAGTCAACTCACCAGATTCAGATTGGGATCCGTATGATGACAGTGTAAAGAGTGAGACTCCGGATAAGCTTGCCGGGTTCTTTGCCTCAGATGATGAAGCCAGTAATTTTCAAGGATTTTAAATGTTTTTTTTTAATTTTGCAATTATTTTATTGGTTTAACAACACATTGGTAATAGATTTAGTGGAAAATAAAAATTGTGTGCAACATTTTTTTTTAAATATACCTGTAGGTTAAAAATTTGTAAAAGGGTGGGGTCTGGATGGGTATTGGAACCAATCAAGTGGTATTTTAAAGTCATGGTTTTCATAGCTGGCCTTTTGGACTTTGTTTTTGCGGTGTTTTTTGGGTTCTTTAAGTGTTCTTATCCGTCAAAATATACAGTTCATAAATTTGTACCCATTAAAAATTACTCTAAGCTCTTTCCTAGTCTCGTTTGGATATTCTTGCACTTAGACATATTCAGCATCTTATTCTCACAACGCCAATTAAAATCTTCAGCTTTGTTTTCGGATTCCAGATTTCTTGGCCAACACCCTGTCAAGGCCCTGCAAATCTTCTTGGATTTCTGCACCCCGCCTAAGCAGCTCACAGCACATTCTGGGTTCTAGTCCCTCCGTTGCTGACCATCTTCCTTCAGCTACAAAGCTTCAACCTCAAGAATGCCCTCTTTAAATTTCTTAATCTCCCTACCTTCAAGATGTTCATTAAAATTCACCTCAAGGCACTACTTAAAAGTACCAGGGCTGGTCTGCTTGTCAAACTCAGCTTTTCACTGCACCTTGGAATGTGTGAAAATAATTTGGAAGTGGAAATCCTGGACCAATACAATTGGTCTCCAGCAATCTACAACTCTATCGTAGTTCCATTTCAGATGCACAAAATGCAAAAGAGTCCCCAGCAAAGACCCCACAAGTTTCCCTGCTTTTGAATTCTTCTCCAGAAAAGAAATCTCAATTTATTTAAACAATTTATAATTTTGTTATCCCATGTTACTACTTTGGTCAAAATACAATTCTGTTAATGTGGAATCTTTGGCACTGAAACCACATTTAAACTTCTTTGACTTTGTGAGGGATACTGTGTACAATTTTCATATCCACATTACAGAAAGCATATAGAAAAGAAGATTAAGCTGGTCCACACTTTCCCATGGACTTTCTCAATCTAGCCCTTTTGAGATGGATTTTAATCAATATTTTGAAGACTAGGAAAAACAAACTAATGACCAACTTGTTTTAAGATCCAAGGAACTAAATCTAGAAGCTAGATACCCCGCCGCCGTAGTGATTGCAGGTTTCGTAAACAGTGCAGTCGGCTTATGGTGGCCTAAAATAACGTGAATCAATATGCCCATCTCAGTGGTTCCTATCGTTGATGGAGCATTCATCCAAGAGGAAGGAAGCACATCTCAAATTCTATGCAAAAGTGGAGCCCCATCTTAAACTCATGAGCAAATAAATGTCTGCAGGCTGCTATCATCTGCTAGTCAGAAAATGCAGAGTTTACAGGAAGGAGCAGAGAGGTTTCACGGGGAAAAAATGAATTTTTCACTGATTCGCCTTGTTTGTTACAGCAAGTTTCTGGTGTTATCTGTTGCTTTTGTCTATTATAGGATTGGCAAAATTTGAGTTTTCAGTATGCATCAAAAGTGCATTGTTACAGCAGTAAAATCACTTTAAAAGGATAACCTAGTTCAAAGGAAAAAGTCTGCAAAAGGTTTCTTGTGTCAACATAAGGTGAAAACATGGTGACTATCAAAGCAGAAGTGTTTGGTTAATTCTGCTTTCAAATAACATGCATGCTTTGTGGACAATTTAACGTCATCTTTTATCCCTCCCCCATTTAAAAGTGAGTTTCAATCTAAGGCAGATTTATAAAATCAATGTTATTTGGTGTTTTGTGTAAAGGTCAAGTGTGATTTGAGAGTATTATAGGTTGACTCAACCACAATCTTTAGGGTTTTAACATTCAGTTTGTATCAGGAATGGATCTTCCAATATTGAAATAGAGTTGAATCTAAGCAACCATTTGGGTGTGGGGCCAGAGGATGAGGTAACATTTGTGGTGTTGATGCTCGCTGTCTAATTTCCTGTTGAGAGCGTTTCTGATTGGGTATGCATTCACTTCCCACAAAAGGATGGTAAACTGGCAATTTGTGTAACTTGTGTAAAATGTCTTTAGTATTGATCACTGGCATTAAGTAATTTCACTAAACAGAGGATGTTAAAACACTAGAGATTGTGCAAACCCATAATACTCAAATCGCACTTCTTTCTTTGGCTTGGCTTCGCGGACGAAGATTTATGGAGGGGGTAAAAAGTCCACGTCAGCTGCAGGCTCGTTTGTGGCTGACCAGTCCGATGCGGGACAGGCAGACACGATTGCAGCGGTTGCAAGGGAAAATTGGTGGGTTGGGGTTGGGTGTTGGGTTTTTCCTCCTTTGCCTTTTGTCAGTGAGGTGGGCTCTGCGGTCTTCTTCAAAGGAGGCTGCTGCCCGCCAAACTGTGAGGCGCCAAGATGCACGGTTTGAGGCGTTATCAGCCCACTGGCGGTGGTCAATGTGGCAGGCACCAAGAGAATTCTTTAGGCAGTCCTTGTACCTTTTCTTTGGTGCACCTCTGTCACGGTGGCCAGTGGAGAGCTCGCCATATAATACGATCTTGGGAAGGCGATGGTCCTCCATTCTGGAGACGTGACCCACCCAGCGCAGCTGGATCTTCAGCAGCGTGGACTCGATGCTGTCGACCTCTGCCATCTCGAGTACTTCGACGTTAGGGGTGTAAGCGCTCCAATGGATGTTGAGGATGGAGCGGAGATAGAACGCTGGTGGAAGCGTTCTAGGAGCCGTAGGTGGTGCCGGTAGAGGACCCATGATTCGGAGCCGAACAGGAGTGTGGGTATGACAACGGCTCTGTATACGCTTATCTTTGTGAGGTTTTTCAGTTGGTTGTTTTTCCAGACTCTTTTGTGTAG